>NC_139232.1:8653823-9253823 GCF_977018435.1 Lepisma saccharinum
TATGGCTATTCCAAGTGCAAAAGATGAACCTCCGTATGGCTGCTCCAAGTCCAACAACTGAACCACCTCCGTACGGTTCTTCCAAGTGCAACAACTGAACCTCCGTGTGGCAGTTCCAAGTGCAAAAACTGAACCACCTCCGTATGACTATTCAAAGTGCAAGAGATGAACATCCGTGTGGCTGTTCCAAGTGCAACAGATGAACCTCCGTGTGGCTGTTCCAAGTGCAACAGATGAACCTCCGTGTGGCTGTTCCAAGTGCAACAGATTAACCTCCGTGTGGCGAACCTCCGTGTGGCTGTTCAAAGTGCAACAACTGAACCTCCGTGTGGCTGTTCCAAGTGCAACAGATGAACCTCCGTGTGGCTGTTCCAAGTGCAACAGATGAACCTCCGTGTGGCTGTTCCAAGTGCAACAGATGAACCTCCGTGTGGCTGTTCCAAGTGCAACAGATGAACCTCCGTATGGCTGTTCCAAGTGCAACAACTGAACCTCCGTGTGGCTGTTCCAAGTGCAACAACTGAACTTCCGTGTGGCTGTTCCAAGTGCAACAACTGAACCTCCGTGTGGCTGTTCCAAGTGCAACAACTGAACCTCCGTGTGGCTGTTCCAAGTGCAACAGATGAACCTCCGTGTGGCTGTTCCAAGTGCAACAGATGAACCTCCGTGTGGCTGTTCAAAGTGCAACAACTGAACCTCCGTGTGGCTGTTCCAAGTGCAACAGATGAACCTCCGTGTGGCTGTTCAAAGTGCAACAGATGAACCTCCGTGTGGCTGTTCCAAGTGCAACAGATTAACCTCCGTGTGGCTGTTCAAAGTGCAACAACTGAACCTCCGTGTGGCTGTTCAAAGTGCAACAACTGAACCTCCGTGTGGCTGTTCCAAGTGCAACAGATGAACCTCCGTATGGCTGTTCCAAGTGCAACAACTGAACCTCCGTGTGGCTGTTCCAAGTGCAACAACTGAACTTCCGTGTGGCTGTTCCAAGTGCAACAACTGAACCTCCGTGTGGCTGTTCCAAGTGCAACAACTGAACCTCCGTGTGGCTGTTCCAAGTGCAACAGATGAACCTCCGTGTGGCTGTTCCAAGTGCAACAGATGAACCTCCGTGTGGCTGTTCAAAGTGCAACAACTGAACCTCCGTGTGGCTGTTCCAAGTGCAACAGATGAACCTCCGTGTGGCTGTTCAAAGTGCAAGAGATGAACCTCCGTATGGCTGCTCCAAGTCCAACAACTGAACCACCTCCGTACGGTTCTTCCAAGTGCAACAACTGAACCTCCGTGTGGCTGTTCCAAGTGCAACAACTGAACCTCCGTGTGGCTGTTCCAAGTGCAACAACTGAACCTCCGTGTGGCTGTTCCAAGTACAACAACTGAACCTCCGTGTGCCTGTTCCAAGTGCAACAACTGAACCTCCGTGTGGCTGTTCCAAGTGCAACAACTGAACCTCGAACTGATGAAATTGCAGGCAGCATCGCCAGCCAGTCTGGTCATGGGTGTTTTTTGTGCGTGTTCATTCATCAACTTCATCATATCACTCACATTCATCTTCGCTATTACAAAAAGTGTCAGGAAAGGAAAGCAAAATAAACCAAATCAATAATTTTTTTCTACTAAATCTAGTCTCGACTAGAGATGGCCAGATCCGGATCCGGGCGGATCCGATATCCGGATCCGGTTGGTTCCAGATCCTAAGGATCCGGAACTTCCGGATCCGGTACTTTCGGATCCGGATCCGTTTTGCCATCCCACATGCGCTTCTTTGGAAAGTAAGAATGTGTTTATAACACATTGTTACCTGCTAATACATACATACACACATATATATAGTGTGTGTGCGCGTGCGCGATTTGTAATTAATTAATACACTTACAAGGGAGGTCTAAGTCTCCCCCTCTGATTTCCATGAAACTTGGCAGGTGTATGGAGGGGCCCTCTATATACCTGCGAAATTTCATGAAATCGGAGGGGGATCCTTACTTCAATTTGTCCTCATCTTGACATTTGAGGGGAGGTTGCCCACTAGAAGAGATTCTTAGCCGAAACAAAAAAACACGTATTTCTTCCTTTAGGCCCCTCAATAAATCTGCCAAGTTTCATGGAAATCGGAGGGGAACACAGGGGTGAAATGCCCACTTAAATTTGTCCTCATCTTGACATTTGAGAGGGGTTGCCCCCTAAAACAGTTTTTTAGCCGAAACAGAAAAACACGTATTTCTTCCATTGGGCCCGTTTATACACACACCTGCCAAGTTTCATGGAAATCGGAGGGGAACACAGGGGTCAGATCCCCACTTCAATTTGTCCTCATCTTGACATTTGAGGGGGTTTTGCCCCCTAAAACAGTTTTTTAGCTGAAACAAAAAAACAGTTATTTCTTCCATTGGGCCCCACTATACACCTGCCAAGTTTCATGGAAATCGGAGGGGGATACTTAGATAACCTCCCTTGTTAGTCTTACACTTTGTAATTATATAACACTGCATATATTATAATGTTTTATTTTAATTTGTAAAACTGTAACTGTAGAAAAATTGTATAATTTTTGTATAACATTTCTATCTTGTTCTATGTGTTAAAGGTTTCATATTGGAATGGAATGTCTCACATTTATGTGCGTTTCCATTTCCAATACATTCGAATGAATACATATTCGTTTCAATGGCATTTACAAAAGCACCTCTGACATTTTATGTTAAACAAGTAAGACTATTTTTGTGCACGATTGTGTTAGCCGATGCGTAGCAAGTATTTTAGGAACAACACTTGAAAAAAATTATTGTAGGACTAACTAATGTGAAATTTTTTTTGTAATCGAAGATCATACCTTTTAAGGTGTGGTAATATTATAATGGGATTCAGATAAGAAACTCTCGGATCCGGATCCGGAACTTACTGATCCGGATCCAGATCCGAAACTGTCGGATCCGGATCCGTTTGGCCATCCCTAGTCTCGACACCGTCCCTGCTTACAAAACATGCCAACCTCCTGAGTCACATGCGGACAAGCGGACCACATACGACGATCAGTGTGGTCGAAATAGATGTTAGTTTGGAAACAAAACTAGCCCTTTCCTTTTTGGAAAATTCCTGGGAACGCCACTGAATGAAACAAATTCCCATCAAATTCCTCGAACGCTATTCATGCTGAAGATGGTAAGGAATCGAAAGTCACGAGGGTCACGCAATTCAAAATAACGTGACGCCTGAACACGACGCCTGTTCACGGGTTAAGTGTTGGCAAGCGAAGATCACGATGCCATTGGTATCTACTTTCATTCTAGTTTGTTTCCGCAATGGTCTCAGCTGAGAAACCTTGAAATCGCAGGTGCAAAACAATTAAGCACTTGTCTGTCTGTTGAAAGGGTGATGTGCGCGTGTCTAGGGAATGTATTTTATTCCGAAAATATAGCTATTTTCATAGCGATCGTTTGAGATATGTATTTTATAACATGGAATCAAGTAAAATGAACAAACTTTGTTGCACCTTTTGGTGAGATTAGCACATTTATTCCTCTTTTATTACTATTTGATGCTTCAGCACGCTTTTCCTTCACGTTTCGTTAAAAAATTGGACAGAAACATAAATGAATTTCACTCTTCTTGAAAAGCTACATAAAATCCTATAGTCTCATTTTGTAGAGCAGAACGAGAGCTATAGAATGGTATATTATAATCATTGTAGCGTCAGTAGTTCCCAAGATAATGTAGCAAAACCCGTGAGGGAAAACACAAACTTCAACGGAACCTATTCGACAGAACCACAGTTCTCTATGCGGTCCGCGCGCATTATATAGAGAAGGCGCAGAAAAAGAGAGCATTGAATAAAGGTATTCCATCAGCACCATTTTAGAAACTTTCTCCCCCCTTTCCCGACCATAAGTTTGCACCTTTAAATCCCTTCCCTAATCATTGAATAATGAATATGGTGTAGCATGGGGTAGATCTTATGATAAAATCTCCAGAATACTACGACTTCAAAAAAAGCCTCGAGAATCAGGTTTACATTACGTAATAAGACTTCGTCTAAATAAATTTTTAAGGAGCAACGGATAATGACTTTTTTCTCTCTCTACACATATAACGTAACTGTATTGTTTTAAATACTGCTCAGGTGACCAAATATTACCAAAACACTAGAAGCAAAAACGACTACCACCTAAAACAAAACAGACTGCAGTTATCAAAAAATACACCACTGAATGCTAAATGTTGTTCATAATAACCTCCCGAACACCTACGACCCTAAAAAAAAACAGACGTTAGCTATAAAAGACTATTTACTTAACAAAGCACTATAAGTCGAACTGAATTCATGGAAAATACAAGAGCAATACACATTAACGAATAATACCTCCAGTTATTATCATATTTAATTATGCCATATTTATTAATCATTATTTCTTTTAAATTTTAATTTATAAATTATTATATACTGTTAACATACATGCCCTTATGTATGAAATTTTATGCAGTAATCTCTCTTTTTGTGTACGATAAATTTTGTAACTTTTTAGGACATAGCCTATATGATATTCTTAGCATTCATTGTAAACTATTTGTAGACAATCTTAATACTCCACCTGTTTGTTACCCTTGACATTTTCCATGCCTATCTACCACAAGTTTTCCGAAATAATAATAATGATAATCTCAGGGGTTGTTGCATTTGTCTGGTATTACATGTTTAAATTACGGAATCAGCGTTTGTTTGTTGCTTTTTATTACTGCCAGCGAGAGCTCCGTGCGTTATGAACATCACACCTGCACACTGCACCTCAAGGCCAGTAAGCAGCAGAGCAGAAGTGGGGGAAGTATAATATACTGCAGGGGAAGGTGCCCTCCTTTTCACTGGGCCACTTCCAGTCTCTTTTGTAATTATGACAATGCCACACTGCACTGTCACTCACGAATCATATGACAAGTTTCTCACTGCACGGACGCGACCGACGCAGCCTGCTGCATCGCTCACTACCTACTTTTTGCCGCTCTGCCAGCCTCCGCGTGCATGCAAGAAAGCTCTGCTACAAATACGGCGAGTGGACCAGGCCTACAAATTATTGCTTGCTGTGGTAAGGTGACCATATTTGATGCCAGCTGAAAACTGGACGTCTACGTTCTCAGATTCATTGATCGATCGAATCAGGTTATATTACGTAGCTTTACAGCTACTTGTGGCTAATCGCGACGATGAGGATGAGTCATGATATGATGAAATTGATGAAGGCACACTCACAAAGAACACCCATGCTCCGGGATTCGAACCCAGGACTCCTGGCGTCGTAGCGTGCTGTCGGAGGTCCTCTGCTAATCTGCAAACAATTCTGTCGATCCAAAAAAAATATTAACTATTTCGAGTTTATTGAAAAGTGATGGGGTGTAAGGGGTGACTATGAAGGCACCCAAATGTCATCGCATCCACGTAATACACCCTGGACTACATTAGCAGACTAACGAGGCTCTGGCGTCTGGACTCACTGCCAGTATATTTCTCCCTGGGAATTGTGTGTTTCTGATTATCCTTTCATCCATTTCATCTTATCCATTCATCCTCATCTTCGCGATTAGTCAAAAGTGGCAGAAAACAAAAGTAAAATAAATCAGTCAATCAATTGAAAAGTGATAATAGTTATTGAGTTTGTCCTGATTTGTTTCTTCGGTTCCAGACTTTCTCGTGCGGTGTGCCAGTGACCAGAGCCCATGTTGATTGATTTGCTTTATTTTACTTCGCTTCTTCTGCCACTTCTGGCTCATTTTCGAAGATGGGGATGAGTGATGATATGATGAAATTGATGAATGGACACTCGCAAACATCCATGCCCAGGTCAGGATTCGAACCCGGGAGCCCTAGCGTCGTAGCGCGATGTGCTAACCAATGCGCCACGGGGGACGGCGAAGAGCCCATGTGACGACGCAGTTGCCGTCACGCAAGAGACCATTGAGACACTTGATGAAAAGTGCACCATGCGGCAACCGAACTCTTTTCAGAGTAAATGAATGGTGATCGCCGCGACCAATCAGAGGCCACTTGAGGGTAAGAGTGCCCGCAGGCTCTCCGAGACATTAAAAGCTCTCCTCAAGACCAACGACTCCATTGTCGACAAAGGAAAGCACCGAACTCTTCCAAGACATGTAAGTCCAGCGTACTTATTTACGTAATGAGTACTTGTAAGGTTGGATTCCAAGGACTGCAGTTAACATTCATGTTACAGAGTGCAGGATCGTTGCCTCAGGACGACCGAAAAGAACAATAACTCATTCATTTTCAGCTCCGGGACTCGGTAAAAAGCAAACAAATAAAAAAAGGCTGGTTTGCGCAACTCGGTTTCGCAAATACACTAGAAGTTCCAAGGCAGGACCCGTCGAGACCGAAATCTGTAAAACTGAGACAAGACCAGACTTATAACGGGTATTCAGAAAGTAACTATGCACTGCAATACACAAGGTATTTTTATTTGTTCGCAGGTCCGGTTCGATTGCAGACAACATATCTTGTTTGTGCCAGTCATCATCAGCAGTGACATCAGTGATCCAGGTTATCATGCTAACGATTGAACAAAGAGTGTTTCTTGTGGAGCACGTGTTCCGCAAAATCAGGCAGGTCATCCACATCCGAAGAGGTGGTGTTGGAAGTGCAGGACATGATGCTGCAAAGTCCGAAGAAATCTGTTCGACGACTAGCTCAACAGGCCCAAGTGTCCATTGGTTCCGCTCACAAGATTCTGCGGAAGTCCCTGCCCGTGTATCCGTACAAAATTTCGGTAGTGCATCAACTGAGAGACATCGATCACCCGGCGCGTGTGAGGTTTTGCAACTGGTTTCTCTCCTTCCTGCAGGACAATGGTGAGGGGATTCTTGACAAAACGTTTTTCACGGACGAGGCATGGTTTCAACTCTCTGGCTACGTTAATAGCCAGAATAGTCGTGTGTGGACTACGGAGAATCCGCATGAATTTAAGGAAGCACCACTGCATGATCAAAAAGTTGGTGTTTGGTGCGCCGTGAGGACACCATCAATGCAGAACGGTACTGCACCTGCATTCTGGAGCCCTTACTGAAGCAATGTCTAGTACTGCATAGTTACTTAATGAACACCCGTTACTATGTCGCGGTTATCTCCGGAGCAGGCGAACGAAAACAAGTCTCTGCGCAAGTAGTGACGCGAGACGACTCCAGTGGGAGGGAACGGGACTGCATGGATGACAAAAAGCTTGGGTGTCTAAGAAGGGTCACCCCTTACAACCCCCTTATCTGTGCACAGGGCGGACTTAAAATCAACAACGTAATCAGTGGATACCCAATTGTTTTACTGATAGTTCATATTACCCTATTTTATTTAGTGTGATAGACAAGTTAAGCCATTGTTGGCAACTCTCAACCTGTTCAGGGGGGTTCCATGAATTCAGATTTGAATGATTTTGGAGGTTTCACTACAATCAGTCTATCAAACTCAGTGTCTGCTCCGCGGGATTTTTCTGCTCCAGCTTTTCAACTCTAAACGCCGACCATGAAATGAGGCGGGTGGCAGAACTTCGCACTGTTGCCACGTCGGAGCACAACCCCGTCTGTTCGGAGGTTTAAGAGAATGAAAGATCTCGTTGTAGAATTGGTCTTTGTAATCCATGCGTTACAAAGTGACAGTATTTGCTCGAAAGGTCGGGGATGACACAAAAGTGCCCCGAAGGGAGGTCGGTCTGACGCTCGAACTAGGCAACGCAGCCCGGTTGACGTTGCCAAACAGTGCGCGGGAACCAGCGACTCTTGTCCCGCTCTCGCTTTGCTTTTCCCACATGTGGCACCAGCGCAATTTTGCCCAGCCGCCTATTTTCATGGCCGTGCGTTTAGGCGAGACCGAGTACGAGACAAGCATTTACAACACGAGAAGGACCGAGACGACCTGCTCACACATAAGACGGGACTTGCTCTGTTGCTAACAATGTAGTCAACGAACATGCACGATAACTGTGCGAAAAGCAGGAAACAAATCAAAATTATTAATTCAGAAAGAGGAACATCGAGAAACTGTTTCGAAATGTGTGCACAATCACAATGTGCACACTATTTACTTTCACGGCTTTTTTTGTACACACAAAGAAGTAGATGGAGTGAAGAATTTTAAAGCAAAACTACTACTTTAGATTTAAATCCATGTGGGAGATTCTTGTTTGTTTTACTCACGAGTCCTAAAATTCGTGAGTAAATTATTTTATTCCATTACAGAATTCGCAAGGGACGTCGATGGAAACAAAAGAAATTCAACTTCAGAGAACAATTTGAAAAGGAAAAGTTTCCCAGAAATGATTGTGTGTTTTCCAGCCAGATTTTGAAAAACAAGTCCCTGTGCGTGTTCTGAACCTCGGTAATAGCAATCTTATACATCGTCAGTGGGTGTCAAGGGGTCGAGAGTATAATCCAATACATAAAGAATGTGAAACCGACTTCCGTGGCGGAATGGGCAGCACAGCGCGCTACGACCATGGTACAGGGTTCGAATCCTGGACAGGGTATGGGTTTTCTTAGCGAGTGTCCCTTCATCAATATCAACAACCTCATTTTCGTGATTAGCCAAGTACAATAAACTAAATCAATCAATCCATCAGATATACGGCATTCAACTAATCACTTTTCAATTCACAATTATAGTTACTATTATTATGCATTATCACTGGGGCCTGATTAAAGACAGAATTTGAAACTTTATAGGCTATTCGGTTCAGATGAAACAATTTACTTTTTGCTTATTTTCGTCGCTTTTCTGCCTGTTAGGTTAATCGAGATTATAAGGATAAATGATAACAAAATGCAATTTATGAAGTGTTAAACACGTAAATACACCCATGACCAAGTGGGGACTCGAACCCATAACTTTCGATAGCGAGCACTGGACGCGCTCGGCTGCCGATAGGGGGAGGAGAGGATAACTCTTCAAGTACACAGGATAACTCTTCAAGTACACTGCTAAGTGAAAAATGTATTTGTCCAAGATATTGTAGCATGAATTAAAAAAGAACATTCTTCACCTTACATAAATTTTCAGAAAAACAATACTCTATCCAAAGTCCCATTGTTTTCACTCGAAAAAAAAAAATGAACGAAGTATTTTACAATTCCTACTTCAAGTGAAAGAATCAAGTTTAGTCAGTCTTGTTGTTTTGCTTAATATTCCCCAACCTTTTCCTTGTAAAGTAAGCTAATAGAGAAAATAGCACTTCCCTTTAGCCATAAATATATATTTAGTAGTGTTGCCCACGGGACGAGACGGGACAAGCTTTTAAAAATTCGAGACGAGACGAGATTGGTCATGTGTCCCTTTGACAAACGAATATTTTCGAGACGAGACAGCATTTCACAGCAATTCCACGAGACGAGACAGGCCAAAGTCTCGTCTCGTGGGCAACACTAATATTTAGCCCGGACGAATCACACACTTTTTATTGTAAAGATAGAATAAAATGTAATTAAACACTTTTTGATTTGATAGTAGCTTATTCAGTGGACCATTATGTACTAACATTCTGGTATATTGAAAAATATATGCCTCAGTTCAAATGAAATGTTCTACTCCTATATATGTCTACGTATTGATCCTTCTCAATATCGAATTTCAACTTCTTATCTACATCCAATTTCAATTTTGCCTCTAGTATCAAAACAAGGACTCTGCTATAGGGTGTAAAAATATAGATTATAAATGCTGGATATGTGTCAATTTATAATTATGTATTAAAACATGATGCTTTTTCCTTTGAAGAGATTTCGATTGTGATTTGAAGACCAAAGTTTCTTTGATAATAATTCTGATGTATACTTATTTCACAACGTTGCTCAAGCAATCGTTTTAATACATCCATCAAAAGTCAGAAGTTTGCACACTTAAATTTAACTTTAGTAATTCAGGATCTGATCGTGACTTTATTGAATCACAAGTTATTAAGAATATTGTCGTACATGCCTTATTTAAATTTTGAAAATTAGCGTAAAGCAACATTATACAATACCGTCAATCATGTCCAGTGGCGTATTTTAGAAGGGATACTGGAAACAACTTAGAAATGTCATTACCAGAGATCGTATTTTTATTAAATAAGCACATAATAGACAGCGAATTATTGTAAAATATTTCTCATTAATATTCTAACGACCCTACATTCGATAAAAAAAAACACCTTTTAAACACTTTGTGTAACAAAGCGGTTACATAATTGCTAGGGGTCATGGGTTCGAATCGTGGTGAGGTACGAACTCTTCAATCTGTTTGTTCCAATATTGTAAACAGGCCTGGCAGGACACACGTTCCGTAATAGCCATACAAGTTACGGAAGCTACACCCACAGAACGAAAAATGTTGATCGGTTTAAAATTGGTTGGTGCGTCTGCATATATGCCATTTTGCACCCTTCAATGTCCCCTTACTAAAATAGAACATGTGTCAAATGACACAATAACACATTCAGATGCATGAGCTGCTAATGATGCACTTTTTGGTGTCAAAATACAATTAGAAATGCATCCAATGGTAATTTTATCAGCTGTTCTGTTCGACCGCTAATAATGCATCAATTTAGATCAGACGATAATTTCAAAGAAATCGAAATAACACGTTTAACTGTGTTAATTGATGCAACAAACCTAATGTGTGCACAATCAGAAAATTCCGAAAATATGCTAAAATCATTACGAATGTGTAGAATTCATTGAAACGTCTAAAAATAAGCAAAATGAATCGAGTAGTTCCATTAGTACCATATTCAACATTCTTGGTCTTTGTGGGACAAACTGCGTAGGAGCAAAATATGCAATTATTTACGAAACTTGGGCTCCAGAATAATCCCTTGTTGACTAGAAATTCTTGCTTTGTACTGTACTTCCTCTACGTCAGAGAAATAAAAATTTAATACCCCGAAAGACTTACCAAGTACTAAAATTAAATAATGATTTTTTTTTAGCATTTGTTATGTAATCGATGGTTATTTATTTTCAAAGAACTTATTGGAAGGCAAGGAATTGAGATCATCCGTCTTTGACGGACATTACCAAAGATATATGCACACTACTAATTATGATAATATCCATAAAATATTAATCAGGAATTTTACTCTTCGTCAAGTGGATCTAACTCCTTTTTTGTTATTCAATAAATATTCAATTCTTTATGTATTTGACATTAATTTCCTTGCCAGGGCAGTTGATTTTATACAAATTTTGGCGCTCTTAACTACACGTAAGTTAGATAATGGTTACATGCTGTTATACATCTATTCTTTTACTATCTTGTTACCTATTCACATAAAAATAACAATACAATATTAATTAATTTGCATATTTAATTATTATTATTATTGAGACACTGCCCTTGTCTTTCGTATTGGAAACTTTATTTAGGTTAAATACAGGGGAAAACTTGTATGTAAATGATTTGTATATTTTACTTAATGCAAACATTAAATTACATTATCATCTTCCTGTAATAACCCCATACCGAGATATACACATGGTTTGTTTACGTAGAGCGCCACCAACGGAGTAAAAACAAACCTGTTTGTCACAGATAACGAAATCAATCTAAGTTCATTCACTCGCATTGTCACACGTAACCAAATAGAGATCAACAAGCGCAGTGCGGGATTCGATTATTTGCTTGTTTATTGTTGCCCCCTTTTACGTTGTTCCAGTTGTTTTTATGCAAATCCGCCGGTTTGTGTGCAGACACTGGATTTATCCCCAAACAATTGTGAATTTCGTGAAACAAAAAGGATCAAATTGGGCCTTTGTAAAGAAAAGTAAAATAGAGACTGTTTTGGGGTATGGGAGTAAATAGCTGTGTAGGCCAACAGGTAACTGCTCCATTACAATGAGGCATGGTTTCGCCTTCAACCAGTATTGTCTAGCACTTGTATAGCAATAATACTAAATAATAAAGCTTCAAGCTATGAATTTACGATGTACATTCTGCATTGCGTAGTATGCAAATATAACGCCTTGCACAGTACTACGCTGGCAATAGCCAATGATTTATATACAACCTCTAAAAATTTTCAGAAAGACCCATTAGAGGGTTCTGGATTCGAATCCTGATCTAGGCATGGTGTTCTTTTGAGTCAGTTCATCAATTCCATCACATTATCACTCATCCACATCGTCGCGGACGTAAAATAACATAATTAAATCAATTAATCGTTATACTTGGTTACGTCGCTTTCGGTGGCTTGTTCAAGAATTTCATGTTCGGGTATGGACTGCTTATTTTAGTTGTCAGTGTTACATGTAACCATGTTTTCATGTATCTGATTGGCGGTGGAGCTGAGCTCAGTGGCGTGGCCAGGATTTTGAAAAGGGGGAACTAGGTATACTTTTTTTTAGTAGTTGGTCCTTATTTGGTACATTTTCCTGTTTTTGACGTTCTTTTTTTAGGACTATTGGGTCAACTGGGAGATTATGACCACCCACCCCTCTTTGGGCACGCTACTGGCAGAGACAACGGGACGATGACCCAATAAAGGCCGTTGGAAACGACTGAGGCTTCTACCTCCGCGGAATAATCCAAAGACTAATTTTAAAATTTGTATGGTTTTGTATTCTTGTTATTTAACGTCCCTTTTCTGCATCTTTTGGTTAATCGCAACGATAAGGGTGAATGATGATTAGACTAACGTAGACGCACAAGAAAACACCCTGGGAACTTCGAAAGTTAACCACTGGACGCTTTTAAGCCACCGAGCAGGTGAAAGATTAGTTTTGGTTTTAATACAAAACCTTCTCCCTTACAAAGTACAAGGCTAATTCCTCAAAATCAAACTAGGAGAAATCCTTCAACAGGAAGTTCTGCTTCACAGCAACTGTCACTATAATTTTCATTTCATTGCTACGTTTATGACCAGCCATGCGTAACGACGCTTGCTTTCAAGCTTTTACAAGCGATTTGAAATTGAACGGAACAACGATACAAAGTCAATTATGAAACGCAACATGTGAATGCAGCTTCCTATCAACGCGTGAAAGGGAACCAATGACAACATCCGCTTGTTATTGATAAATAAATGGCGATAACGTAACTACGGGATGCATCACGTTCACAGAAGGGTGACAATGTGAATAAGGTTCATCAATGAGGCTTACGAAAGGTAAAATTTACACAACACTGACGCAAAAAGTACGGGTCACATTATACCCTACAGCCTGCTTTCTACTCAGCGCGTGAACTTGTGCTCCGGTGCCACTGAGCGAGGATATTAAACAACACACATTTTCGCGAAACTGGCACTCCGAAAACACGAGGAAAACAGACGTAAAACTGCACGAGATTTTACATATGTTGGTGTCGTACTTACCTATTAGAGTATCTCCTCTGCACACGTTCCCTCCTTTTTTACGTGAACAAACAGACAACACACTATAAACCACAACAAACTAAGGAACACAACTGCGGCCGACCCAACACTTACACTACCGAGCCACGACTGACAGCAGGTCGACGGCAAGACGAGTTCAACTGCTGTTGCGTGGCCATAGAGGTTTGTTAGTTCGGCGCGCAGCCGCAGTGTGTCGCGTGCATCGCCTTTGAGGGCGAGCAGGGAAGGGAGGGTTAGCTATCAAGCTGGAAGCATCAAACGGGATCTATGATATCGAAATGTTTCTTGCAGGGTAGGGTTTTCGCGCATTTCACGATCGTAACGGAGTGAAGATTCATCGGTTTCCGCTCCCAGACTGGAACTTGTAAATACGCGATTGCCTCTGATCGAAGCGCGGGGTTTATTTATCGATGGACGTGAAGTGGATAGGCTGGGCGAATCCTTTTTTCACCTTTTTTATTTTCTTTCGCAAGACAAACAAACGTGCGAAAGTGCATCCACTTCATTCTGGAACCACTAAACTTACCTTGCAGTTTCTAGAGCGAAATGCATGCCGGGGATTTACGAAAGGACTGGCCAACGCTGAATGCATTATTCGCACGTTAGGATGAATAATTATTACTAGACAAATCCATCGCATTGTCCACTTGCTTGGCTTAATGCAGTGCGAGTTTCAAACAAAACTCCGAGTAGAAGCAAATCTGCGCAGCGTATGGAGCGTAGTGGTTTGCGTAAGTCGCTACTAAACAAGAGGACCCGGGTTCGAACCTGGCCCAGACATGGATGTATCATTGTGTTTGCCCCATTATCCATTTTCATCAGTTCATAATTCATTCTCATCGTCGCGATTAACACAACAGATTCAAAAGTTGCGTTAAATTAGAGTTATAACGACAAAAAAAGAACCTGTGCATTGGTGTCGAAAAGGGGAAGGGAAGGGGGGATATGCCACCCTCAAAAATGTGTAAATTCAAAAAATAAATCGTAGATTTCACACACATATAATTTCTCTTCAATCACAGTAATTTACGTTAATTATTGTAAGCGAGGGGGATTTGACACTAGACTATCAGGGGAGGTCGCACAAAAGTGAGACGCTGAAAAAGCAGAAGTAACAAATACCATTGACTATTAAAATTCCTTAACATTCCTTAACATTTCATGAAAGTTTAATGAATAATTTAATCAGATGTGTCTATAATTTAAAGTATAGCTACAATACAGAGCATGCAATTAGTGGAAGTGCAATATCATGATAAGAAAATTATATCGGCAGGGGCCAAAACCAAGAATAGCCTAAGCCTCGCGACAGGTTAAGTTTGCAGCAGGTTTTACGAATTAATCCACGCAAGAATGGCGATCAGCATTTCCCGTGCCAGTCTTGCCTCAAGCTCCGAGCTGTTCATATCACAGACAGTGAGAAAATCCACAGTATTGCAGCGGAACTATATTCTGCGCGCACGTTTGCGTCTATATATGTGAAAAGTTGCTGCAAACTTAACCTGTCGCGGGGCTTAGGGGACCAAATTTTATAAATCCCCCCCCCCCCCCTGCATGTGATAAATTTTCAGTCATACATACAGGGATAACGCGATAGAAAGAGAAAAAAGAACGAGAGACAGAAATAGAGAAAGTGAAAGAAAGAAAGTGGGAGAAGGAATGAAAAGGAAACAGGGAGACACAGAAAGGTAGAAAGAATGAGGAAGGAAGAAAAAGGGGAGAAAGAAAGAGGAACAGAGTAAGAAGGCAAGAGAGAAAGAGAATAACAGGGAGGGAGATAGAAACAAAAGAAGATAGAGGAGCCAATGAATGAAAGAAGCGAAAGAGAAGAGAGAGATAATGAAAGTCACTGACGTGGAATGAGAGAGAGATAGATGAGAAGTGTGAGAAAGAGGGAAAGAGAAAATTAAAAAAAAAACAAGAGCAGCAAAGTAGAATCAAACTGAAAATAGTTGGTCCACCCTTGACCCTAATCAAAGGACATTTTCTGGCGACGTAACGGATTATACTATAATGCCGAAAGGGGGTTAGTGGAGGGTCATAACCCCCTCCCCTTTTATCCAGTATTCCAAAAGAACTGCCTCAAAGCAAAATGAGTGCTGACTATTAAAAAAAGTATACGTAATCCGCCCTTTCGAAAATCCTGGACACGCCACTGTATAAGGGATTGATAATTAGTTAATTACAATGAAGACTGGTACAGAGAGTTGCAGAAACGAGAGAACTGTAACATTTTTTAAGCGGAGCAAAGCTGTTTTGGGGGATGGAATGACTGTTTCCTCTCTCCATGCATCAGCGCAATTCTATTCCTTAAAAACATGTAGAATATAGGACAGCAGCGTACCCAGGATTTTCGAAAGGGAGTTGCGTATATTTCTTTTTTAAAGTCACCCCTAATTTTTGCATCTTTTCCTGCCTTGACGTTCATTTTTTTTTTAAACACTGGGCCAAATGGGGTGGGGTATGACCCTTACCAATCCTTCCCCACCCCCCATTGTGCACGACACTGATGTAGGACCTGCTCCCCCTACTTTGTTTTATTTTTTGTTACTTAGCGTGGCTTTTCTGCCCCCTTGTGGCTCATAGCGAAGAGGAGAATGATATGATGAAATTGATGCAGGGACACTCGAAAAGAACATCCATTCGCAGGCAGGGATTCGAACCCGGGATCGCATATTAACTCCCCCATAGCACAGTGGCTAACAATCTCTCCTTGAAATTAGGAATACTATTTCTGCATTGGTGTAAGTAATGAATTGCAGCTGGTATTTGCTTCTAAATTCCATATTTTAAATACTTAGAAATGTGCTACATTTCCCAGGAAATTCGAGTTGCACTGATAATTCAAAAATTATTCAGAATCAATCATTCTGGATCTTTTCTTCATCTAAGGGGCTAACCTACCCTCAATTGATTTTCCTCGTGAGTGCTTATGTAAGTGAGATTTCACACCGAAGCGACAGCGAGGTGCGACAGAGGGGATTCACACTGAAGAGACAATCGACAAGTAACACGGGGTCCTTCTATCTACAAGCAAGCATTCACCGCGCATGCACGAACAACAGGCCGAGACGGCACTATTGAGAAAACGGCCCAGTTTGACCGACACGTAAGCAACAAGCGACGCGTGGAACTTGTAGTGTCGCTTCGGTTCGAAAGCTTGTATTAATTACTGAGGCTTCGCTTCCAAGCGACATGTGTAGATTGTCGCTTGTCGCGTTAGTCTGAAAGCTCCCTAAGGGAAATTCACACCAAATCGGCAAGCGACAAGTGTCATTTGAAGATTTTACCAATCGAAAGCAAGCTTTTGCGGTCTGCCTTGCCGCTACAGTGTGAAACGTTGCTGTTGATTGACTCGATCCCGAGCGACATGTGTCAGGTGTCGCTTGCCCGTTCGGTCTGAAAGCTACCTAAGGAATTTCATTCCGAAGCGACAAGCAACAAGCAGAAAACGACGCCCGAAAGCGGGCTTTCACACTGAAGCGACAAACGGCACAGAACACGGGCTCTTTCAGTCTATAAACAAGGATTCACCGCGCATGCACGAACAACAGTCAAAGCGACACGTTCAGCTTGTGGTGTGGTTGCTTCGGTACGAAAGGTTGCATTTATTACTTAGGGTTCGGACACATTTAGCTTGCAGCTTGTCGCATGTCTCATGTCACTTGCCGCTTCGGTGTGATAACTCCGTAAGGACGGTTTCACACCGAAGCGACAAGCGACACGTGTCGCTTGGGGATTTCACCAAACGATCGCAGGCTGTGCGGCTTGTCATGCCATTACCGTATGAAAGGTTGCTGGTGAATGGCTCGTTCCCAAGCGGCATGTGTCGCTTGTCGCTTCGGTCTTCGCAGTTTTGAAGAAGTCTTTGGGGAACTTAAAACCACAAACTGAAAATCTTACTGAAATATGTGTGGAATGCAGGTGAGTAGAACGTCAAGTCAGTCGAATTTTCCTACGTGGCAATCTCCTCGAAATTTCCTTCGATTTCCATTTAGGTATTCCATTAATATGGATTGCCTGAGGTCGCCTCGTACCGACTTGTCAGTGAATCCACGGTCTTCATCAATGCGTAATGGGCAAGGGTGGCTACACACAAACGGCTTCACGCAACTTGACACGTCTATACCTCTGATGGATTCTGCGTCGGGAGTTTCGGCGTACGAATCTGGAGGAAGCATTGCACCGTCTGCAAGCCAATATCAGGGCATGGATTTTTGGTCACCGGAATTCATCTCCGGGCTGTTGTATCTGAGACGTGAGCAGAACATTTTGTTCTGTCGTCGCCGCAACATGGAAGCTATCTCAGATGCGAATTGTTAATTGGCTCTCCGATGGCGTAGTGGTAACGTCATCACCTTGTATTCAATGGGTATCGGGTTCTATACCCACTGGAGACACACAGTGGTTCGGATCTAACCTGAAACTCTAGCTTCAGTCCCAATGAGCTAATCTGCGAACACAGTGGACGAAAAACGTAAACGATTTCTTAAATTTTCCATTCCATTTTTGTTTCAAATCTGGTTAAGGGGGAACTAAAGCCGATTTTGCGGTAACTTTTCGATAACAGATGGCAGCACCGTTTGTCATCGCAACCGAGGGCCATGTTGCCAGATCTCCTCATAAATATAACCAAGATAGATACATACAGGTTGGTCGATTAGGGTACTCGATGTGAGATGACGCCATATTGGTTAGAGGTGAGTTAGTGGATTAAAAAAAAGTAGTAGTAAATCAGGGAAATTGATAATGTTGAGATTTTAGTTATATGTTCTTATTAGAGAAATAACCAATATATCATCAGTGGAAGGTAGTAATAGTCGAAATATTAATATAAAATCCGTTGTTTTAGTTTAAGTATTTATTTTAATATTTAAAACGCAGAGAAGAAAATACAATAATAAGTGTAGTTAATTCAAACACGAAACGGGCCAAGTGAGGAGAGTAATTGAACTTCGTGGCGAAGTGGTTAGCCCAGCGCGATAACCCGCTAGGGGTTCCGGTTCACCAATTTCATCACATCATCACTTATTGTCGTCGTCGTGATTAGCCAAAAGTGGCAGAAAAGCTACGTTAAATAACAAAAATCAAATCAAATCAAATCTGGTTAAGTCGCTTCTCTACCACTATAGGTTATCTGCGCCAACGAGGGTGAATGGTAATGAAAAAATATAAATATGCTGACCAAGGCAGTAATTTATTTTATTAAAAACATAAACTAAACGTAACGTTTCAACCTTCTAGCAAGATCTTCATCAGACTCTGTATCAAGTACAAAAGTTACGTTTAGTTTATGTTTTTAATAAAATAAGTTACTGCCTTGGTCAGCATATTTATATTTTTTCATAAACATGGAAACAAGGCTTAATGGTGTTATGAATGGTAATGTATGATCAAAAACAAAAAACGATAGAATATCCATAGCCTACACAGGATTCGAACCTGGGAGCTCTGTGTTCATACAGCACTAAGCTAATCTACAAGCTGACATCTCGTTCTTGATAAGTACGGGTTCAAATATCGTGGACAGAAATCATGACATTTTTTCCCCTGATCTCTCCAGACTTGTTAGGTTGGGAAACTTGTACTTTTTAATTTTTATTAGTTGTAGACTTTATCTAATAATAAAAATAATATCGTCTTTATTGAGAGGGCGTGTTTCGGCCTCGCAGGCCGTTCTTACAACAAACCCTTAAGAAAAACCTATTTCAATTGACACTTTACACTTCTTGAAAATCACTGTTGGAGTAGAAAAATAAAAATTAAACATTCATACTCATAATGTAAACAATTAATGTACTGAAGGTACAGAGTTGAATCTAAAACCACAATTAGAATACAATTGAAGGGCTCAGGTGTAAAACATGGTAAGTGGCATTTTGGTAATTTTTTAGTTACAAAGTAAAACGTGCCATCCCTCAATTTTCGAGTGGAATTGCCATATCATACAATTTGCAATGGACTCAGTGAAGCCTTCTGAAATTGATGAACACAACATGAAAACAATTTATCTACAGTATAGCTTCCTTAATGAACTCAGAAATGGTCACTTACCATGTTTTTCACCCGTGCCCTTCAATTACTACAGAGAAAAAACCAAAACCAATGCCTCATTCCCATTCATTACCGAAAAGACAAAGCCACGCACTATTGTTTGGACAGCAGATACTTCTTTAGGATATTTTGTGTGTTGCAGGGTGGAGCTCCCCTGAGGTCAATGGCGGGGGGAGTTCATTCCTTTTATTGCAGTGACTATGAAGGAATTTCCATAGAATGTTGTTCTGTGTACAGGAATCGTGAATTGTGTTTTTTTGACAAATGTTAATTTCTTTTCCCTTCTTCCTGTACAGGGCAATTTGATCATATAAATAATTTGGTTCCTTATTGTTCAGAATCCTGTACAATAACGACAATGCCAAAAATGTTCTTCTCTTTTTAACGTTTAACCAATCAAGTTACTGTAAGTACGGGGAAATATGTTCTCTTCTTTTGACATTAAGTATAAATCTTATGCAACTCGGTACTGTTGATGTTTATAAATACGGGGGAAGCATAATTAATTTTGGCGCATAATTAATTTAATATATGCACCAGTTATCAATTTATAAGATTTCAATACACATTACATTCCTAATCAACAACTAAGCCATTTCATAATAACATTATTTTGGACTTTCTGAAATATTTTGTAATAATTGATCACCTAGGATCTAGGAGTAGTCAGTAAACAAGTCAGTGTCAGTGGCGCTTGATGTCCACTCTTGTACAAGTCCTGTAAAAATTTTCTCTGGATATTTCGTGAAGTTTGCACTGAAATATAATATGGTTCGGAGTTGCAACATATTCACCACACAAACGAGTGAAGGCACTAAGTTCTGCTTGAGCTGGAGCGATAGTGTGATTTAACCTGCAGCGCAATATGTAGTAGTTGTGAGGGAACTCCAAGAGAGTCGAATGTGTTTGAACCAGCATTCCTTTGGAAATCTTTCCTGCATGGATTAGTACATCTTACCGCAATGAAAACCACTATTCGTCCACAAACTTTGCCAGCCACTAAGCAATAATTTTTAATATGTGATTCCAAAACAACTGACGGAAACTTTATTGCAAACGACCGTTGGATTGTTTAACTGGTTGCGTATTTTGCCAAAGTATCTGCTACATGAAAAATTTGTACTTCCATACTTAACATGCAGAGTTCCGTTCTACTTACTGTATAATCTTCAGCAAGTCATCCAATTCGGATTTTCGTCCATGCATCTCCATTACAAGCACCATGGTTCTCCATATCTTCCCACGAAAACAGCGTAGTGTAGAGAACTTGTAATCTGCATGTAAATGCATGTTGAAGGGTCAGATTGCTATTGACTTGCTATGTTGAGAGCTACCATGAAGCCATCATATTTCCTTCGAATACATTTTTATTTCGTGAAGTGTGTGTCGACTTCGTTCTTGAAAGGGAAAGAGGGGAGAACATGCAAACACAACTCACTCCCTTCAAAGACTCATCCCATGAGAATGGTAATCTTTTGTTTACGTACACCAGCTAGCAGAGAACAGGGTTGGCAAAGCATAACAGTAAAACAGGAGATAAGGGACGCTGCTTGAACAGAGGATTTTTCCGGATTATTCCAGAAGCTGAATATCAGAGCCGGATGGCCTCGTCTTCTTTGTCAGGAAATGTAAATGTCGTATCGACAATCGATACGCTATGTAAGGATTTGAAATATGGAAAAAAGAGCAAGATGAACATGCTGTCTTTACAAGTATTAGCTCAAATTGCAAAAAAAGAACTCGCAGCATTGGAGTTGCTTGATTGAAATGGAATTTCCCCGCTGTCATTTGTGTGCATGACTGGTCACAAGATTATGTTTTTAGTTTTGAGGCATGGTGATCCCAATAGTGTATGGTATAAAGCTATCACCTTGTAATCAAGGGGTACCAGGTTCGATTCCAGATGGAGCCACATTGCACACAATGTTAGGGATTCACTTTTGCACTGGAGGTTCACTCCCTATTACCCTATTTGAGGATGCATTGGATTTTAACGCGAATGGCGTGTAGTTTGGTCGCAGGAAGGTGAAACAGATGTAGAACACGTTTCTCACTACAACACACACGCGCGCATGCACGCACAGACATGTGGTTGAAATGTTATTTTAAGTCCGCTTTATGCACAGATAGGGTAATCGGGACTGGACTCACAATTTAAAGTGGGATTCGAACCTCTGTGCAATATGCACCCACCGGGTATCAAACTCAGGACCCCTTCATTGCAAGGGGAGGACGTTACCACTATGCCATCGAAGAGGCCGACACACACACGTGAATGAATGAATGAATGAATGAATCGGTTTATTTTAATTCGCCTTCTGCCACTTCTAGCTAATCGTGTTGAAGACAAGTGATGATGATGAAATTGATGAAGAGGCACTCACATAACACCTATGCCCGGGCCAGGATTAGAACCCGGAACCGCTGGCGTTGTAGAGTATCGTGCTAACCACTCGGCCGCGGAAGTCGGCACACACATACACACATATAGGGCTAGGATGTTAATGACTTAGCATATTTTTTTTGGTAAGGGTGATGTGTTCCGTATATAGAAATTCATATCATGAAGAAACTAATTAAGTTAAGGGGCTTCTTAAGGGCATATTTTGGCATATTTTGATGGATTTTCGGTCGTATTCAGCATATTTTTGCATTTTCAAGTGGATTCGTTCTTACTCCCATGTTTAATCGAGAGTTTTTTTTTTGACTGTAACAAAATCTTTTTCATTTTTATTTGAAAATTTACAGAAATTATTCATCGTGCATTGCAATTCAGGGCCCATAAAGTGAACTAAAAATAGTACGTATGTGAAAATATCTCAGCATTTGGATATTGATTTTTGAAACAATCCAGTTATAATGGCATATTTTTCAAAATATAGTGCATATTTTGTAAAATGTTAAGTCATAAGAGCATATTTTATTTTGCATATTTTGGTGATTTTTAGGTCATAAAAATCCGCCTCATGTCGACCTCAGTGGTGGAGTAGTTAGCAAAAGTGCGCTACGACGCCATGGCTCCAGGGTTCGAATCCCGGCTAAGACATGGATGCCTTTGTTCGTCATCAATAGGAAAGTAGGGAATAGGAGAGAAAGAGGTCGGAAATCTTAGGCTGT
The DNA here is from genome assembly GCF_977018435.1 of Lepisma saccharinum. Taxonomy (NCBI): domain Eukaryota; kingdom Metazoa; phylum Arthropoda; class Insecta; order Zygentoma; family Lepismatidae; genus Lepisma; species Lepisma saccharinum. The sequence continues at coordinate 8,676,344 of NC_139232.1, forward strand.
CATTTCTGCAGTCAACTGTTCTAAGTGTACAGTTACTTGCAAGCCGTGCAAAGTATTATGTGTATTGCCTAACGATACGACGGTGGCAGAAGTTGCCATTGAAAATTTACTATTAAAATCCCCTTATCGGAGTAGAGGTAGGCAACACACACAACGCCTTGCAGGTAAGCCAACATTTCAATTATTATTGCCGGTGACTGTACATTAGGGTGGAACGGGAAAAAAAGTTTTTGAAAGAGAATTCTAATAGTGCTGAAACTTTGCCTTTTGATGTAAAAACGACAAAAATAAAATTTGATGGTAATCGGAGCATGTCTTGAGGTGCCACAAGTACGATAAAGTTTCATAAATTTGATTTTTTTTTGCTCTATTTCAACCTTTTTCTCTAGTTTCTTATTTGCGCTACTAAAGCCCAAATCCAAAAGTTCGTACTTTTTATGCCTTTTCATTAATAGAGCAAAAGTCTTGGGGGGTTTTAAATTTAATATTTTAATAATTCTTTTTTTATCATCACCATTAATTGAAAACCCCAAAAAACGTTTGATCTATATATATATTAATAAAAAGACATAAAAGTACGAACTTTTTGATTTGGGCAAAGAAGAAACTAGAGAAAAAGGTTGAAATAGAGCAAAAAAAAAATCAAATTTATGAAACTTTATCGTACTTGCGGTGCCTCAAGACATGCTCCGATCACCATCAAATTTTGGTTTTGTCGTTTTTACATCAAAAGGCAACTTTTCCGCACTATTAGAATTTTTTAATTATTTTTTTTTCGTTCCACCCTACAGTACATCTCCTATGTATTTTAAAAAAAGTAAACTAAAATTTAACTTGATGTCGGAAGACCTAAGCGAAATTAAAGCGTGCGTCAGAGCAAAGGAGAGCAAAACCATCCACCATACAAGACCGCCTTTTCCTTACGACGAAGCGCCTTGCTAATTTTCCACTTTTGCCCCTGCGGAAGATCTGAAGCTGTCGCGTGTCGGGCCGCTTTAACGGGAAGAAATAAGCCGCTTGAAGAACCGTTTCCACACTCCAGGAAAATTTGCACAGCAATTACAAGTATTTGCACGTGGGACAGATGGGAGTTGGCAGCAAGAACTTGTTAACCTCTCGGTTACGCTAAGGTGTGAATGTCAGTACCGCTGGTATAACCAGACAAGGGCACGCTTGGGTTTGGGCCCCTCCCTAAAATGTTCCCAATTACCTCGATAATTTCTTTACGGAAACGTACAGTGGGATCCATGAGTATTACCGTGTAAATTGTCCATCACTATTGATTGTGCACTTTATTTGACCCAATAAGAGTTTCAAGAATTAAAAGAAAACTCAAAACAAGCTGTTGACAACTTTTGCACAAACATACATAAAAATCCATTGCTTAAAAACACATGGGATGTAAGAGAAAAATGAATGAAAATAGTCATGGACAATTTGCACGGTAATACTCGTGGATCGCACTGTACATAGCCGTTTTTTATATATAATGAGATGTTTATTGTTTAAAAATGGCATTAGTTTTCCTTGTTTGACTTTTATTTTAATATTTTGATCTTCATTTGATTTTTGGTTATGTGACTTCTCTTCTCTGCCACTTTCGCTAATCGCGACGATAAGGATGGGTGAATATTTGATTGATTGATTTGCTTTTATTTTACTTCGCTTTTTGTGCCACTTTCGGCTAATTTGCGAAGATGGGGATGAGTGATGATATGATGAAATTGATGAGTGGACACTCACAAACATCCATGCCCAAGCCGGGATTCGAACCCGGAACCCCTGGCGTCGTAGCGCGGATGGGTGATTATATGATGGAAATTCATGAAGGGACACTCACAGAAACACCCATGCCCAGGTCGGGATTCGAATCCGGTACCTTTGCCGTCATGGGTCGCAGGGATAACCACGCTTTTTTAAAATTGTTTATTAAAAAAGAAGGAATACCCCTAAGCGGCAGCCTTGTCCATACTTCAAACTTATATCAATTAATCTCAAATCGTACTTTCATACAGGACAGACGAACACAAACATCCATGTCCGAACCTCGATTCGAACCCAGGACCTCTGGCGTCGTAGCGCGATGTGCTAACCACTCCGCCACGATGGTTGGCTAAACCAAATGAAGATGGTGTATTGTATGTTCTATACGTAGAGATCTTAATTTTCACACTCGCAATAACAATGAAAACATTAATCGTAGCCTTAAATTCCTGCTAAGTGGTGCAACCGCTTCAAAGATGGCCCCACGTGGGTGGAGAGCGAAGTACGTTAAAGTAGGTCCTCAAGTTGAAATAACAAGGTGATCGGCCCAGAGAGCTGCATATCGGTCAGAATCTCTTACTAGGTCCGCCTGGCTGGTCGGACGGGCGAGTAAAACTATAGACCTGGGTTTTGAACCGTCAAGCATCGAAAGCCCGCGGGTAACTGGAAGGCCTTGCAAGACGAAGCTCGCTTATCTTCAGCGAACGCTCATTCCGGTTTTGCACCGTCTCCAGATACATGAGTCACTTTGTCACCGTTGCCAACTTTTAGATTCTAAACTGTTCTAGGAGCACTCAAAATGTTCATCACTTTCATCAATTTGAAATTGCAGACATTTATTCCTTGGTAGAAAACATTTGCATCACTCACACCCAGTGGCGGCGATTGGGTTCCAAAACTAGGGGGCCAAGGTGCAAACGTAGGGGGGGCAAGGACAGTTTAATTTCCCTTGATACATGAGGTTAGCGTGGTGCAAAAGTTTCAAAAAGTCGGGGGGAAAGTCAACTGCATCCTCTCGGCCCCGACCCTATTCGCCGCCACTGCTGACACCTGTAAAGGAGTACGAACCAAGTTTCGCGAAAAGTGCCATCGTAAATATTTTGGAACTTTGTGTTACTGGTGGTTGTTCTACATTATACTTTGGGGGGGGGGGGTGCTCCCCTATGGCGCAGTGATAGTGTCGTCGCCTTGTAATCAAGGGGTACCGGGTTTGATACCCGGTGGAGGCACATGGTGGTTCGGATCCCACTTTAAACTATAGGTCCAGACCCGATTAGCCTAATTGTGCATAAATTGACCAAATAAATGAATCAATCAATCAAACAGATTTTCTCTCTGGTGTAATTTTGCTAATTCAATATCCGAATTAGTTGCTCAAGATCCCCCTCCTGAACACTAAGGCACGATGATCCATAAAATGGAACATGAAATCAGAATTTGCATTATAAAAGGTTTTGAATATTGTCATCTCTTTCAACAAATCGTCTTTCGCTCATGTTTTTGTAACACCAGTAAGCCTTGTTTCCATGATATGAAAAACTCAATATGCTGACCAACGCAGAAATTTATTTTATTTTAAAACATAAACTAAACGTAACGTTTCAACCTTCTAGCGAGGTCTTCTTCAGACTCTGTACCCAGTACAAAAAAAAATGTTGTTGCTAGTTATCTAGTTCTACAGACCGCATTGATAGTAATACTAGTAATACGATGCAAAATATAATTATTGTTAGCTTGTATCTTCATACGGGTGCAAATAGCAGGCAATGCTGTTTACACATTTCAACAAACGAACAACGTAAAAATGAAACCGAGAGAAGATTTACGATTTCAAGACCAGAAGAGTGATATAAAATGAACAAGAGACACAAACCTATTTGAAGACATTCGGGTAGTTGGTTTGACATAATAATGAAACTAATTTGAGAAGTTACAAATATCTTAGGTAACCTATATATTATTTAATGAGTCGTTCTTTGTTTCGTCATTTCAAAATTTGTAGGACGTAAATGTCACAAACCATGGCTTAAGTAGAAAATATCGAAGGACGCTCATAAAATGTCTGTGCTTGATAGAGCAGGGGGAAGAGGCTGCGCTAAACCACAACCCTGTCTAGGGGCCCAAAGTATCTACCTACTCTTCGACACAATCGGTTTCAACATCAACAAATCATAAAACGATAGTCATTTGCCCCATAAGTGTGAAATCTTTGGTGTAATCAATTGATACAGCTAATTTGACTTTTTTTAATTAGTAATTTTGACTTTGTTGCACATAATTGTACCAGTTTACTTTGAACTTTAGGGCTTAGATGATAATAATAATTGTGAATCTCATTTTGTTGTTACGCAGTGGCGTAACAAAATCGTAAAGTACGCGTCCGCAAGAAACAAATTTGGGTCCCTCAAGTACAGTCAGATTCTTCCAGGAAATGTATGTAATTACTTAGAATGGCTGGTTGTGATAATTATACAAATCGATGCTCTACCTCTGAATTTTCACATATTACAACATATCTTTCTTTGACATTTATGTATTCAAAACAAGAAAATACAAATACTTACTTATACCCTTCCACGCCCCTCTTAACAGCTAGGTGGATAAAAATAATGTTCTTTTATAATTTTTTATAATTTTTTATTTAAATCGATCTTTTCTTTGGCATCGTACACATAGACATATTTTTTTAAATAGAAAGGCTTTTTCTGATAAACGGCCCTGTAAAATATTTGAACAGTTTGATTAAAGCAAATAACAAATTACATGTAAATATGCATTTCTCTGTTTCTGGAACTGAACATAATGAACCTAATATGAAAATGTTTGTTAAGTGTGTTAATGAAACTATTATAATTTCAGTAACTTTTCTTACAGTGAAAATAATAAATTCTGGATGTACTTTATAATTTTAACTTAAAATACTTTTTACAGTCTTCGTAGCCGAATTTTAGAGGTTTTAATGATAGTTAGCCAAATATCAGCTGCCATATTTATTTACAGTTTAGTGAAAATGACACTATTTACGGTTTAACATGATTAGTATTTTGTATATTATTCAATTTAAAAAATGTTCTATTTTTGCTTATAAAAATTATTGAATTTTAAATCAAGGGAAATTTAAGTGTTCTTTTTTTTTTACACATTACATATTACATTTATTTTCGTATGAGCTTCACCCCATCAGGACATATATTTTGTTTCCTTTATTTCCTTTCTTAGAGCATAATAAACACCATTAAATGAATACGAGATTAATATACTTTCACAAAAAGTGATTCTCATATTTACAAATTTCTTGTGTACATTATTCTGTAATTGTATTTAAAGTGATTTCAATAAGTGATATTTTAAAATAGAATTCCCCAATTTAAATTTTGATTTAAATCAAACCACCATGCTTAACAGAAAGCTGGCTTCTGGGCAGCGAATGATACTTTTACATTAGATCTTGCCCTTTCTCGTTCAAGAGTGAGATTACTGAGTCCGGTAAATTTTGGGCTGAATCATACCATTCGACACTACCTTCCAGAAGTTTTTCCTAAGTTTCAATTTTGAGCAAGATAGTTCTTTTTTCGTGATTGTTACTTGAAGAGTAGGAAACCAACAGAAGGCGGTACAGGATACAGAGAACACTGGAAGCTAGTGTAGAGCTATCAAGGAGAAGAAACTTTGCCAAAGAACTTGATATCAGATTTAAACACATTCCTGAAACGTAGAACTTTATCATGATATTCTGAAATTAAATCATCTTTGTGCCCGTTACAGAGGGCAATAGCTGCATCTGAAGTTGTAGGAACGAAGGAAGAACTGCTAATATAATCCATACCCTTCCTCAGTTTAAAACACCGGAAGCATTTCAATGCCTCATACTTTGCTCCGTGGCAGTTTGAGGTGCTTTATCATTAACATATTAATATCGTGTAGGCTATGCAAGGTCACGAGACAGAAGAAAAGACAAGACAAAGCGCTTTCTATTCAACAAAATAATAATTGGATAAAATTCTCCAAGCAATTTTTGCGTTAATGTTTCACATGAGAAATGAGAATTGATTTTTTTGGGCCCCTTAGGCTTAGAGCTCCCGCCCGCCTCTGATTTGACGTATTCATTCTAATTATAACGTTAAACTAGAATATAAAGCCAGATAAAAAATTGTTTTAATTTTATTGCCCACAAAATTTAGCCTTTTCTATCTTTCTCACTTACACTTATTACGTTTTTCGTATCAACTTCATAGGACGCGAGGGCCCCTATATGCGCGAGGCCCAGGGGTGGTCGCCCACTTCGCCCACCTCTTGCTACGCAAATGGTTATACAACCTCAAGGCACCTGCGCCTAGCAGAAATTCAAATATTTCCATGCGTAGTGAAATATAATGGCCGTTGGCAACACTGACAGTAGTGCTCGCCGTCTACCTGCAAGAACTACATCGGGTAATAGAAAAGCCTGGCAGGCATCGATGCCTGTGCACAACTGTGACGTGAAGCTCGCTTGCGCGATGTCGAACACCTGGGCTAGACGTGCGTGTTGCATATTATTGTAGGCGCGCCTCCTCGCAGACGGATTTTTTTCCGGGTCTTGTGCAGGTCTCTAGATCGGCCAACTTTGGACTTTGGTCATGAAGGAACGTCGTGTAATTGTCTAAGAACTTGCAGACGAGGTGCCGATTGGATCGGTACAATCCATTATGAGAGAGGATATGGTCATGCGGAGAGTCAGGGGTGGCTTCAGGGCCGGGGCGCGCCAAACCAGGGGTGTCCTCCTTGAGTAGCCCCAAAACTTTAATTTTGATTATGTAAGGGTAACTATTTGTTTCAAAAAGGGTTGTTACAAACCAGATATTTCTATAAAACGAGATGGAAAGAAAGTAGTTTCAAAAAAGAAACATAGATGACAGCACAAGATGAAGGAATATATGTAAATTCTTAGAGGCTAAATATCGATTTAGTGAAAGTAGAAATATGACAAAAGATTTAGAAAAGATGAAAATGAATAAAAATTGATAATAGATGGAAAGAAAAATAGGAGTGGTTTTCATCATACAACTAGTTAAAATTGTTTGGCACTTATTCAATGAAGTAAAAGTTGAGTTTCTCCAGAGCCATACTACAACTACATAGTCGTTGATATTCTTCCCAATAAGAAGTCCCTGAACTTATTGCTACATAACATTACACATACATTACAAAGTTAGCAATTATTATTTTGATATCGTTATGTAGATATTAAATAAATGCATACCTTTAATAGACGTATTCTTTAATAGAAATACTTGAAGTATTTACTTAAATCAGTAAATATGTAACATGGTCAAGGTTTTATTGGGGGTGGAAAGTGGAGGACGCAAAAATCCACTCCGCCCAGATTGAAATTTTATCGTGAGCCACCTATCCGGAGAGTGTTTGCAGAATTAGTTCCTAGCTGCCAACGAGAGAGCAGAACCCATACAGCACATATCTCCAAGGGACGTCCATAGGACGTCCACAATGTCCAATTCAGATCCATGGATATTGTGGATGTCCATAAGACGTCCTATGGATGTCCCGTTCTGTATATCCAGAACGGGATATCCATGGGACGTCTACGGGATATCCCATCCTGAATATCCATAGAATCTCCCATCCTGGATATCCATTGGACGTCCCGTTCTGGACATTCATGTGATATGTGGTATTACGTCCACGTGTTACTCGTATCACAAATTTGTTTTGATATCCGTGTAAAGATTCAGTTATAAGTGCGTATGTGTAAGTGAAAGAGAGAGAGAGAGAGAGTGAGTGGAGTGCTTGTTATAAGCATATGTGTACTCGAGGTCTTTGATTTGTGAAAATCTAGTCCAGGAAAGTTCCTTTCGTATCCAAAGTATGTGCGAAAAATATCAGTATAAAGTCCAGATTAGGTAAAATTTTAGTCCAGAATATATCTTTATCCCCCATGAAAAAAAAATCCAGAAAGTATCCCTATCATGTGAACTCCATGTCCGAAACATGTACAAAAGTCATCCATAGAATGTCCAAAACACATTCAAAAATGATCCACAGGATGTCCAAAACACGTCAAAAAATAATCCACAGAGTGTCCGAAACATATTCAGAATGTCCAAAACACATTAAAAAATGACCCACAGTGTTTCCAAAACACGTCATTTCTTGATATCCTATGGACGTTCCAGGGGTCGTCCTGTGGATGTCTACTGGACATTCCGGGATATCCTATGGATATCCAGAATTTCGGCACGAATATCCGGAAGACGTCTCCTGGATATGTGTGTGCTGTATGGGAAGCAACTCGCATCCGACTCAGGCATTCTTAGCCGAACACAATTCCTCTGGTACGTCAGGCTTCCTACTCTCCGGACATGGCTGCTAATAATTTTGAACTGTACGCCTTCATGGCGTGGTGCTATGCACAGGGGAGCACTTTACCTTTTTTTTACCTTTTTACCCCAAACTAAAAATGCCACTGAATCACGAGAAGACATTATGCAGTCCAGCCGTATTCCATTTCCAACCCGTCGAAACAGTTTCTCGGACATGTTACGTCCCCACATGTTTACTAGCCGAATCTCTAAATCACACAGTGGTTAATGGCACCACGTGGAAAATATAAGAGCACGAAGGGTGTCGATTGGTTTCGTCACAAGTGACACGTGTCGCGTGTCGCTTGTCACTTCGATGTGAAATACGCTAATACTCTTGATGCACGTCAATGACAAGCCACAGAATTTGAACTTGGGCACTTTCGAATACTGACCGGTGGACATTAAAGAACCAGACACCAATTATATGTAAATTGCAAACATTAAATTCACTCTTCTCTAGTGACACTGTGGCTAACGCATGTAACTTGTAATCAAATGTTCCATTGTTACTCCTAGTAATGCTAGAAATTATTCGGATCTTACCGCCAACTGTAGGTGTGGTTCCGATTAGCATATTTCTACATATAAACTTCAATTACGCAAAATAAATAATACTAAAATAACTTTATCATTTGGTGTTATACAGCAGCACGATACAGCTAGAGTTGAAACTTTAAAGCAGACGTAAGTAATGGATGAAAATATAATTAGTTGCCTGTATTATAAGAGCAATACTCAGTAAGAAGTAGAACTTTCACGAAGTTTATTAGTATTAGAGAGCTCACTAATTCTGAACACCCTGTGCCCAATATTTCGTCTACTATCGCATCCCAATAGATTCTATATGTGCTTGCACATAATTCCTAGCCCAATGGAGGAAAAGGGGGGGGGGGGATTCGACTATGGTTCCGCGTAAACAGGAAGGGTAGTTTAATATAACTATAAAACACCCGTTCTCCGCATCCACATTTGGACTGAGAATTAGAAAACTCCTAGATCCAGAGAGGGGAAGCTATGCGGCCTAAAAATGTGATCAAATTTGTCCGCTTTTATGTTATTTTTTTTTCGGGAGCTATCCAAGGGTTCTACTTGATATATAAATCATGGAAATTCACTCCTCTATAGCAGAGATTAAACTCGAGAATTCCAGTCTACTCGGTTGTAAGCAGTGACCAACCCCAAGACTCCCAAATGTCAACCTCACTTCCACGTAGTACACCGTGGACTAAATTTTGAAGACTATTGAGGTTCCGGCTTCTTGACCCATGGCCAGTATAATCCTATATGGAACCTGTGTTGTGTCCTGTCCTCGTGTGTTGATGATTGTCCTTCCATCTATTTCATCTCATCACATTCATCCTCGTCTTCGCAATTAGCCAGTCTACTAATTATATTTCGATGTACTGGGATATTATTATAAAGTACCGGGTGATCCGTTTGAGAAGTCAGAAAATTAAACCTTTATACACAAGAGGTTAAATGTACGTATCTCCGAGCAGCTTGTATTTGGTACGGTCAATAAATAACCGGAATGAATGTTGTACGGACTTACTTTTTAATACTGGTCGGCATACTCCCCTGCGTTGTTGAGGCAGGCATCCCATCGCTTCACCAGATTTTTGATGTGCCTGTCCCAGAAGTCCAGGTGGCTGCTGTGAGCACCAATGGAAGACCGCCTCCTGCAGTTGTGTGTCCGAGGCAAAGGAGATTCCACGTAGGGCGTCTTCCAATGGGCTAAACACATGAAAGTCGCACGGGGATAAGTCAGGGCTGTAGGGGGGGATGATCTAAGCATTCCCAACCCATTTGTGCGATCTGCCCATAGTGTGTCCAGCAACGTGGGGACGTGCATTGTCTTGCAGGATGACACCTCGTGACACCACGATGATCAAAGTAAAACACGAACATCATCTTGCGAATAAAGTCGCGGGGACGATGGGTGTTTCAACTCCTAACTAACTAACTAACTAACTCTCTAGCCTTCTTAAACCCGAAGGTTCATGGCTGCAGAAACACAGGCCTTCCATCTGTCCCTATCTTGAGCAAGATCTATATACTCTTTTCCATCCCTACCAATTTCCTTTAGGTCCATCTCAACGTTGTCCCTCCATCTTCGTCTTGGCCTTCCTACAGGTCTCTTACCATCTGGTTTCCCAACAAGAATCCTGTAAACTCCTCTTTCCTCTCCCATTCGTGCCACATGGCCTGCCCACCTAAGTCTTCTTGATTTAATTATTCTAATAATATCTGGACATGAGTACAAATTATGTAGTTCTAAATTATGTAACCTTCTCCACTCACCTGTCTCCTCATCCCTTTTAGGTCCAAAGATTTTCCTAAGGATCTTATTTTCAAATACTCTCAATTTATGTTGCTCTTTCAATGTAAGGGACCAAGTTTCACACCCATATAATACTACAGGCAAAATTACTGTTTTGTATATTTTAACTTTTAGTTTCTTAGATATTAAACGAGAAGACAAAAGTTTATGAAGAGAGAAGTAACATGCATTTCCTGAATTAAGCCTACTTTTTATTTCCTCTTTAATATAATTTTCATTTGTTAATATTACTCCTAAGTATTTGAATTTGGAAACTGGTTCAAACGAGATGTTATCAATAATTAGATTTTGATTATTACCTAACACTTGGTTTCGGCCTGTAAGCATATATTTAGTTTTCTCTTTGTTAACTTCCAAACCTATCTCTTTAGCAGTTTTGAAAAGTATTTTAGCATTATTCTTAATTGTATTCACATCATCCCCCAGTAAGTCTACATCATCTGCATATGCTAACAACTGAGTCACACCATTTAATTTTAGTCCTTCTTTAGTTTATTTTACCTTCCTTACACCATATTCTAAGGCAAAATTAAAGAGCAATGGAGATAATGCATCTCCTTGTTTTAACCCATCATGAATTGTAAATTTGTCAGACATATTATTACCCACACGAATTTTACTTTCTGTTTCACTGGTGCATATTTTTATCATACGAACAAGCTTCTTAGGTATTCCAAACTCTACTAATATATTATATAATTTATCTCTTTTGACCGAATCATATGCTTTTTTGAAATCAATGAATAGCTGATGGACATTTTGATTATATTCCCACTTTTTTCAAGTGTCTGTCTGATGTGAAAAATTTGATCTGTAGTTGATCTGTTACGTTTAAATCCACATTGATAATCACCTATAATTTCATTAGCATATGGGGTTAGTCTTGTTAAAAGAATGTTAGACAATATTTTGTATGTTGTTGAGAGTAGAGAAATTCCACGGTAATTACTGCAGTTCATTTTATCACCTTTTTTAAACACAGGAACAATTATGGATTCTTTCCACTGTTGAGGTATTTCTTCTTTATTCCATATTAAACAAATTAATTTATGAATTTGACATATTAATGAATTTCCACCATATTTAATTAACTCAGCTGGTATTAAATCAATGCCAGGTGCTTTGTTATTCTTTAGCCTTTTAATAGCATCTTTAACTTCAGTCAAGTTAGGTTCTGGAACTACAGGTTCTGCTGTGTGTACTTCATTCACTTCTGATTTATCTCCTACATGGACATTTAAAAGGTCATTAAAGTAGTTCTTCCATCTATTTAGAATATCGCTTGGGTCAGCTAGAAAATCACCATCTTTATCTTTTATCAAGTTTACTTTAGGTTGCCACCCCTTTCTAAATTAATTTACACCTTTATATAAATCTCTGATATTTTTATTTTTGCTGTTTGTTTCAATTTCGTTAATTTGGCTTTTCAAGTAATCTCTTTTTTTACTTCTAAACGTGCGGTTAACTTCTCGCTTTATTCTATTATAATTGCTTAGATTTGTATCATCAGAGTTATTTAACCACCTAAGTCTAGCCTGATTTCTTATTTCTATTAAATTATGACATTCATTATCAAACCATGGCTTACTTTTTCTTGGTTTATGGTATCCTATACTTTCTTTAGCTGCTGATTCTATTGCATTACGTACGTGCTCCCAATTCTTATTTACGTCTGTTTCATTTATATTTTCATCATCATTTAAATCCTGCAAAACATCAAATCTATTTGACAGTTTAATTTGGTAATCTTTCTTAATTCTTTCATTAGCAAACTTTCCTGTATCAAATTTTATAACTTTTAGATTTTGTTGCTTATGATTTATCACTGAGAGTCTTTCTCTTAATTTAGCAATTACTAAATAATGGTCACTGGCACAGTCAGCACCTCTATGTGTACGAACGTCAATTATACTAGTATGCCTTCTCTTATCAATGAGAATATGATCTATCTGATTATGAGTTTTACCATCTGGAGAAGACCAGGTATATTTATGGATATCTTTATGTTTAAAAGTGGTACTTTTCACAATTAAATTCTTTGAGGTTGCAAAAGTAATCAATCTTATACCATTATCATTACTTAATTCATGAAGACTTTCTTTACCAATCGTGGGTTTAAATGACTCTTCTTTGCCAATCTGTGCATTACAGTCACCTAACAGAATTTTCATATCATACTGAGAAAATTTATCAAAGACCTGTTCTAACTCTGTATAAAAATCATCTTTAGTATTATCATCTTTATCTTCCGTTGGTGCATGTATGTTTATTAAAATAATTTTACACCACCTACCCTGTAAAACTGCATATGATATCCTATCATTAATAAATTCTACTGTTTTAAGAGCCGAGATAATTCTATTATTTATGAAAAAGCCTGTTCCAAAATTATGATTTTCAGTACCACCATAGAAAAAAGTATAATTTTTAGTTTTACAATTCCCTTCTCCTGGCCACCTAACTTCCTGAACAGCTACTACATCTAATTTATACTTCACTATCTCATTAACTGTACACTGAAATGCCCCAGGCCGGTAAAGGCTCAGAATATTCCAGGTGCCTAATTTAATATCCTTATTCCTAACGTAGATCTTATCCTTAGTCCAGGGACCTCCCAAAGTAGTCCCCACACGGAGATCCGAACGGGGGACTATTTTACCTCCGGAATATTTTACCTTGGGAACATCCATGGCCTTATATTTCTGTTTCTTGACATGTCTTTTTACAGTGCAGAGTTGTCAGCTCTACGCCTAACCCTAACTCCTTGTTGTCGCTTTTAATCTTTGGCGTATACCTGCTGAGCAAGATCTCGTGGCATCTGACACTGTTAACGCCATAACTCACCTCACTGAATGACTGACTGGCGCCTTGGAGGCAAATTGCACATACACAACCTCCCTTCCCTGCCAGTGCTGCCACCTAGCGACGCGGTCTGGAACTCGTCTCGCAGACATGTGGCGCACCCTAGCCTGGCCTACATATCCCGCAAGTCTCATCGCTCTGTCACTTTATTTCGCATTTTCACGGCATTAATCCGGTTATTTATTGACCGTACCAAATATAAGCAGAAAGGATGTAAGTTTCGAATGAGTGGAGGTTTACTGACTTCAGCTGCGTGGCGGCAGTAGCATGCATGGAATACTTGAAAATTTCGCATACCATACCACATACTGTGCGCGCTATTGTGACGTGATCACCACCTTTGTTACCCTGCACATTAGCGCCGCCATGTGGCTGAAGCCTGTAAACTAACTCATTCGAAACTTACCTCCTTTCTGCTTATATTACAAGCTGCTCGGAGATACGTACATTCACCTCTTGTGTATAAAGTTTTACTTTTCTGACATCTCAAACGGATCACCCGGTCACAAGTGGTTCGGATCCCGCTTTAAGCTGTAGGTCCAGTCCCGATAAGCCTTTCTGTGCATAAAGTGGACTTAAAACACCAACTCAATCAATCAATCAAACGGATCACCCAGTATATAATTTTATATAAATAAAAATAAGCGTCCAAGCTAAGACGTAATAATGACTGAGAAAAGCACTTTTCAACTTACATAATTGTTGTTCTCCTAACTGTCCAAGAGATGCATCAAAAACCTTGGGATATCTGGATCCAAATCCATGTCTTGTCATTTGTGACCTCCCCAAGGACGTAACCTTGCAACGAATGTTGTTTTCATCATTGTTTAATTTGACAAAGATATCCTGGTTTGCACAGACTGCTAGCTGTAAAGCTACATGTTGACCTCACCGCAACCGAATTGCGCACACTTTAGATCCAGAATTGCGCACAAATCTCACTGACCTATTTTGCGCACAGATTTTGATCCAACGTTGCCATTTTGATAGCTTCAAAGTCTGTCCGGAAAACGGTTTCTTTCTTTAGACAAGAAGAGAGAGAGAGAAAATAGAAATAAAATAGTAAATCTCTTAAGGATAGGTTAGGTTAGGTTAGGTTAGGTTAGGACAAACAGGCGTGAGTTTTCTTCGAATGCAGTACATAGTTTGTCTACACATTTTCATATCCTTATGTGTTAATTCCTCTACATTTTCTGACTTAGACAGCTCACTCCTAATACTTTTATTTGGCCTTTCATTCGTGTATTCCGCTGCTCTTTTCTTAAGTCCACACACACACACACACGCACACAGAAACAAACACAACAGAAGTGAGAACGGCTTGAGAACATTTTACATCTGACAACATCGCCTCAATTTTTTGTGCGCAATCCTGTACATTGTGACAGCTTGTCAACGGCTTATCAGATACCACTGATAAAACCGGAAAAGTGTGCGCAATCCGGCTGTAGCCCTTGGCCTTGGTCAGTTCTCGAACGCTGATAAGACTGTGCGGTGGATGCATTGCCCCTAGTTGTACACTTCAGCATTTGAAGGCCGTACATATTTTTTAACTACACTCTGTAAAAAACGAACATTTTTACCTAAGTTTTCTGATGCCCATCTGACAGGAATCAGTACCGGAAGAATTAACAATTTGTTGTGAAATGTTAAACACTGGTTGCTTCACCATTTAAAAAAAAAATCATATTTTTTTTGTTGTAACCCCTATGAAAAGATAGTTCAAAGCAGGCATTTTTCCCCTTTTTAATTACCTATTTTTAAAATGGAGGCCATTTTCTATCATGGCGTCCACCATTTTTGGCCTTTCAAGACATTTGGCCAACATTTGATAACTAATCTAAGAAAAACGATAGAAATCTGTGGTAAAAAGCATTGCGTTACGTACATTTCAAACTACACTTTATGGCCTGTACAATTTTTATCGCCTCTAATGTAAATGGCTGAAATTTAGTGGCAAAACTGACATTAGCTTTCAACAAAAAGTAAGTCAAGAAAAAATCAATCGAATCTAATCAAGCCAATGAATCTATATTATTGATTTTATAGTCAACAAACACAGCAGTCGCATTAGTACCAGAACTTTGTTTATTCCCAATGTCTCTGCGTGATTCTTGGAAAATAATATAAGCACCTCTTACCCTTACAGGGCACCAAAGTCCAAATGATCATTCGAAAAACCGGTAAAATTAAGCAGCATAGTCTTTTAATGTATCCGATTTAGCCTTATAATTGTCTTCGTTTGTTGGGCAGTCCAAGTAAAATCTTTCGATAAACATGAAAGCTTCCCCTCAAAACTTCTAACTCGTTTTGCATGTCATTTAAGGTAATAACTATCCCTTTTAAATATACAGGTTTCGGAATATTGAGGTTTAAGTCTATCCACAAAGTTGCTCAGAAAATTACTTTCGTCCATGTCACATTGCAAAATGTTCGCTGCTCGAATACTACAATAATACTTTCGAGATACAATAAGGAAGTTTCATTTTCCTTTGGATTACCCATTTGTAACGCCCCTCTCGGGGTTCGATCCACTCACACAACGCGGCAGTACAACGTTGCAGTTGCGGTTTCTCAGAATAGTACTTGACTGCCACCTACCGGGTTCGACGTTGTGACGGGGAACATTATTCAGTTTTACCCATGATGTTAGCTCTTTTCTAGCCGGAGATATGATGTTCTTATACACTCAGGGTTCGGGTATATATATATAATGAAAGTTAGCGTCGACGTAAACAGTTTATTGAACTGGGGTGAAATTAGATATCAGCACAAAACAAAGTCACAATATCTCCTGATAAGATTTCACTGCACTTTTGTCGTTCTTGAAGTTCCAGGTTCGAATCTCCTCTGCAGAAGTCTTGGAGAGGGAAGACAGGGATCATTCAATTTTTCTCCAGTGGGGAATAAAGGACCTTATTTTTCTTTTATGGCATTGGGTCGCCTTTGTGCTGACTTGGGGACAATAGGGCATTAATTAAACGACTCAAGGAACATTTAAATCTGCTATCCTAGTAAAGAGTAATATCAACAAAGCAACGGAAATTTACTATAAGCTTACAAAGGATAATGCTTAGTTAAACTTTATTTACTTTAATTAATTACTTGAATAATGCTAAGCTGTAGGCAGTAATAAAACACTGCTCGTTTTTCCCTTAATGAAAAATTAACTAACGATGAACATCACCCTTCGTATTTTCTACCTGGTAGGCCAAGAAATATTGCTATCGCTCGTATAATCTACCACAGTAGGCCAAAAGATGACGTCATTTCTGCATCGACTGTTGTGAAATGCATAATCTACTAGTAGGCCAAAGAATACGGATACCCTTCGTATAATCTACTAGTAGGCCGTCTCCCAACAGTAAATATGTCCACGAGCTAAACCGTAACCCAATACAATGCGTATAATCTACCTGTAGGCCGCACAAGGAGTACGTTTCTGTTCTACAGGCAGGCCACACTGTAGGAGGTTGAGCTTGAAACAATGCGTATATTCTACTCGGTAGGCCGAGAAATATTGCTACCTCTCGTATAATCTACCAGAGTAGGCCACACTGTAAGAAGCCCTCTTGTATCCCTAAGCACCCGTGTGCTTGCAATGCTGGGCTATTTGTGGGAGCAGAGCTCGACCATGAGTCGCCGAAGAGTCAACACAGAACCGCTGGCCGGGGCAGGGTCGCTGCTTATATACAATTCCGAGCGCAGCGCCAGCGCCTCTAGTGGATTCTCGTGAACTACGAGAGCGCTGCTTAACATGAGGTGCCATCTATACAGATTAATAATGAACTATTAGAAACAATAACGCTCCCTAGTGAGATATGGTAGAACTACGTTCTCTACCAAGCATAGCAGTGAAACCCTATGCAGAAGCGATAACACAATAGATAAGATTATACAATGCTATTCAACAATGACAATAAAAAGAACAAATGCGTAACTTGTGGCGATCTCGCAGGATCGTTGCACATTAATAGGGAGACAAATTTATGGTAAATAAAAACTGAGGAGAGCGGTAAATAAAATGTTAGATCAGCGGTATATACCAGAGGTGAAAAAAAAATGGCACACACTTTTTCATTATGAAAGGAAACAAGATACAAAAGAGCTATAAATTGATAAACTACTTCATTTTTATATACTGTACACATGCACAAGTACTTAGCTGTCCAACCAAAAAGAAAACATCAACACAAAATCACTTCATTTCTAAATTGCATATCTCAAGTGATTTATTCATTGTATGTATTTAAAGGATATCCTTGCTGTCCAACAAATAAAATAATCACTACTGCACATACACAAACACATGTTGAAAATCACATGATAATAAACAAAATTCATTCATGACTGAACACAAATGACACCATTGTTTCCCTTGATGTGCGGGAACAGACTAATCTTATCGCTGCTACAGCTAGCAAGTTCAATGAAACTGGAAGTTGAGTAGACATTCGAGGGAAGAAATGAATGCAGCTTGCCTGGGAGCACAGTTTTCGAACTGAGATTATGTGCATGGGAAATCCAAATTTGCAGCGTCTTCCTGATGTGATCGAAGAGAAAACGTTCTTCAGCTGCAAGGCAAACTTTAGGCAAACGTATCGCTACAAATCGACAGTTATAGCGCACAACCTCGATTGCAGGTTTTTGCGTGTTTTCTACTTAATTTGATGTTATTTCACGGTTATTTCGCGAAAAAGCGTTCATTTCGTGGAAAAGCACACATTTCGCATTACTTCGCGAATAAAACTCATGCATATTTTATCATTGGGGGTGTAGTTACGTGCAGAATGTTCAAAATTGCATCTTTTTGTCACATTTCGCGATTTCGCGCATCGCGAAAATTCAATGTCCCTACCCATTAAATACTTGCTACACAAGTACTGTCATCTGATAAAGGTTACATACTTAATCAAAACCATTTGAACTACTTCAATCTACGTTAAGTACGTATGTTATTAAAAATGTTTTATTCTATAGGCACAATTTATTAACAATTCTGTAGCATAAGTTTAATATTTGCACATTCCCGTCTTTTAACAAAATTTTAACAATCATAATGAAAATAGGATAACAACCAGAGATATAACCCTTGCATTAGCTTACAGAATTCGCCCATTAAGTTATCTCTTTAACAGAGTCATATGTTATTTGAACAAGGGGTTCCTTTAATATGAAAAAGTCATTAAGTGAATTAGTCTTATCAGAAAATGTTTCCTTGAGTTTATGAGTTTAATGTACCTAGCATAAATCCCATATGACCCTTGTGTTGGAGTATAATCTACCAACCATAAACTAAATAAATTCAATACTTCAAACAATATTAGAAACATTAAGGATAAAAAAAAACTTAACATTAAGTAGAGGTAAAATACTACCGTGACTACACAAAAACAAAAGTCACATTTCAGGTAAACATTTGGGAAAAAAGGAAGATTATCATTAGCGAACTCTCAAAGTTATCACACACGTGAAAACAAGTCTTAGCGGAAGAAGATTCAATTGATGATATTAAAGGAACAACTTCCCCCAGAATTCATTGCGTCATATTTCTGGCAAACATGCGCTGAAAACATGTCGGGCAAGCATTGTGCACATGGTGGTCTTTGCCGAAGTGATTCAAAGTATGATTATCGTGATCATGTGAGGAATGTTCACGTACAAAACAAGAAATTTATCGCTGTAAAGAGGCTACTCATACGGTTTCCTTAACACACGCGAAACTGTTTGCCAGATTTATTCCCAGAGTACACTGCGTGATGACGTCAAGTTGAATATCATCCATTCTGTGTATCTAAGGAGCTTATAGTACCAAATCCAGAATTTTAAGATAAAGAATTAGAAAAACATCATGCACTCAGACTAACATCTACCATTTTGTTTAGTTATAGTAGAGTTTAAATAGGTTGGAAATGATCAGAAAATTATATTAAAGAATCATGAAAATTTTTATAAGACAGCATAAAAACTTTCTAGTTTTGGCCTAAAAATCCCAGACTACTTAATTATCCTGTTCTTTCATGGAGAAATATAAAGATAATGAACGCAAATATCAATTGACATTAGCAGTAAAAAGCTTACATATTACCATCTGCCTCTCAGAGTTTAGCCACGTTACATACAGTATATTTGTTCGCTATGCTTGAAGACATTTCATTTGACTGGAACTTAAACGAAATAATATGTGGTTACCTTACCTTGCCTTAACTATATTTCTTCTGCATCGCAGTTAACAGTGAATTCAATGCATTTCCATAGCTACTGTCGCGTATTGTTAAATATTTGAACGTTGTTATACGCTCTAAAGAAGAAACATCAGGCTACTTTCGTTACTTGCATTTGTATCAAGTTCAAAATTTATGTATATGTATTTTATCGGAATAAAAATAGTTGTTAATTTTCTTCTAATCTTTATTAATTATGTCGTTGATTCCAGCTGTGCACCTGGAAAATATAGAGATAGAAGAAATAGGGGAGAGACTTAGGAGAAACAACTCGACAAACAGAGAAAGACAGACAGAGGGATGACTAAAACAACGATGGGAGACAGAGGGCAGGAGAATATGGGGGAAGAAAAATAAGAAAGAGAGACATAAAACCGAGAAAAGGGTGTATCTGTCTGTGTGTGAGAGAGAAATATAGCACACATAAAATTTGGAAAGGGAGAACAAGATAGAGAGAAAAACTCAATATGCTGACCAAAACAGAAATTTATTTTATTATAAAACATAAACTAAACGTAACGTTTCAACCTTCTAGTAAGGTCTTCTTCAGACTCTGCACCAAGTACAAATGTAATCAATATATATCTAGGTAGCTTATCTTGTCTTCTTCTTCTAGGAAGAGAGGACAAGAAATTGAAACCGCTTGGCATCAGAAGAAGTGTGCAGCAGGGGTTTTCTGCCACAAAAGAAGTGATGTAAGTAAGGTGACAAAAATAAATTTTATAAAGAATATGGAGGACAGAATCAAGAAATTATGCACGAAAGAATGTGAAAAAGAAGGCAAAATAAATAGCCTATGGAAACAGCTGGAAAAGAATGGCTATGAGAAGCAGGATAGACTGGACATAAACAGAAGAAGGAAGAAAAGATGAAGGGGAGAATTGGAAGAGAAAGAAAAAGAGGAAGAGAAAGAAAAAGAGAGAAGGTTTGGAATAAGGAGTATGGGGAAGACCACAGAAAAGATATGCAAAGTGCTTAGGAAAGCGGGCATTAAAACTTACAGGAAGGGAGGGAGAAGCATCTTAGGAATAGCGAAGAATGCAAACAAGAAAAAGGAAAACAGAGAAGAGAAAGAGGAAGGGATTATCTACGAAGTGAAATGTAAAGAATGTCAGAGTGTGTACATAGGAGAAACGAAAAAGAGCCTGAAAAACAGGTTGAAACAACATAGGGATGATGTACGACTTAAGAGAGAGAGAGAAATGCGATATTTAAACACACGAGAGAAACAGGACATGACATAGAGTGGGATGAGGCTAAGCAGATAGGAAGGGAGAAGAGAATACTAGTGAGAAAATGGAAGGAGGCCAAGGAAATAGAGAAGAAAGGTGAAGAAGACACAATGAACTGGAATGGAGGACTGAAGATAAACAAAGAATGGAAGAAGGTGTTAGAAAGAGTGGAAAGGATAAGAGAGAATGATGAGAGAAGAAGGAAGAAGAATGAAAGAAAAGGGCGTGAGATAAAGAGTCCAACCACATTCTAGATGGAAGAAAATATGTTTAGCCTTTTAGGTGAAAGTACAGTTGACAAGGGAAAGCCACCTGCTAGAATGTTCCAGAACAACTTTCTAATAGTCTGGAGGAGAGTAGTGTTTGTGTATATATATCGTCCTGTTTTTGTATCTTGTTACATTTGTACTTGGTGCAGAGTCTGAAGAAGACCTTGGTAGAAGGTTGAAACGTTTATGTTTTATAATAAAATAAATTTCTGCCTTGGTCATCATATTGAGTTTTTCATATCAGGGAAACAAGGCTTAATGGTGTTATAAGGTAGACAGGTGGAAAAAGAGAAGCAAGATGTAAGAATAATGGGGAAGTAGAGAGAGAAGAAAGCAGTAACAAGAGATGAGGAATTGGGGAAAAGAGGAAGATCCAAGGAAACAGAAGGATAGTTACAAAAAGAGAGCGTAGAAGACAGAAGGGAAATACAGAGTAGGAGAAGAAAGAAAAGAGAAAATACAAAGAAGGAGAGAGTAGGAGAATAGAGAGAGAGAGAGAGAGAGAGAGAGAGAGAGAGAGAGAGAGAGAGAGAAGGTAATACATTGAAAGAAGGTGTAGAAGAAGATAGAGAAGGGAAATATAAGAAAGAGAGAGAGAAAAGGGAAATACAGAAAAATAGAGAGAAAGGAGACAGAGAACGTGGGAGAAAGAAAACACAAAGAAATAGAGCGTAGGAGAAGGGAGAGAGAAATTAGAGGAAGAGAGAATACGAGAAGAGAGAGATAGAGAATGGATATGCAGAGAAAGAGAAAGGGAAAAAGAGAGAGAAGGAAAAAGAGAGAGAAAAGGAAAAGAGAGAGAAGGGAAATACGGAGAAGAGAGAGAAATACAGGGATACGGAAAGAGAGAGGGAGAAAGAGATCTGATATGATGTATGGGGCAGAGCTGATCACAGAGATTGGAAAACCCAAGAGATTGAATCGTAACACAGCTTCTGGAGCGTCATTCAGTATGGGAGAGGGTCCCCTTCTGTCAAATAGTCACTTCCCCCACCGTCTTTCTCTTTCTTCTTTTATTTTCTACTATTCTCCTATCTGAGAGGATCATCACGTGCTTTGTCCCACGAGCTCCTACGGCGGGGGAAGAGGGGAGGAGTACGAGATGTCACTGTTTCCGCATTTTCGCCAACGGACACGTACGCAAGGGCAAAAGAGGGGGAGGGAATAGGACAGAAGGATTTTCAATTTTCCCGTCATGGACGAGTCATCTGGACTCCTTGCTGCTCTGCATCGCTTTCCTAGAGGACTGCCCGCTGGATACCAAGGGACAGATCGGAGCAGTGTTGCAAACTCCCATTCTGCAATTTTCCCTCAGCGCGAATAATACAGACTCCTCTTCTCATCTGAATTTCCCCCCACATTTGAACCCGACAGTCAACGAACGTAGTACTTTAATTGCACACCATACTATGTGAGTGCGTGTACCAAGGCATATGTGGATGCGCTTTTACGGGACAACATTCAATTATTGGTATGCAAAGGGTGACCGTTTCGGAAGGCACCGAAATGTGAACCTCCCTTCCACGTAGTACATCCTGGAATGCATTTTACAGACTAGCGAAGCTCTGGCGTCAGGACTCAGAGCAGGGTGCGAAATCCCGGGGGGACAGGGAGGGAAATCCCTTACCAACGATCTTGTAGAAAAATTTCCACCACAAAACTTTTCCAGGGGGGTAAAATGTTTTTGTTATAATAAGAAAAGATAAACAATTAGTTTTGAAGTCGAATACACTTCACGGGAATAATATCGAAAACACACACAAGAAACGAACAATAGAGCCTCGTCTCTAAGGACACTCAACCCAGCAATCCCCAGAACACAGAAATTAGTCCGATGTGTTATTTCTTCTCCATTTCTCATCGTATTTCGTCATCTACCGCAAAGTATATAAATATATAAATAATAAAAAAAAACTTCTTAGCTTTGAGATGTGATTTTCATGTTGGCCACTATTATCTTATGTCTCTTCATTTTGGCCACTACATCTACTCACGCAAATCATTATTCACAGCATTAGCAGTATGGTAATATCTTAAATTTGCAATCAAATTTTGAATGAAGGACAATCGATATAATATATTATATATTTTATAATAAAATTGAATTATTTTTTATGACATTATATATATATATAATATATATATATATATATATATATATATATATATATATATATATATTGTGTGTGTGTGGGTGTGTGTCTGTGGGTCTGCTCCTTCCACCCCAACAATCTGTAGTGATTTCGCACCCTGACTCAGAGTCAATGTAATTCTCCGTGGAACTCGTGTTGTGTCGTCCTTATATGTTTTTGATTTTCTCTCCATGTGTCTCCCGGGTTCGAACCCCGGCCTGGACATGGGTGTTCTTTGCGAGTGTTCCTTCATCAGTTTCATCATATAATGACTCATCCTCATCGTCGCGATTAGCCAAAAGGGACAGAAAAGCGAAATATGATAAAACAAATCAAATCAAACCATAGAATTTTTGTGCAAACATATAGTGGTTATCTTTTGGAAATATTAGTCTATTCAGGTGGCACTGAACCATTGGCCTGTTTGAGCCAAGATATATTGAAAATTCTTTCCTTTCGGAAAACCGCTACAATATTATAATTCCTTCTGGAGGGGAAAGCCTAACCGTCGATTGTGAACTGCCAGTAGTTCAGGGAGACGTTTTTTCAGCTGGTCGTGAATGATTAGCTGCAAACTAAACTACAGCTCCTTCAGGGTAAAACGTTTGCAACTTCATCGTCATCACGTTGATTGCAGTCCTGACATAGGCAGCGGGTATCTCGGTCACTATTTCGACTCTTGTCCCGTCTATTACCGATGCTATCGCTAGTACTTCTTTTTAAAATAATATGATAAGAGAAAATCCTGTGGAGTCTGTAGATAATTACTAATATCGAATAAGACATTATCCAATTTGAACACTGTGTTATTTACCAAGACCGAAATTGACCATTGAAATGTGATAGTCTTAGTACTGCGGAGGCCAGTTGACAGAACATCCAAGTCGGTTTCCGGGTTGGTGATCACAAATGGGAGCCTCCGTGACGGAGTGGTTATCACATCGCGCTACGACGCCAGGGGTCCCGGGTTCGAATCCCGGCCTGGGCATGGATGTTTGTGAGTGTCCATTCCTCAATTTCATCATATCATTTCTCATCCCTATCTTCGCAAATTAGCCAAACGTGGCACAAAAAGCGAAGTAAAATAAAGCAAATTAATCACAAATGGGAATTTTTCCGACAATGTTCCTGGAGTCACCCAGCCTCGTATCAATGTATATCTTAGAGCAATTCTGGGGTGAGAGGTGCCCGGAGCAGGGTGCTGATCACATGAACTCCACTATGACCGAGAACGGCCAACTTGCCCTCATGTAATTTTGCAATGCACAAGGGATGCCTCCCCGATGCCATAATTGTAACCCTCTCGCCTTGTAAACAAGGGGTTCATAGTTCCATCACCAGTAGGGGCACATTGCACAGTGGTTCGGATACCACTTCAAACTGTAGGTCCAGTCCCGAGTAGCCTATCAGAGAATGCAGTGGACTTGAAATTGCAGGCGCAACTTGACGGGGGTAAGGGGGTGAGCACTTTCCCCCCAAAATGTCAGATTTATTAAAATTTACAAATTAATGCTACTTTTGTTAACCTCATGCGATCTGAGGAGCAAAGTAATGAGTAATTTTTATGATTTAGCAAAATAGTTCTGGATAATATTTTTATGCCCCCCCCCAAAAAAAAACAATTCCTCGCCCCCAAAGTTAGTTCCCAAGTTACGTCCATGCTTGAAATAATCTCTTTGACTACTAGATCCCCACCATTCCGTTTGAAGTATATTTCCCACAGTTTCCCTTAGTATGGCAACACTGCGCAAGAGCACTGTCCGCCAGATACCAAGGGACTGATCGGACCACCTCCGCAGGGAAAGTTTCC
This sequence comes from Lepisma saccharinum, assembly GCF_977018435.1. Classification (NCBI taxonomy): domain Eukaryota; kingdom Metazoa; phylum Arthropoda; class Insecta; order Zygentoma; family Lepismatidae; genus Lepisma; species Lepisma saccharinum. The sequence goes on from NC_139232.1 coordinate 8,701,337, forward strand.
TCGCTTTTGTTGAAGGTGGAGAAATTTATCTGCAGGAGCGAGAGGGATAAAGGGATTTGGAGACGCCGAGAATCAAAGATAAGGTTGTTTCACAAGACGTGGACTTGCGTTCAAACAGGCACACGGTGAAAGGGAAGTGAAAAACCACGTCACGGAGTGGGTTGGGAGAGCTTCTAATATCGCACTATTCTATTCTCCGTCCACAGTAAAAAAGAAGTGCACGTACACAAATGCACGTGACTCGTGAGAAATCCTAATAGTTAAACTGATGACAGGTTTTGCGTAAAAATCTTGTCCTAAGGAATATACAGGGTGAGACAGAAAAAGTGAGACTACATAGGAAAACTTGTTTGATCGATTGATTGGCTTATTTTACATCACTTTTCTGTCACTTTAGGCTAATCGCGAAGATGAGGATGAATGGTGATAAAATAAGATGAATGAACGGACAATCGCAAACATATATGGACGACACAACACGAGCCTCACGGAGGATTACACTGACTGAGTCCAGACGCCAGAGCCTCGCTAGGCTGGGAGGGGAGGTTGAGATTTGGGTGTCTCCAGAAAGGATCACCCCTTACACCCCTCATAAGAAAACAAATGCGTCCATACACATGCTCATGATTGATATGCACGCAGAGTAATGGTTACGGTTACAATGCATATAAAGTATGCGCACCATCTGCTTGAATAGATGCTTCAATTCGACACTCCAGTTCCGTGAGGCGTCCGCTAGTGTGATTCGGGATCCTGTGTTCCTTCCTTTCAGGTGGTGTCTTATTGTACACGATGGCCTTTACGTGTCACCACAAGTAAAAATTCGGAGATGTTAGGTCTGGCGACCGTGGTGGCCATTCAACTATTGATTGATTGATTTGCCTTATTTTAATGATCTTTTCTGTCACTTATGGCAAATCGCGAAGATGAATGATAACATGATGACATTGATTAAGGGACACTCACAAAGAACAACCATTCTCAAGCAGGGATTCCAACCCGGGACCCCCTGCCGTCGTAGTGCGCTGAGAAAGCCACTCTGCCATGGAGGTTGCCCATCCACTCTTCCAAGGGGTTTCGCAAATCTAATGCAAATAAAGTATTGAAGTTACGTTAATGAACGAGGAACGCAAACAGTTTGTGCGTGTATGTTTTGTTAAGCTGAGAGTTCACATCCCTGCCGCTAGGCGACACTCACATCACTCACAGGGTTTTGTTAAGTTGCTGTGGCCTCCAAGATCACCGGACCTTACAACTAGTGACATCTTTTTCTGAGGTTTAGTCAAAGACAGGGTATTCGTCTCACCGATGTCGCGTGATATCGCAGCCCTAAGGGAGCGTATCATTGCAGCGATAGGCACTATCGACAGGCCCATGTTGATGAGAGTGTGCCAAGAACTAGACTATCTTGTCAATGTGTGCCGCGGCACCGGTGGTGCATATTTTTAATGTGTAAAGGAAACGGCTTGATATCCTCGTTCGTTCTGGACTGATTTCATTAACGTAAGTTTAATACTTTATTTGCAAAAAAAAAAAAAATTAACCCCTCAATTATTTTTGAAACACCCGGTATTTCTACGCGCCAGATTCCTGCACACCAGACATTCAATAGGATTTCTCAGAAACAATATGTATTTGTTTACGGCAGACAAAGAATAGAATGCATTTGCCACCGCTTCCGGCTAGTGTTGCCCACGAGACGAGACGAGACGAGACTTTGGTCTGTCCCGTCCCGTCTCGTGAAAATGCTGTCTCGTCTCGTGTCTCGTCTCGAAAATATTCGTTTGTCCCGTCTCGTGTCCCGTCTCGAAGGGTTCTGTCTCGTCTCGTCTCGTCCCGTCTCGTTTTGTCCCGTCTCGTCTCGTAAAAGTGATCCGGGATATCATGCCAACAAAAGTCAAAAGTAGCAGAAACACGAAATATTTTTCCGGAAAGTGGGATAAAGGTCCAGATATTTTACCCATTGCGTGGTGAGAATAAATAAGGTTCGTTAATCATGAGGACATTAATATTAAAAATGCAGTTTGTTGGTTACTGATTGCTAGGTATCTTATGAAATCTACCTTGTGGTTTTTCTCGCTTCATACAACTGTCTATCCATCGTACATTTATACCGAGTTTGTTAGAACCTGTCCCGTTTCCCGCGCTAGCGATCGCTCGACAGTTTTGGTGCCAATGAGAAACGAGAAAAAAGTCGTCTGCTGGGCAGCGAGGAGCGAATGGAAGCCAGAATAGAGGAGCTTACGTAGACGTTGTTGCCACGTTGCGTATTTTAATTTGCTGCCTGGCTTTGGCTTTCCCCAGCACGGAGTTCAGGCGGTCTTCAGCAGCAACACCGCTTGGTTTATGCTAGAAAAGCCAGCAATCAGCTACCGCGGGAAGCCGGACAGGTTGTAACAAACACGGTATAAGTGAGTGCTCTTTTTCATTACTGCTATACCTTTTGGAAGTTTTGAAATGTTTTCCAATAGACCTTCTTTCTTTCTGAATGTTGAACTTCCGTGCACTATGAAAATGTACATTTTTTCTTTAAATTCTAAGCTTGGCGCTGGGGAGCAACAAAAAAGTTTTTAAATGTGTAGTACGAACACAAAAGACTATTTAAAATTTCAATATTTAGTATATTACAAATAGAAAGCATTTATTGTTCTTAATATTGTTAAACATCTTCTATGACATAAGTTTCAACAAGTGTTTCTTTGTGATATTGTGCTGTTTCTTATGCTCCGCTTATGACGCACATACTTCTTTGTTTTCCCTTTAGCCTCTAAGTCCGGTACCACCACCGCTTGATCTAATTTATCCTTCGGCAGGCACGCATCTAGAAATATATGTCGGGGGAGGGTGTCTGAGCCAAGTGTTTCAGAAAAAATGATAATAATAACATTAACGACAACAATTAAGCAAATGTTTAAATTAATGCATTAATATAATTCATAGGTCTATTCACTTGAATATGTAAATTAATCAATTGTTATTGCATGACATGTTACAAAGATGGTAGAAGAATAGTAATATAACAGCACAAATATTAGCTAATATCTAACTTACGTGTAGTTAAGATCGTCAAAATCTGCATAAAAACAGCTGTCCTGGCAAGAAAATTAATGTCAAAAAAGGTGATGAATTGAATATTTGCTGAATAACAAAAAAAGATGTTACATCCAGTTGACGAAAAATAAAGTTCCTGATTAATATTTTATGCTCATTATTATAAGTAGTAGCGTACATAAAATTTCATTGATACTGTCATTCAAAGCAGTATGATCCCAATAGAATCCTTGTTTTCTAGTAAGTTCGGCAGGAATATGTAACCCTCGATTATGCTAAACAAATATATTTTTTGTTTAGCTAGAGCAAGGCGCCAGGAGGATGCAAGAAGCCTTTCCTGCAAAAGTGTAGAAACGTGACAAAACCACCACGTATGGAAGGCAAACTTGCATTAATTTTATATCGCACGTTTACAGAGCCGTGCCTCCTGAAGTTATTAAAATCCCAACTTCAATGATTCTTTTAGACATGCTATAGTTGAAAAAAATATGTTTAGATGCACCCAAAGTGCTTCATTATCAGATTATGCATATAACGTGTTATTGGAATCAACATATTTGTGTAAATTGGGTGCCTCCCCGATGGCGTAGTAATAACTTCGAGGTCTTGTAATGAAGGGTCGTCGCGTCGATGCTCAATGGAGGCAAAAAGTGGATCGGATCGCACTTTAAACTGTAGGTCGGTTCGCGATTTAGCCTATTTGCGAATCAAGTGGACTTAAAAAAAAAAAAAAAAAAAAAAAAAAAAACAATATCAACCTTAAGAATATTAGAATAAACTAATTCACCCGCACGTAAGTCAAATTTCACATATCCTTCTTCATCTTCGTTCATAGACTTCCTGCAATACTCTTGTGTTGCATCCCACCATGTGCGAAAAATGTGAAGTTATTATTTCCCCGTACTGCGTTATTTTTTTCATAACAGTAAAACTAAATTCTCGTTTTATCTGAACTTTTAAAAAATGTGCAAAATACGTCTCTATCTTTAAACAACCACCCTTTCCCATGTATGTGTAAAATAATCCCACTCTGTCTCAGAAAAACCTCTTCCTAAGATCAAATGAAGGAAACAACTCTCAAGTCTCAACAATTATAAATTTTTGCTTAAATTTCCTATCATTTATACAAACAGTAGCACATATCATGTCCTTTGGTGCAACACTGTCAACAGCTAATGTTACTTTCCTCGTCCTAATAAATTTACTTCCAACCAGTGACGGCGCCAGGGAAATGTGACTGGGGTGGGGGAAGGCTGGCAACAAAATATTGTAAGGGGGCAGTCACATTAAAACGCCAGAAAACACTACATACATATATACTTATATAATAATAATTATAATAATAATAATAATTATTATTATTATATTCATGTATGGTGTTTTGTGTGTGTATTTTATTTAGAGTGGACGTTTACTGCCTAAATTTACTTCTTGATTACAAGTTTATCTCCACATGATTAGTTTTAATAAAGACATTAATTATTTTTTATTGGTAAGTTGCGTTGTCTCTAGTGGCCTATTTCAGTATTGAAAGACATTCATAATTTTATAATTCATCGTCTTTCTTGAGATGAAACTACTGATATAAATATTTAAGTTATAAGATAATAATATAAATGATGAAAATAATGCTTCTAAGAGTTTAATTTTCTTGGAAAATAAACGTGACGTTGGAAGAAATTAATCTTCTTAAGTATTAGAAACAATGTGAGGCACTTAGTGAAGTGCAATTCTCCTGTAGGAGAATTCTGCTCTATGTGCTTTGGAGAACACATTGCGCACCTTTGGTACGTCCAGGACTTGACATTTCTTCTCAATGGCAAGAACAGCCAAATGAGGCAGTTTGCATCCAGCATCCTGTTTCGAGCAAGCCTTTTCAAAGATTTTAAGGACAACCATCTTCGTAACGCTGAAGAGTTTTGGGCAAAATTTGTGTTTCACCTTTCAGGGAAATGTTATCACAGGATAAAAAATCAGACAAAGGTTACAGTTATCTCATAATTCAAGAAATATTCTGACCCTGGCAATACTTACTCTTACTCTACCACTCCAACGTATGTCTGTGCTACCCAATTACAGGCACATATGGAGTTCATGGGAAGAAGTTCTTCGATTTTGATATGTACGAGAAAGAGCGAACGTGCATCTAATGATTGAAGAGTGGCAAATCCTAAAAAGCGTTCTTTTACCTGCCCGCGATATGTTTTGAATCGAATTTTAAGTGTAATTTGCATTTTAAGGTTCACGTTTAATACATTTCAAAATAATATCCCCTCATTAGCTTCAAGAGTATCGAAGAAATCCCCTTTGTTAAGGTTTCCTCAGACTCATCATCTCGAAATTCAAGTCCCTGAATAGTAAGAAACCGCGATGAATCCACAACAACTGACATGCAGTGTCGGGTTTTCTTCGATCACTTTTGGTCCTGGGTTCGATACCCAGTGGAGGCACTGTAAACTATGAGGCCAGTCCCGATTAGCCTTACTGTGCATAAAGTGGACTTCAAACGCCCAATCAACCAACCAACCAAATCTTGAATCAACTTTGAATGTCTTTTACTAATTAGCGTTGTCACTAATGACCACGATTAGAATAATTTGCCCGTACTACAGATGATGTCTTGTTGTCCTGAAAATATTCGTGATGTTTTAAAATCATCCACATTCAACACTTTTTCCCAGTTCTTAAGACTTGTTAAAACTTAGGTTAATCTCGGCTATTACAGGACATAAATGAATGAGAAATCACCTATGCCCAGGTCGGCGCTCGAATCTTGGACGAAGCAAATTAATATTTGTTAATCAAGTTGGTATTATAAGCAGGAAAGTGATATCATGCAGAATACACCACTTTGAAAAGGTGAAAATCGTCATACTCTTATAAATGAACTCTCTTATTATTCGATATTTAATTAACTTCAGTTGGGGAGCCCGGGTGGGGGGGGGCGAAGTGTCTGACATGGGGCGTCCCCCTGCCCCCTCTGGCGTCGTCACTGCTTCCAACCCTCTAATAACTTCGGTGCTGATAGCCTCACCTTCGAAATGGAAGCTTGTGTGTCGGCGAATAATACAAAGAACTTGTGTTCACTGTCCCTCTTTCATTCAAAGTCTGCCGTTTTCCTTTTCAGCTTTTCCTGCAAAACTTCCTGTCAGCAATCAAACCAAATTACAGAATTTTTATTGCCCCTCCCTTGCATCAACTTTCATTCCTACTTTAGGCCTGGATTTATGGCACGTACCCGAGTAGAGGAGGTGACCCGGTTCTGCGCCATCATTTGCGGTTCAGTGTTGCCAACTCACCCCAAGAATATTCCACCATATGATATTTTACAGGCGAAGCTAACCTACGAATGGGAGTTGGCAACACTGATTAGTGGAGGTGCACGGGTTCAAGGACATCAATTGCGGTTCAGTGTTACCAACTCACCCTAAGAATATTTCACCATATGATATTTTACAGGCGAAGCTAACCTACGAATGGGAGTTGGCAACACTGACTAGTGCAGGTGGCCCGGTTGACCAACATCAATTGCGGTTCAGTGTTGCCAACTCACCTCAAGAATATTTCACCATATGATATTTTACAGGCGAAGCTAACCTACAAATGGGAGTTGGCAACACTGACTAGTGGAGGCGGTTCTGCAACATCAATTGCGGTTCAGTGTTGCCAACTCACCCCAAGAATATTTCACCATATGATATTTTACAGGCGAAGCTAACCTACAAATGGGAGTTGGCAACACTGGCAACATCAATTGCGGTTCAGTGTTGCCAACTCACCTCAAGAATATTTCACCATATGATATTTTACAGGCGAAGCTAACCTACGAATGGGAGTTGGCAATACTGACTAGTGGAGGTGGCCCGGTTGACCAACATCAATTGCGGTTCAGTGTTGCCAACTCACCTCAAGAATATTTCACCATATGATATTTTACAGGCGAAGCTAACCTCTAAGAAAATCGCACCAAAACTTCAAAAACTCACTTTTTCTCCACGTTTCGCGTCTTATTTATTATGCTGACGATGTTTCACAGCGCAGAAAAGCAGTGATGAGTAAATACATTTTCTCATCCTTGAAGGATGAATGCACCTTATCGTAATCTTCCAAGTCCCGGGGACACCAATGTTTGTATATCGCGAGCTTTGTTAACCTCTCTCGGGAACGATGTGCCACACACACATGCGCGCGCGTGTTTTTTATTATTTTCGTATTGTGACTCAAGCAAACAAACAAATAATTTTTTTTTATTTTTTTAAGATTCCTGGCCCCTAACCCCGCCAGGGTGCGTGGTGCCCAACCCAAAAAGGTTCTAACGGCTGTGGTTATGGATAACCACACCTCTATAGAGTTTTCACGTGTTTTTTTTTTTTCTCTCAAACTTCCATGAAACTCTACAGAGGACCTCCGTAATGCATGCAACGTGTACTAACGACTCTAGTGTTATTTGATGTTGTAATATTTTTGGATATAGAGTTTTATTGTGAGATAGATAAAAAATAATTATGTTTATTATAATATTTTCTTGATGAAGATGGAGAATGTGTGTGTTATAAAAACTAGAGTTGCATGCTTTTTTTCCTAGTGTGTGTGCTTGATGTTCGATAGCATCTGAAACGATAAAAAAAGAATTTTATTGTTACTTTTCTCATGTAAAAACAACAAAATTTTGTGCAAATTCTGATTGTCTCGTGCTATAGTGCAAAAACTGATGAAAAAAAAAGATATTGTAACTGATAACTAGTGAAATTGACATTGTAACTGATCTGAACTAGTGAAATTCGTATTATTATTGTGCTAGCACAAAATTCTTATTGTAACTGATTGTGCAAGAAAAAGATGTTAAAAACCTGTTAAAACTGCTCCGTGACCCTCTCGTTCTTCACGTCGTAGGCGAAAGACTTCTCTGCAATGAGGATGACGCTGCATACAGTATCGGCAGGCAAGGCTTCGTGGAACTCGCAGACGACCTTGATGTTGGTGCGATCGTTGACCACCACCTGCTTCCTCTTTGTTGTATTGATGACGAACATCGGCCTGCGGATTTTGAATTCGCTGGGAGTGTAGTACACGTCCACGTTTCCCTCGGTCACGCGCTTGTAAGCCGTGTAAGCTTCGTAAAGTTTGAGGTAATCGTCTTTGGTCATGTCGAGGTTGTAATTCTCGCGCGGGAACACTTCGTTCCTACTATTTTTGAGATAAACGTTCTTGATCTTGCAGTCGTCGAACTTGATGGAATCTTTTTCCTGGTTGTTATCGCGACCGGTTTGAAAGAGCACTACGACGAAATCTGGCATGTCGAACTGTATGTTGTTGAACTGCGTCGTCACGTCGAATTCCATGTGACTTCCCGACGCCAACTTCTGCACGCACTGGTAACCGTGAAAGTGAATCGGCACCTGCGGACTCTTCAAGATCTCCGCTTTGTACTTGAGGGCGTAGTTCGTCTCGTATTCCACGATCGGCATTCTCAATTCCATGCTCCGTATGACGCACTTGGCTGCTTCGGGTAATGTGTTGGCTATCGGCGTGCTGTCGGCGTTCAAGTTGGTGTATCGCATCAGTGCGTTGTTGTCGTTGGCTGCTCTTCGAAACGTGATCCTCAATCCTCCCTTCCACATGATCTCCTTGTAGTCCGAGAAGAATCCCGGTAGCAGACGCATGGGAAAGAGCACCGTGTGACTTCTAGTCGATATTTTGGTCCCCGCTTCGAATCCTCCCGCCTGGTAGTATGCTGCGTCCGTTTTGGATAATTTCAATGTTCCCACTGCCGTCGACGTGATGCCTGGATAGTCTATTCTGTCGATGACGGTGTTGTGTTTCCTCACCTCCACCTGCGAGAACAGGTGAGGCACGAAGTTGTCCACGAGTTTCAAATTTGCATTGGGTGGAAACGCGTCTCCGCTTTCCTTCTTCACCACGTCGAATTGAAGGTAGAGGTCTGCTCTGTGAGGATGAACAAACCCGTCCCCTATGTCCACGTCGTATTCGATCTCCCTGTTCGCTTCGTTGAGATTGGCAAACGTGCGACGGTTCGGAGGGAAAGATTGCAATTCGTAACTTTCGATTTGTTCCATTTTCACTATGCGTGTTATTTATTATACGTTGATCTCCACGATGGCCGTTGTAGTGGCACCTGCGAAATCCACCACCTCTCCTTTCTCGTTTGTCACCACCAACTCTATGTCGTCTATGCGGTTGCGACATACTGGAAAATAGATCGGCGAAGAGGGTGTGTAGATGATCGGTTCCATGAATTCGGAACTTGGTTTGAACGTGGCGATGATTCCTGTCTGCTTGTGACTTCCCAGCAACTCCCCGTCCGAAGATTTAGTGATCATTCCTTCCGCCACGTTACAGTGAACGTTCAGAGTCTCTATGGCCAGAAATTTAGGAATGTTTGCTGCCGTGTGCTTGATGCCAGCTTCGAGTTTTGTGTTGTTCTCGAAACCTAAAAGTTCACCCATGGTACCCAGGTCCACGGTCTCCGTCGCCGACACGATTTCCACTCTGTGCGTGACCGAATTTTGAGAAAAGTACGTGCCTTTGGGTAACTGAGCTTGCAAAGTGGAAAGATTGTATTGGCCTGGCGTGACGACGATGTGTTCGCTTCCGACGCTAATTTTGTTGTTGTGCTGCGTGACGTTAGGTATGAGGTACATGCTGTAGAATGCACGCAGAGCTACGGATTTAGGATAGACGATGTCGTCGTGCAGCGTGAGTTTCAAGATTGAAGATTCGCTCGTGAGATGGAACACACCCATCGTATTTAAGATTCCACAATGCTTTCTGAAAATGTTCCACCGACGGGTTATTTATTTTAGACATGTATGCGAGAACGGAAAGGCATAGGTGGCCGCAGTTAACATCGGTGAAACCCTGGATGCGTTTGTCATTGTAGTAGAGGTTGGCAACATTGAGATACTTCACCAACCTGGCAGGTGGTGTACCACCGAACGAATCGAAAACAAATGCATTGTTATCGTCAATTTTGAGGTAGCATATCCAATGTGTACCAGGATTTTTGTAACTGTCCAGGTTGACCACGCCATACTCCTTTTTCTTCACAGCAGAGGGTAGAGAATCGGACATGAAAACACCCCTGAAGTTCCTTATTCCCAACAGTTCGATTAGAGATTCAATATCGAAGTTGGACAGGGCTTCTTCTTTTTTTTTTATATTTCTTCAAAGCATCGAGGTTGCTTTTTTGTTTTTTGGTCATACCTTTCCCCTTCTTCTCCATAGCCAGGTTGTGACGTTTCTGTTCTTCCAATTCTGCCTTGTTCTTCTTCGAGTCGATGACGGTTTTCGCGATGGCGGCGCTTCCGCCGGCCAAACTTCCAACGGCCCCCAATGCCGCAAGAATGGCCGGGATGCTGAATATGAACCCTCCGATTTTTTGCTGTTTCCGCGAACGCTGCAAGCGTCTCAATTGAGGTGTGCTGAGAAGTAATTTCATTCCGTGTCCTTTGGACAAGCAAGAACGTTTCTTCTCGCGTTGTTTCTTGGTGAGTAACCCATCGAGGGCACCTAGATTTTTCAGATTGGAGTATGGTATCTGGTACACGACACCCTTGGGCTTCATGTTGATGCTCTATATGTTATCTTCACGGTATGTTATTTATATATATGTTCTGAGATTTTTTTGTGTAATTTTTTTTCGGTATGTTATTTATATATAAATGTTCTGAGATTTTTTTTTGTTCCGTGTAATTTTTTTTCAAGGATATACTCCGCACAGAGCCGTTACACAAATTCTATTACGTGCTTTGTTTTCTTACCAAGAAGTTCCTTTGTACCCTTGTACACGATTCGAGTTTTGTTCTCGATTAAAATAGCTAGCTTCTCGTCGGATAACATGTTAGCGTATCGATCTGGTAAAAATAGACTGTATTGTGCGTTGAGCAACAGACGCGCCTTGGGACCATACTGGGTAGAAACAATTGAACCGGAAGTTATCGTGTAAGGTTTGTCCACTTCCAGTTCCTGAATTTTTACATATTCGACTGATGAATTTAGCATTTGTTTTAATGCTTGGGCGTCTAGTGATTGTTTACTCATTTTTTATAAGATGACAAACACAACTGGAGTTTTTTTTTTTTTTTTTTACGTAGTGTTATTTATATACCGAAGAAATTTTTTTCACGGTTCGAGAAATTTTTTTTATTTCTACACACCCCATCCAAATTTTTGTTTCGTGTTCATGGCGATGGTGGTGCCCAGTGCTGCAACTCTTTCTCCCAGCGAAGCGTCTCTGCTAACGAATCTTTCGAAAGCTGCGTGCTCTAACTTTCTGTCTGCTTCGTGACGTGCATCCAGATCGGTACGAGTGGTGTTGTAGGCGATGTCGTGATCTTTGCATGCGGCGTCCAACGGATTCACACCCTTGTCTCCTCTCTCCAATCTTTTCTCGAGTTTGGTACCCGGTCCGCAGTACTGGTAGCCGGGTAAATGCATCTCGAAAGGTAACTTGTTGATGATGTCGTTCACGAGTCCTTTTCCTTCGGCCACGTTCCAGAATCTCGGAGGCAGCGTGTTGATAATTTTAATGAGGTAACCTATGCCCTTGTCGTCGTTCACGATGAAGTTGGAAAGTTTTGTGCTGATCATGTCCACAATTCCTACCTTTTCGTTGTAGAAATTACGATTGCCTGCATTCTCCTCTCCTGCAATAACCAACAATCGGTCTATGAGCTTGCGCACGTCGTCCACCCACACAAACTCTTTGGGCAGGGTGTTGTAGAGTTTGACGCCGCTGCCTGTTTTCACCTGGTTCCAAATCGGTTTGATGAGATTTCTGTACTTCTCGCCGCTGCTCGATTTCACCCTATTCTGCGAGGCGTCGTTGTTCTGGTATAAGGCATCCGTCATGATCAAAATTTCCTTGTAACTCTGGTAATCTTCGTCGGTGTAATCTTTCGGCTGTTTTTTGGCAACGAGTTCCCACAGTCCCACCGTACCCGGATACCTGTTCCAACTATCCTTCTCGCCAAAATTAACTTTAATGTCGTTGCCTTCGAAGCTCACCTTCGATTTTCCAATCTTCCAAACCACACCGCCGCCTTCGTTGCTCTCCATGCTCGGATACAATCCGAACACTTCATCCTTGTCGAATTTCCCCGTGCTCAGGTAGTCTCGTGCCAAAGGTCCCAACTCGATCTTATCCAAAGACGACGGCGTGCTACCTATGGCTCGACGTCGTGCCGGTACGTCCTTCAGTTCGAACGGCGTCGAAGGAATGCTCGAAATGGGCGTGGGTACGGTGTAACTTTTAGCTGCAAGTGGTACGAGTTCGTTGATCAAATTTTTATTTTGTTCCGTGACGCCTTTAATTTCTTTACCTAGATCGCTGATGGCGTCGATCACAGGTTGATCTTGACGTTTCTTCTCTTCGTAGAATCCGCGATTCTCGGATTTTAAACCTTTGAAACGTTTCGCGAGGTAATCGCGAAGCTTGAGATTTTCGTCTTCGATTTTTCGTTTCGTCATAGCGTTATTTATACACGTCGTTTCTCACAGCGTTGCAACGTTTAGAAAGTCGTTGATTTTGTTTCTGTATTTTCCGTCGTTGGGTTTCCTCGTCATGTCGATCGTCGCGAATCCGAAATCGTCACTGTTCCAACAGTGGGAGCAGCAGCGTTCCGAAAATTGATTGTAGTTCATGTCTCCGCCTACGTAGTCATCGTACGCGTGCTTGAGGTTGGTGTAATCTTGACGAAACAAACATATGAAATTAGCGTTGTCGCGTACTAACTGTTTTGGAATTTTGGAAAACGTTTGAGCTAGGAAGAAGCAATCTATTCCTTTGTGACGACCTTGCGTGAAAAAATTGCGAATTTCATTTTGATTTTCCAGGATGACATCGTCGAACACAACGACTGAATTTTCACGACAATCGTCGAGTGGTTTTATTTCCGAAGAGAACGTTGCAATGTCCAGACCATCGTACAGTTTCATCAGTTGCTGGTATTTGGATTGCTCCAAACTTTTCGAGAACACGTACAGGTGCCTGTTCTTCCAATCTAACCAATTCGGTGCGAGGAGAAAATTGTCCACGAGCAGTGTTGTTTTCCCACACCCCGAAGGACCTACGATCAGACAGCGGATGCTGTCGGGAAGCAACTCGCCGTTCTTTTTCTTCTTTCGATTTTCTGAATCAGGTAGACGTTTCACGACATTCCACGCACTCATAGAATCACTTCGTTTGAATCGATCCAACTTGTGTCCGGAAGTCCCAGCCATTTCACCAAAAGTTTGTCGCCTCTCTTACGCAAAACTTTTTCGATAAGGTACGTGTCGGGGTATTTCGTTTTAGAGAGTTCCTCCTCGTAGAAGCGCCCCAATAAAATTTCACCGCCACTGTCCTTTATTATATACGTGTGACGGTTTCCGGGTAGAACTCGAACCACGGTAAAAAGTTCCGTGCTCCAGTTTCGTGTGAAACCCCTGTCGAACGTTCGCTTCAATTTACTGACCCTCACCTGGTCTCCAATTTTGTATTTTGATTTCTTGGTAGTCGTGGGAGTGTACTTTGGACAGTAAACTGTAGAAATTAAACGCCGCTCGTCGGACTTGGTAACGTCAGCTGGCTTCATGCCTATCGTTCTGTGTACCGTATTATTATAGGTATCGACGAGTTCCGGCAGAATGTCGACCCATTTGTAATTTCCCCGAAGCGTGAATCGTTTCCACATGTGTGTTTTCAAGGTTCGATTAAATCTTTCCACGATGCTGGCTTTGATGTGACTGAAAGTCGAATAATGTCGAATGTCATGTTTTTGAATAAACTTTTGGAATACGGCGTTGTAAAATTCTTTACCGTTGTCTGTTTGCAAAAACCGTGGTCGTCTGCCGCCGCTTTCACGAAAAATTGTCTTGAATGCTTCCGTGACGCATGTTCCCGTTTTGGCTTTCAAAGGTAGAGCCCATGCGAATTTCGAAAACGTGTCTATGACGGTGAGGAGGTACTTGTTGCCCTTGTTCAATTTATGTACGTTTTTTAGATTGCCACTACTCATCTCCACGAGGTCACTTTGCCAGAGGTCATCGATGCCCTTGGTCACCACCGCCAAACGTTCGTAGTTGCGGCGTGCAGGTTTATGCAATTCTTGGACGATGGCTTGCCTAGACATTTTTTTAGAGATTACGTTTGAAGAGAAGCACGAGCGTGATGGGATTCAAAGAGGGTGGCACCTCACCTGTGTTTTGAATGATCAGCTTATCGCCGGCACTCACGTCGAAAACGGTAAGATCTTCGTCTTCGTGTATTTCATATACGTTGCGCGTTTCGTTCCAACGTGCCAGAGGAATGTTTCCTGCTTTCTGGACACCACGATTCGATATCAAGGTCATGGTAGGAACGCTAGCTTTTCTGCCGTGAGACCAGTACGAAAATTCGTTTATCTGAATCGTACCATCGAGGAGAAACTTGTAGTACGGATGATAAGGATGTAACATGTACAGTTTGTTACCTTCGACGAACGTGGAGATTCTCTGTTGATTGGGTACGCTGTTGATTTCGATGGCTTGCAGAGAATGCAGTTTGGCGAATTTAGTATCGACGCTAACGAGGTTGCTGTGAAGCTGTCCCAGTGTATTTTGTACGGGCAACAAATGTTCGACTATGGTATCCGTTACTGTAGAAAATGACGGTTTGATTTTCACTTCCACGTTCAACTGCTTGTAGTTTTCGTTGAGTTCTTGCAACTTTGCACCGAAAGAGGCCAGCGTCGATTCCTGCGTGGATTCCAGCACTCCAACTTGATCCCTGATGTTGACGACAATACTCTGAAGGTTCTCGACTTGATTTAATTTCGAGCTCTTTTCGGTGAGATCGTTCACGATGCTTCGCATCTCTGTAAACTGCGTGTGAAGATCGGCGACGCTCTGCGAAGTGGGCAGCGTCGACACCAGCGAAGCAAGTTCGTCTCGAATCTGTTCCACGTTTGCTGTTTCCGTTTCCAGTCGTTTCAGCATACGTGATATGTTCCTTTTCAAAGCGTGCAATTCTTTGGAGGTGGGGAGATTGGCCACCCTACTCTCGAGATCGCTCAACGAACTTTTGATGTCGCTCGAATCGGATAGTGCCGTTACCGCCGTTTTCAATTTTTCCAAATCTTCGCTCGAAGGCACGCTCGTCCGTAACGATTCCAAGTCACCCTGTATGTTGTCCAGCACGTGATGAAAATGAGCAAGATTGGATTCGACGTTCAAATTTTCTAAATATTCGATCTTCTGCTGAACCGTGCTTAACGTGTCTTGAATGCTCGTCAACGCGTTCGCTTCAGCGTGAATATTTTTAATTTCTTCGTTGATCAACTCCAGAGACGCCTGAAGCGTAGCGATAGTGGTTTGAATGTGTTCGAAATCTTGATAAGCCTCCAATTGAATTTTTATGTTCGCGACGCTTTTACCGATGACCTGCAGTTCGTCCGACGATGGTAGGTTCGTCATTGTATCTTCCAAAGTCTGTAACTTGGATTTAATTTCTTCCAACGTGCCGGTGAATTCTTCTTGTAATTTGGAAACGACGACATGCAAGCGTTCTACATCAATATCCTTCACGACGGTTTGAAGTTCAGAGAAATTCTTTTCGATTGCAGAAGTTCGTTCTTCGATTTCGAGTTTCAATTTTTCCAAATCTTCATTTTTCGATTGAAATTGCTGTAATTTGGCCAAATCATTTTGAAGCGAATCCACGCTCAACTGTATATTTTGAACGCTGTCGTAAGAAGGTACGTCGACATAATTTTTTATGAGCGTTTTCAGTTCGGAATCGATTTTCAGAATGGGGTCGAGACATTGCGTTTGGAGCGTAGCGATCTCGGACTCTAAACTTTTGTTTAAGGTCTCCTGCAAAGCGATCAAATCGCTCCTCAACTTTTTAATTCGGACGTCGAGCATGAGAATCTCTTCTGCGTGGTCTACACGCTTGTTGTTGCCGAAAATGTCGTTAGGCATTTTTGGTTAACGGTTATTTATAATAGGATAGACGATTCGTAATTCTACGAAGAGAGGAACGAGTTTGTCGTAATCTCCCAGGAGTTGAACGTAAAGATAATCTCCTGCGGAAACATCGTACGTAATGTTAGAAAGCATCTTGTCGTGCTTGATTCGAAAAATATTCTTGCCGGTAGATATTTTGATTTCGCCTACGTTTTCCGGATTCGTGGTGATTTGAAGTTTCCCACCGATCGGAATTTCGTAAAAATATAAATTGTTGTTGAAGACGTAAAAAGTTTTGCCGACGTCTTCATCCAATTTTGTCCAAATGCTGTTGAGGTGAATGATCAACAGACCGTTGAGTTTAGGTAACACGGAAGGTAAAACTTCATGATCTGGTATGGACGGTGCAGTTTCCATGATGGTCTGCTTTCTGTATCCGAACAAGTTCATAGGCATGGTTATTTTTTTTATTTTTGTACGTGCAAGATTTTTTGTCATTTTCAAATTTTTGGTTTGATGTTAGGTTCACTTTTTTTTTTTCAAATTTTTGGTTTGATGTTTGGTTTACTTTTTTTGTCATTTTCAATGTTTTTTTTTGTTTGATATTAGGTTCACTTTTTTTTATGGACATTTGTTACATTTTTTTCATCTCTCAAGCGATAGTGCCCCCACGGCAGTGTGTGGATTCCGCATTGGAGAACGCACCTCTTGTCGTCGTTGGGATCTAGGGCAATCTTCCTCACTTTGTTGGTGGTCAACACATGGTCGACGCTCTGGATGCGCTGTTCCGCTCTTAGAACCGACGACCTGGTCTTGAGGCAATCCACGAAGTCCTCGAATGTGAGATGCTCCCGAACCACCTGTCTGCCGACACCCTTGGCCTTCTTGGTAACACTGCCCTCGGCTTTGATGGTATAGGCCTTGGCGCGAAGACCTGCAAACTCAAGAATCACGTCTCCGTCCTTCTCATCTTTGAGTTTGCCAGGCACCTTCTTGTTGCAGGCCAGGATACCGTACTGGTTGGGCTGGGGATAGCCCGAGGTGTCGAAGAGGTTAACCAAAGATGGAGCTGTGGCTATATCCCCGTATGCGTCGGCTGTGCGAACGTGGTACACTAAGCTGTCCGTGTCCGTGTAGAGAAGCGAGATGTTGTGGCCGTAGTGTGGGCGTAATATGCCGTAGTACGTCTCGAACATGTGGAGCTTGCTCAGATCCAGAACCGTGGCTCCAACGTAGATGGGCTTGGTGAGCCTCACCACACCTTGCCTCATGTGAATCAGAGCCAGCTGCTCGTTGTAGATTGTTCGAGACTTGAACAATGGACTCGCGACAAGCTGACGACATCGCTCTTTCCTCGTCACCAATTTTATGTCCACGCGATTCCGTACATTCTCCATGGTCTTGCCAAACACCGCATTATTCATGAGCTTGAAGAAATCCTTATCAAGCTCGGATGTGGCTGCGGTGCGGTGTTCAGTGTTGACTTCAATATATGGACGCAACCATGGAGAATGCTCGAACTTGAGGATGCGGTGAACTGCGTGGTCTGTGACCCCTCGCTGCATCAACCACCGGAGATTCTGGTAGTGCAGGACGTAATTCTTCTTGGGTTCGAAATCCATGACGAGCTTCTTCTGGTTGGAATCGGGTGGACACTTGAACTCGGGTGCAGGGGGAAGATCGCAGAACAAATCCTGCAGCTTCTCGGAGAACTCAAGGTCCACCTCGGCGAAGAACCCATGTTCCGAATCGTCGAAACCTTCAACGTCAAATTTGGTAGGATCAGCCCACTCGAACCCTCTAAAAGGGAGTGGCTGCATCATGGAGTGCCCGTACAAGTTATTCACGTCCGTGTGCATGATGTAGCTCGACGGTTGGGTGGAGTCGTAGCCAGTAGCCATGTGATGGTTGTTGGCGCGCGCGTGCCGTTGCGACACCTGGACCATTCCACCCCGCACAGCACGTTCCACAAACAGCATCATGTCCACGTCCGAAAAAAGCTCAAGCCTGACTTTCGTCACCAGAAACATGGCTGACCACGCCAGTCCGGGGAGACTATAGAAGTAGGCGGGATCCAGGTGGTAGATGTTCATTGCAGTCGCCCGGAACGTCCGGAACACGTCGGCGAGGAGCGTCACATCAAGTCTGAGGTAGGCGTCGTGGTAGTCTCCGAGAGTTCGACAACCTAGCTCGCGCCACATGGACTGGGCGTGATGATATTCTTCGTCGGTGATGTTCGAGCCTCGTAGCTGACTGTAGAACTTCGCCTGGGGAGGTAGCGACGTCTCCGCAAACTTGGTAGGGTCTGTGATGTATTCGTAGGGGTAGACCCCTTTACGCCTGAAGAGACCGGCGTCCAAGTTTGGAAAATTCGCAGAGGTGATGCGCATTTGTTCGTTGCTCAGCTTCCCTGCGAGAGCATCGAGGCTGGCCGGGAGGAACCTCAGGGAGTCGAGGAAGCGAAGCTCGATGCTCCTGCTTTTTGAGTTGGGGATCGGCACCCACTTGCTGACGCTAATATAACGCTCCTCGTTTTGTGCCAGGACATTGATTCTTGCATTGTCGTACCCAAGATGCTTGATCAGGTGGTGAAAGTCGTATCCCGAGCCATTGTGAAAAAACACAGGGATGAAGTGCGGGTCCCAGGCCATACGGTTGCAATCGTTGCACCAAGGACCAACGTACCTACCATTAAAGTGATCGTGGTGTCGGACTTTACAGTTTTTGGCGGTGTACTCCTCGGCGCAGACAGGGCAAGCGATGGCCTCGTCGTGTCTACGTTGATCGTCAGAAGACAGTGGGAGCATAGACTTGGGGGTCAACAGTACCTTCCCTATCTCGATGGCCTCGACAACCATCCTCTCGAGGAAGTGTTTGGCTGCGTCGGGACCACGGTACACGTAGGGCTCGGGGGCGATGTGTTGGTCTCGTCGCACCACAACGTATGCGAAACTGGATGCCTCGTGGAGTTGGTAAGGGGTGGTGGAGGAAACTTCAGGATCGGGATCGCAAGTGGACAGGGGTTTGAGGAAGGCCTCGAAATCCGCGATGATGATAGCGGGGTGCTCTACCATGGCACCGTGCATGTGGAAACGCTCCACGGTGCCAGGTTCGAGCAAGTCTGCCACAGCCGGCTCGTTGGCATTGCATTAAAGTTTGTGGTTAGCGAGCTTCTCGGCAGCGATGTTGGGACCTCTGATACGCTGGTAATCCTGTTGTTTTCGATTACGAAATATAGACAAGCACCTGCGACACACCTCGATGTGGTGACTATCACTGCTCCGTTGGCTCGAAACAAGCCGAGAGAGCGAGCGAATGTGGGTGTAGTGATGGCGAGTTTCATCCTTGATGAGCAGAAGGTGAATTTCCTGCGCACCGTCGTCGTCTACGTCGCTCACCCGGATGGGGTACACCACATTTTCGTCAGTGAAGCCATAAACGTTGATGGCCAACCGAGGGTTGCGTGTACGGGCCTCGAACTTGCGAATATCCGGGACCTCCACCGGGTAGTCGATCCCAGCAATGGCATCTTCCAGCTCTGGCTCGTAGGGTAGGTAGTGGTTAACTCGGTGTGGATGGTTTTTTGGCTCAACAGGGTGCAACGCTGCAAGCACCGACCAAACAAAGCACTTGGCGTCACTGTTCTGAATGTTCAGGACGGCCTTCTTTGCCGCAATAGCAGGTGGTAAGGGGACGTAGCTGGAGGCGGAGAGAGGCACAAACTTGCAAAGTTTGACGCGCAGTTCGTGAGGCTCACCACATAGCGAACCCCCCGAGCCCTTGGCTTGATGTTCTTCTTGCTTTGCCACCAGCTCCTCGGCAAACTTGTTGTAGATGTCCTCGAGGTTGTCGACATCCGCCAGATGCAGCGTCTTCGCCTTGGTGTTGTGGCAGAAGCTGTAAATTTCATCAGACGGCTTCTTGTACCAGCAACAAAGCGATGCGTAGAATTTGGTGGAGTGCGTTGCAAGCGCATCGCCGAGGATGGAAATAATTTGGGCTCGCACGTTCTCCAAAAAGCTACGCACGTCGCATGAGCCCTCCGAAGTAAGAGGAAAGTCCTCTAACAAACGCTGGAAAGCAGACTGGCTCGCTTTCGCCACATGCTTGACACGTTTGGCAGATGGTGGCGAGTCGGCTCCCGCTTTCCTTTTGGTCGAGCTGGTCGACGGTTGTGGAACAGGTGCTCCGACGACGACTTTGCATGATGTTATATGCCTTTTTAAATTATTAATGGTAATATGTTTGTCGCACCTGGGACATGGTTTTTTAGCGGTCACACGCTTACCAGGTGTGCAGGTACGACAGTGCCTTTGGAAATATTTAGTTGAAACACCAGTTTCACACGTAGGGCAAATTTGTACCGATTGCATCTTGTTGAAAAAAAATAATATTTGTGGGGTATGTTATTTTATATATACAGTAGAGTGCCACAAAATAAATGCTGTGTAATAAAAAAACCTTGGGAGGCTAATTCGCGATGGTGCTGGGTTTGGTGTGTGCTATTTATGTATATGCTACTTCTTGCTTCTTAATGAATCCTGTAAATAATTGGAAAAAAAATAATTAAGCTTGTGTATAGAAAACACAAAAATATTATGTATACATAATTCTACCAAACAATCTTTTTTTTTTCTAATTCTCAGCCCTCTTGGCGTATGAAGTATAAATCATAATTTCAGAAAACAGAGTTATTTTAAGGTCGCCATTTTTTTAGAATTAAACCATAAGCTTTGTTTATGTTTATAGTATTCGACGAGCAATAGCAGAGAGAGCAAGAATCGTTTTCCTACAACCCATAGTTTATGAATTGCAAAACATCTTAGAAATTACATCTTGAAATTTTAATCCAAGATAACTCGAAAACAGCAGGCACTAGTCATCTTCCCTCCAATAGGTTGTAAAGTACTTCTAATTTTGTATCGAATGCTATTAAAATTTTCGAATTAGAGTAAAAACTAAGCCGGCAAATCAAGTTTCTCAAAAAATAAAAAATTGTCTGTATTTCCGAAACTTGAGGGGGTGGAATCGATTTTATTTGCTAGTCGAATAGTTCTTGTCGAATCCTATCCAACAAACCTAAAATCATCATCCTAGCTCAATTAGGAGCCGAGAAAATCAATATCTTGGAAAACGTCTTAAGATTTTTGTCTTAAGAAAATTTTCTTGACAGACCGGAAGTAACATCTTGAGATACCGGAAGTCGACTTTCTTAAAGATTAAGATATTTGTCTTAAGACGTTTTCCAAGATATTGATTTTCTCGGCTCCTATGGGGCCTAGAACCATGTAACTTTGATCTATGTATATACCAGAACTTGCTCGACCCTGTGGCCGAGTGGTTAGCACATCGCGCTGTGACGCCAAGGGTCCCGGATTCGAATCCCAGTCGGGCTTGGTTGTTTGTGAATATCTATTTTTATCTATTTCATCACTCTCCCCTATCTTCGCAAATTAGCTAACAAGTACAAAACGCGAAGTAAAATAAACTAAATCAATTAATCAATCAATATACCAGTACTTTTCCTACATGTTCACTCACCTTACAACCCACCCGATCAAAAAAAATGAAATTTACCTTCTGCGCGCATGCGCACATGTATAAATTTAAATATAGGCTCGATATTGAAACAAAATATTATTTTTTCCTCCCCCTCTCTCTGGCCAAGATTGCAAATAATTGCAGGAATAATAATACCATGATATTTTAGACTGTAGGTCCAGGTCACCCGAACCGGACAACATTTGAGTTAGTGTTTTTTAAGTCCACTTTATGTGCAGTAAGACTAATCGGAGTTAGACCTAAAGAGTTTTAAAGTGTTATCCGAACCACTTGTGCCTCCAGCGGGTATCGAACCCTTGAATACATAGCCACCTACCACTGAGCCATAGAGGAGGCCCCAGACGACATATTTGCACTACAACAAGTAAAAATAAATTCATATCTGTGCATATGGGAAGTCCAATACATAGTTGGTAATGTGTGATGTGATCAGCACCAAACATTTAATTTTTATGTATGTCCGTGTTTACCCGACCCTGTGGCCGAGTGGTTAGCACATCGCGCTGCGACGCCAAGGGTCCCAGGTTCGAATCCCGGTCGGGCTTGGTTGTTTGCGAATATCTATTCATCCATTTCATCACTCATCTTCGCAAATTAGCCAAGAGGTACAAAACACGAAGTAAAATAAACTAAATCAATCAATCAATCAATCATTAAGTTCCGTGTGTTGCAATCATGAAATTAAATTTTAATTAACTTTTTTTCCTATCCATCTCTCTCTCAAATCTATATAGCCTGTTCATATTTGGCATGTCAGCCATTTTGTTTACGTAGCAAAAAAAAAATCTCAAGCCACTTTTTTTGCGAATGCTCGTTCTGTAGCCATAAGTATAATTGGATATAGTTGTCAGATTTAATTTAATTTGAGGTTTAATATCAATAAGCATGCATAAAAACTAAATATTTTAAATAAATAAGATTCGAATAACTATGTACTTCCACCAGCCTTTGCGATGGCACGGCAGTAGCATCGTTGCTTTGTAATCAAGGGTTCGATACCCGCACAAGTGGTTCTTGAAACTGTAGGTCCAGTCCCGATTAGCCTTACTATACATAAAATAAACTTAAAACATCAAATCAATCAGTATTTCCACTAGCCTCTGCGATGGCACAGCAATAGTCTTGTAATCAAAAATTCGATACCCGCACAAGTGGTTCTTGAAACTGTAGGTCCAGTCCCGATTAGCCTTACTGTGCATAAAGTGGACTTAAAACATCTAATCAATCAGTACTTCCACCAGCTTCTGCGATGGCGCAGCGGTAGTATTGTAATCAAGAGTTCGATACCCGCTGGAGGCACAAATGGTTCTTAAAACTGTAGGTCCAGTCTCGATTAGCCTTACTGTGCATTAAGTGTACTTAAAACATCAAATCAATCAGTACTTCCACTAGATAACAAAAACACGCAACTCTCCTCCATTTTTTCTTGCCTTCCTCTAACAATTTAACACATTTATTTTTTGAAATATGCCCCGCACACATATTTCCTACCTACCAACAACGGCACACAGAAGAAAAAAAATATTCCAGCTACCAAGATGCATGCTTCAAATATACTTATAAATCAAAGCCAACTCATGCAAGCTAAGAAACAAAGTTACTTACTTTTGGAAAATACTGCGAAAATGCTCTTCACTAACGTTCAAAATAAAACAGAACTTTCTCCTATAGCGTTTTAAGTTTTATATGGTTTTCTAATGAGGTCAAAAGTAAAAATGTTAGCCAACGCAACGTGGACCAATAGAAATCCGACTGGTATCTATGCTGCTAACTGACGTCACTATATATACTTCCGTCATCCCAAGGCCTACATATTGTTGAATTTGTGTTATTGCGTCAATGTTAATAGTACGGGAAATCCCTTTCGCATTACAAGTATTTCTATGTAATAAAAAAGCTTTAGAATTTTATTAGAGATAAGAGGACTTGCATCACTGGTATCTATGCTGCTAACTGACATCACTATATATACTTCCGTCATCCCAAGGCCTACGTATTGTTGAATTTGTGTTATTGCGTCAATGTTGATAGCACGGGAAATCCCTTTCGCTACAGGTATTTCAATGTAATAAAAAGGCTTTAGAATTTCATTAGAGATAAGAGGACAGTATTTCGAAACCAACACAATGCAATTTCCTGCTCATTCTCGTAACCTACTCCATATTCGAGTGAACACACTCTTGTTCAACGTCCGTCTGTCACAGATGTGCCTGTCACAGAATACAATGTAGGAAAATAAAAAAAAAATATTTGTTTGTTTGCTTGAGTCACAATACGAAAATAATAAAAAACACGCGCGCGCATGTGTGTGTGGCACATCGTTCCCGAGAGAGGTTAACAAAGCTCGCGATATACAAACATTGGTGTCCCCGGGACTTGGAAGATTACGATAAGGTGCATTCATCCTTCAAGGATGAGAAAATGTATTTACTCATCACTGCTTTTCTGCGCTGTGAAACATCGTCAGCATAATAAATAAGACGCGAAACGTGGAGAAAAAGTGAGTTTTTGAAGTTTTGGTGCGATTTTCTTAGAGGTTAGCTTCGCCTGTAAAATATCATATGGTGAAATATTCTTGAGGTGAGTTGGCAACACTGAACCGCAATTGATGTTGGTCAACCGGGCCACCTCCACTAGTCAGTATTGCCAACTCCCATTCGTAGGTTAGCTTCGCCTGTAAAATATCATATGGTGAAATATTCTTGAGGTGAGTTGGCAACACTGAACCGCAATTGATGTTGCCAGTGTTGCCAACTCCCATTTGTAGGTTAGCTTCGCCTGTAAAATATCATATGGTGAAATATTCTTGGGGTGAGTTGGCAACACTGAACCGCAATTGATGTTGCAGAACCGCCTCCACTAGTCAGTGTTGCCAACTCCCATTTGTAGGTTAGCTTCGCCTGTAAAATATCATATGGTGAAATATTCTTGAGGTGAGTTGGCAACACTGAACCGCAATTGATGTTGGTCAACCGGGCCACCTGCACTAGTCAGTGTTGCCAACTCCCATTCGTAGGTTAGCTTCGCCTGTAAAATATCATATGGTGAAATATTCTTAGGGTGAGTTGGTAACACTGAACCGCAATTGATGTCCTTGAACCCGTGCACCTCCACTAATCAGTGTTGCCAACTCCCATTCGTAGGTTAGCTTCGCCTGTAAAATATCATATGGTGGAATATTCTTGGGGTGAGTTGGCAACACTGAACCGCAAATGATGGCGCAGAACCGGGTCACCTCCTCTACTTACCCGCTACTGCAGGTCAACCTCGCCCTATGTTTGGTGTTTGCCCCTGAAGCAACGGTGTCCTTTGTTCAAAGCGAAACCTTTGTCAGTGGGGAACGGCGAAAAATAGTCTCGGAATACACCCTGGTCGTAAACATGCTCCCACCACCCTGACATTGCTGTCAGCTTCCGTCTGAAGTTCGATAAAACTACTTTGTGAAATGTGTTTAATAACGAGGAAAATGTAGACAGTAGATACTACATGTATTTTGCTCATAAACGTGAAGGCTAAATTTACAGAATGAAAAGAACACCTACAACATTCCTTCATCTGATTTACAGAAAGGCTAATCGGGACTGGACCCACAGTTTAAAGTGGGATTCAAATCACAATGTGCCTTCACCGGGTATCGAACCCGAGACCCCTTGATTACAAGGCGACGATGCTACCACTGTACCATCGGGGAATCCCCTCATAGAACAAAGTTTCCTTCTACGACGATTATACAGAACTTAATGCACTTCCTTCATTTGAAATCTATTCTATGTCAGCCTCAGTATTTCGTTATTACAATCCAAGGAATAGTATTCTCATTAAATAAGAAATAAAGAAATAAAAAAAAGCATTGGAAATAATCTTCAAACGGACGTAAAAAAATCGAATCCAACCACCTGCAGAATGCCTGAGGGAAACAACAAGAATTTTCTCAACAAAGACATATCCGAAATTTCCATAACATTCTAATAATTTCGCAACCCGTGCAAATAATCATGTGGTAAAATCTTGTCGTGGTTCCCTGTAAACACTAAAATTACCAAATTACTTCTTTCCATATTTCCCGTATTTTCTCCTCCTCTTTAGCTCTCAGCTGTTCGGAGTGGGATAATGCAAGATTATTTGTCCCTAATTATCTCCTTCTCTTAGTCTTGCTAATATTTTGGACTCCTTAATAACTTTCCCAACAACTCCTTATCAATTTGTACTGCCATGTTTCCTACAATGCTTTTCCTACTTTCTAATAACAATCACTTCTGTACACCCTTTGATGTAAAAATTAAATAATAAAAATAAACCATATCCGTCGGTCCGTTTATCTTTCCAACCTATAGAGCTGAGACTATTTTTACAAGATAAACCTCGGACGCAGACATTCCACGATCTTTTGCCCCCTCCTTCCACCTTCTCTACCTGCCCTTTTACTTGATATTATTCAGAATTGTATTAGTATCTGGAGTAGTATCGTAACATAAAGTTATTAACCTGGAATATTTTTTTTAAAAAAGTGGGGAGTAACGCTGTGTTTCGAAAGAGTATAGGAAATAAGTTTAGGTATTCATTCATGCCTCTCTCTAGAATAGTCTTCTTATTTTGACTTAATACACGCTTATCAACGTTTCTAATTGAAATACTTTATTCCAAGCAAACAAGTATTTGCAACTGATTAAAAATTTTGCTTTTATTTTTTCGAGACATTCGAGACGAGACGAGACTTTTCAAAAGCCGTCCCGTCCCGTCTCGTGTCTCGTCTCGAAAACGAGACGAGAAAGGCATTCCGTCTCGTCCCGTCTCGAATTTCAAAAGGCTTGTCCCGTCTCGTGTCTCGTCTCGTTTTCGAGACGAGACACGAGACGAGACGGGACATGTCCCGTCCCGTGAGCAACACTACTTCCGGCCGCATGCACTGTTTACTAATTCATGCCACGTCGTTTTCCCGCTGTAACCTGAAAAATACATAGCAGACCGCGTCATCAATAAAGCACCCAACGAACCATTTGTCAGCCTTTCAATTCACCGCAATAAATTCCCTCGAGCGCAAAATTAGACAACAAACTGATCAGTAAATTAAAAGGACGCCTGATTTGATGGTCCCCGCAGTTGTACACTAGTCTGACGTCACGCACCTTGCACGCCGA
Organism: Lepisma saccharinum; assembly: GCF_977018435.1. Lineage (NCBI taxonomy): Eukaryota > Metazoa > Arthropoda > Insecta > Zygentoma > Lepismatidae > Lepisma > Lepisma saccharinum. The sequence continues at coordinate 8,728,033 of NC_139232.1, forward strand.
AAATAACTCAACTGTGTTCGTTTCAACACTCCAGACTTTTGTTCCAGAGGAAGAGAATTTATGCTCACGTAATAGACAGTATTATTTAAAAAGCAACGATTGCATGAGTGGATATGACAACAATGAATGATTCTGAAAAAGAGCGTATATATTGAGCCTTGTATATTGAGAGGGTGGGGGGACCCCACGTTCTTGAATGAGTTTGCCGAATGATAGGGGAGAAGGTGGGAATTTGAAACATGGTTGTAATATGAAATTCGCTATAATTTTCTACTCACTGGTGCGACCTCATGTTAGCAGTTGGCAACACTTGCAAAATACTCGCCATTTAGAGCGCGTTGGACGCAGTTGAGTTAGCGACATCGTCATAGGTAAGAGCGGCAGGTTTTTGACCGTGAATCAATTGTTGTAAGGTAAGAATTGTGCATGTTTTTGATGCATTATTAGTTTTATTAGCAACACAAAGTAACGTATTCTCGAAAGTACTCAGATGAGACTTCCGTACTAACGAAGTATTGAATGAGAAGTGGTAGATGTAGGTAATGTTTTTTGACGTTGCTTGGAAAATGTCTGCTGGTGGTAATATGGAACACTTTGAATTTGTAAGAAATACCTGTTCCATATTACAACCCCGGTTTCCATTGTTTCAGGTACACGATGCAACGATCACAACTTGGTCCTAAGAAGAAAAACATCAGGCAACAATGGAATCCTGAAGATATGATGAATGCTATAAGTGCGGCTTTTATTTTGAACCTTACCATTATTTCATATTACCACTCCATTTTCCAAGCCCTCAATTTTGACAAGGTTTCTTTAAAATTGTATATTTCCAAAATGGGTGCACAGTTTTGAATATACATTTGGTAATACTAATATCAAAGAGTATATTTACCTCTGCAATACGTGAAAATAATCAGAGTCAGAAACTTGTCTAATGACAGTGGATAACGAAAAAGTGTTCCATATTCCAACCTTCTCCACTACTAAAGTCTGGTTGCTCGGTCTTGGCCATCGAAATGCACGGAAAGTACTAGACGAAAGAACTCGGCACTTCCCGTGGTGTTCGGTTGGCAACAGCGCGCTCGTTCTCCAATTGCATGGCAGATTGCTCAACTGCCTTTCTATGTGGAGTTTCATAAAATATCTTCGACTGTACTCTGTCCCAGCAACCTCTGGAGCAAGGTCGCGCATAGCTTCAGAGAAGAGGGAAATCGAGTGGGCAGAGCGAAGCAGTACACGCTGCTGGGAAGGTTGGTAACTCCAGTCGCTTCCTCCCTCCACGTAATCCTGTTCCCTCTCACGTGTTCATTGGTGTAGTCGTCTCGCGTCACTACTTGCGCAGACACTTGTTTTTGTTCGCTTGGTCCAGAGATAGCCGGGACAGGGTATATACCTCAGCCACCCTAACTTCTGACCCCCATTCAGAATGGTTACTTTGACAAAATCCTGTTTCCCTGCTGGCCGCTTCGGGGAGGAGGGTTTCTAAGGTTGCCGCTTGTTTCCCAAGCGGAGGGGGGTGGGGCAGCGGTAGGGCCAATCAGCTGTTAGACCAGTGGCGACTCGTGGAATTTTTGGGGTGTAGGAAGTAATGGTAAACAGACCGAGGAAAGTTTTCGAAAATGCGTTCAATTACACAGTGACATGTATCGCCTGTACCTTGGATTAGCCATTGGATTTGTAATGTTAGCTGAAGGCCCTCCCTGCCTGTCATGTGAGGATTAAGAACAGCTTTGCCAACACCAACCTCCTGATAAGAAAAGGTGCTGTTTCAACTCATAAATTACGCTAAATGTGATAAAATTATGCTAGGGTTTATTATTATTATTATTATTATTATACAATTATTATTAATTTATTATTATCATTTTCTGATGACTGTAGTAGTTTTAAGTTCAATTTTATTTTGCTATTTTGGAGTTGTGAACTGCGATATTGATTATTTATTGTAGTTAAGCAACATTAGGAATTTCGACCATTGAATAAAATGGCTGCTTGAAAAAAGTTGAAGAAAGTTCCATGACTGGTAACGGCGTCCGTTTGTTTTATTTGTGACCTCCAACTCTTTCTACCGATTTCCTTTTATGAAATGTTCCTCCCTTGTTAAATCTGGGAGGATAAAGAAAAGATGAAAACAAGAGGATGGATCAGGACCTATAGAAGCTTGTCTCTTGGCCCTTTTATTTGAAACAAGTCCGCTAGAGAAGTACAAACAAGATCGGGAGATTGTCTTGAAAATAAATATTTCCTCAAAATATCTTCATTATTCAAATTCTCTTTCTCACAGGGACGCCCGTTTTTGAGATGATGCTGGATTTTCCATTATGCCAAACACAGAGTGCTAGGTGGCAACGAAGTTCAAATGTTGCTAGGTTTAGAACCATTATGCTAGAGTTGGTATCACTGTTGAAGAACCCACGGGACATTCCTCGCGGACCGTATAACTGGGCAACCCACCGCGTACCCCCCGCCCTCCTTGCACTGCCCCTCACTCATCTGCCTGTAGGATGACGACAAAGGTTCCTCAGCGGCAAGCAAAGACGGTCGTCTTTGGGCAACAGATCTGGAACGAGCGGGTGATAGTTATAATAGCACATGGACTCTTGACAGTCGAGTAGCGAACCTTGATTGCGCTCAAAATTTTATAACGCTCATCAAACTCTTAAAAAGTAGAAAACTGGAAATAAGTGTAAATGAAACTGTAGGAAGTTCCTCACTTCCTACATGGAGGAATCGCCACTGTGTTAGACTGGGGGTTCCTTCGTAGGTATACGCGGCAAACCTGGTCACTGTCATAAAGGCGGGTCCAGAACTTGGCTCGATCCATGTTCCATGATTATCACTAATGTGAGGATACTTAAAAGAATCTTCAAGCGATGTGCATGAGCATGTGCTGCCATCCATTAGTGGCTGCAACTCTACAGAAACACAGTGGAAAGTTTATCGGAAAAATCACTTTTTCGTAAATTTTTCTTTTTCTAAGGTAAATTCCATGGAAGACGTGTCACATTGAGTAATTAGCTCAATGAATCCGTCATGTTCAACGAACGTGTTGCAACAAATATTTGCTATTATGTTGTATCCGTAGAGTATAGGTTTAACGTTACTTTATTGCTATCAGTTAAAATTTGTACGTAGTTGGTAGAGCAATGGCATGGAATGCCAGAGATCCAGGTTCGACTCCTGCTCAAGCTTGTATTTACGCTTAAATTTCTAACTAGTACAGCTCCTATGCCAGGCCCGTACCCAAGGGAGGGCCATACTCCCCTCCCCCACCCGCCCTCAAGCGATAAAATATTTTAATGTGAACCTATAAAACCCACAAAATTAACATTAACAATTTTTTAGAATTTGTAAGAATTTCGGGTTTGTTCTTGAATAAATAAATAAATAAAAGGGTTGTTTCTCGAGAGTGACAGGCTCCAGAAGTCTGCAGTCAGCAAGACTACCAGACGTCCCGATTTAGCCGGCACAGTTCATTATTTTTAACCCCTTTTCCGACTTCTTTCGAACTATAGTTGTAATGCGAGGGTTTTTTTTTTGTGGTTGCCCCCCATTTTTTGTTCCCGCACTAAGCTTTGTGTACCGTATAAAAACCCTCCTGTTTTGGGATCGAACCTAGGCTATGCCAGCCAAAAACTACTCGCTTGGTTTGGGAGAGGTACTCTTATGGCTTGGGGTAACACCCCGGAAAAACAACGATAACACGTAAACAAGCCACTGTGAAATAAGGAGAACATTCGATTTTAATACTTCAGTTGACTGGTCTGGCTGGGTTGTGAGAATAATAGAAAGGGGATAACGGAATCTTCGTTTACCTGTAGAACGAGATGTGAAGATCGTCTTGCTAATTTGTAGATAAGGCACTCCTGAAATGAAACTAGGATAACGCACTACTCCTCGCTGTAACTCCTCAATTTTTAACCCGATTCTAATTGGGAGGCAACAACTGTGTGCTCGATAGCTTTCTGATTACAACTAGGCTGAGAAATGTTCTCTCGAACTATTTATGGGAGATTCGAATTTCCGATCGTTAGAGCCGTTGGCGAGTCCGCGTCTGCCGTTAACGGTGTTTTTATACGGTACTAAGAGAAAGTAAGCTGTCTTAGCCACCCTTAATTTTGGCACCATATTGGCAATATGTATAATTTAATTAATAAATATACTGCTTTATTTTTTAAACATAGAATTATCATGGCTGTTCAATGGTTTTCTTACAAGACAAAAGAAATTTGAAAACATTGTAAATTTGCGGAATGCAGTACTCTTCAAATACTTCTGAGAATTGAATGTACATATTAATCTCCAAGCTGTGCACCGTGTGAAAAGTGACTGTTTAGCTGATTGTCGAGTGAGGGGAGAGGATATATCTGCTACTTGAATTTTTCCGTTACTTTCGGCCATAATATTGCAACTCTACTCCTAGAAAGAGACCTGGCGAGGGAAAACCCTGCATATTAACCCACACGTTCAAACGGCAACGGCGCCCACCCAGCGGCGTATATAGTGGATACCTGGAGGAAATTCACACCTTCGGCCGTGAACAAGAAAATGTGGGGCCCTATACGCTTTCATGGTGTGGTGCAAAGCACAGGGGAGCACTTTACTCTTTACACCTAGCTCCAATACTACCATAGAGCTTGTGGTCACATCCAAGGTGCGAAATCCCAGGAGACACTGTGATGATCTCTCCTCCTTACACCAACGATATTGTTCTAAAATCCCTCTCCGCCACCAGCACCACCACGCCTAAATTTTCCGAGGGAGAATAGTTTTTGTTGCAATTAGTTTTGCCTTCTAATGTAATTTCGTAAGAATAGTATCGAAAACACACACAAAGGAACAAAGACCAAAAATTAATATTTATCTCTGTGTGAATGTTGAATGTATCTCTCTCCTTCTCTAGATCTCTCTTTCTTTCTTGGGAAATGGTAACAGCATGGGATTAAAACGTAACACTACAGTCACAAATTAGATTTGAAAATTATATCAAATAAGAGACCACTAATGAAACACTAAAGTGCGCGTCAAATCTCCTGCATATGGCCTTGAACGGCTGACAGCACCAGCGAATCACGTTGCCGTGCTCTCCTTGAGAAGGCGTTTCGCTGAACCACGCTGTCTCTTTTCCGTGTGAGATTTCGACATGGCACCGCTGCAGTGCGCTGCTATTGGCTATCGCTATATGCAGGAGTTTTGACGTGCACTCTAATAACGATGCTCTTGCAGTTCTTCAGACTGCAAGACCGTCTTGTATTTGGAACTCCGCTGTAGAATGCTAATATTTTGATGGTTTATTTTCTTTTATTTCATGTACGTAATTCAATGTTGTTTATTATTATTATTTCAAATTTTTATACTAAAGAAATAAAACAAAACAAGTAAAAACAACAAAAAAACAAACAAGGGATAACAAAATAATGCAAAAAGCAAACTGACGTACTACCGTATCATATTAGAAGCTAGGGCAATGAGTGCATATCACTGAATGTGTGCGGGTGGGGTAGGGTATTATCAGGTACAAATGCCGAGATACAAACCGTTCCTTTACCCATGGCTCGCTACGATCCTTACATGAACGTCCGGGAAAGGGGGTGGACACCCCCCCTCTGGAAAATGAATGTCCACCTAAAATGTAAATATTCACACATAATTTCATTTCAGTCAGATATTCATGTTAATTATTATAAGGGTATTGAAGGAACATGATAATTTCTGACTGAAGTAGTGTTTTTTTGAGGGAGCATCACTATTATGGGGGAAAATATGCCTCATTTGCCCCTATCTGGAAAAAATCCTGCGAATGTCCATGGATCCTTACACCATTTACTTGACGAAACATTCCTATTCTGCACGTCCGGTCGTTACTGAGATGTGGACAGTGGACACGTTCATACGGTCTGTAGGACAAACAATACTTCACTGTAAGTCGCTTCTCGTCCAGCTTCCATACGTTTAGATGTCTAATGGTCCATGTTGAACAAGGGCAGGAGAATAAAGCCCGTGCTGTTTGCGTGCCCGACTGTTCACCGGCACGTGAAATGGTCGCACGAGACATTACCTGAGACGCACAATATATGAACAAGGGCAGGAAATGCTCGCCATTGTTGGCGACAATGGAGTTCATTTTTGCTAGTCTGAGTGGTCGTTTTGGCGAAACGTCGCGGCAACCCCAGTTTTACAAGCTCGTTTGCCATTGGACTCAATTCCTGATACCACTTCTGTGTGCTTCCATGCAAAAATTTTAACTAGGGGGGTGGGGCGAATAGAGCAAATCGGCAGAAATTGGACTGAAAGCTCAAACCTCGACTCCATGTTACGTTCAACTGCGGAGAGTGGTTGTATTCATAAAGTGAAATGGTTTGCACTCACAGATTTTAGACTACATTAGCCGCTTCGCCGACTCAACTACCAGATTTGAACCAAAAGTAGCTAATTGTAACGAATAAAATTTCATTCTATTCTGAAACAAAATGACTCTCTACGCATCATACGTGTAACTAAACATGGAAGCCCGAACGTAATTTTTGCTAGGGGGGCATATATTCCCCCTCTCAAAAAAACACTTCTTGAGTTTCAAGTTACCGTGCTACTGGAACGCTCTTGTAATAAGTAACACAACTTGCTGTGACTGAAAGGTATGAAATTTATAATTTAAGGTTGATTTTTCGGGGAGGGCGTGACCCACCTTGCCCCCTTCCGTACGTCCATGGAATCAAAGATTCCTTGTGGGGAACACTGCAAGTGCCACAATGCCGATTTCACTTTTTTCATCAGGCAGTGGGAAACCTCACTTAATATGTCAGTTGAAATTAGAAGCCGATCAAATTACACTGTTGCAAGTCACTGTAAAAGGTACAATATTCTACCGTTAAAATTAATCATTTGAAAACAGCCAAGTTTCAGCTTGTTATGAAATATAGTTCCCTCATTTCGTGAAAACTTTCATTGTCCGCCATTTTCCAATATGGCGGACTTAGCGTAAGGGTGATCACCGGGGACTTTTGGCATGTTGTTATAAATGCTATAAAGACGCTACATACCAAATTTCAGCTTGTTATGAAGTAGTTCCTTTATTTTTCTATTTTGACTGTACTAAAAGTCATTTAATTCAAGGTATGTGGATAACAGCGGAAATTGACAGTTTGGACAGCCAGTTTTCCAATCAACTTCCCTAAGATAGAGCCGATACCATTCTTTGTTTTAACAGTGTCATTGCGTTAAACACGGATAGATGGGGTTGTGGTGCCGTCATTTAAAAGGACCTTTCGAAAGATATCAATGTACTTCATGGAAATGCAAGGTATTATCATTAATAAATTTAATTATAATTTTATCACTGCTATCATAAGCTTGGTCTTATCAATTCTTTTGTCCATTGTCATGCCTTTGGAAAATATTTGTATTAATTCATTTTTATCCCAATGCAATTCAAGTCCGTGAGAGTTGGTAGCTGAAATAGAAAAACGAAAATTATAATAGAAAAACAATCGGACTTGGTCTTCGACCTAAGAAAGAAGCTCTCAATGGTATTTCGAGTTGCTAACATAATTACAATGCTATCCGAATATTTCAAAAGCAAACACACGTTTTATACAAGTTTTCGTCAAAATTTTCTGTTAATGAAGGTAAATTCTGGCTTGACGTAACTGCTGCGACAGTGGTAAGAGAAAGGTTGATGGAAGGACCGAAGCCGGAAATTAGTTTTATGAAATGTGGCTCATTCAAAAAAAACATTTTTAATTTTCCAAAAACTTCTTTCTTTATCAGAATATGACCTCTTACTTCCCCAAAATCGAAATTAGTCGCCATGTAAACAAGGAGTCCCTAATTCGATAACCAGTGGAGACTCAAAGTGGTTCGGATCCCACTTTAAACTGTAGGTCCAGTCCCGATTAGCCTATCTATGCATAAAATGGACTTCAAAAATCAACTCCTTTTATGGACCGTAGTGCGCGCGGAGCCGTCATTTTGTTCATTTGTGCCAGATTGATGGAATCATTCTTAATGTTGCCACCAGAGGTCAATAGAATCGGTTACGCAATGACGTAACAAGGAAGCCTCGGTGCGAACTCGCAGCCCTTCAGGCAGCGCATTTTGGATTCTGACCCAGGGATAGGAAGTTAGCTTCCTCTAGGTAGACACTTTGGGAAGGTGTCCGAGGAACAACGATATGGAGGGGAAGGATAAGTACTTTCCGTAATGTTTTAAGTTTGAACTTGCACTCACGCACTCAAATTATACGAGGCGCATCAAGAAAGTAAGTTTCCCTATTTTTTCCCCGTGAAAGTAAACATAATGAGCCGTGTAAATTGCACATGCGCAGCAGAGCTAAGACGTATCAATCATATGCCAGGCGGACAGATCCCGCCCGGCGCCAGTAGCGAGGCAGCAGTGGTCCGAAGTGAAGCTCGTATTCCTTCTCCCGCCGCATGCGAGTTTCGGTCGGTGATAAAGTTCCAGATTGCACAAAGCATTGCGCCAATTGACATTCATCATCAGCTCTGTGAGGTCTATGGGCCGAACATTATGAGTAAGCAGATGGTGCGTCGCTGGTGTCGGCAGTTTTCGGAAGGTCGTCAAAGTGTCCATGATGAAGAGCGGTACCATGCAACGGTACCATGATGACGGCGATGATTTCCTCGACAGGATCGTCACGGGCGATGAGACGTGGATTTCGCAACTCACCCCGGAAACCAAGCAGCAGTCAATGCATTGGCTGCATAGTGGATCTCCGGTCAAGAAGAAATTCAAACAGACGCTGTCGGTACAGAAAGTGATGTGCACCGTGTTTTGGGACAGGAAGGGCATTTTGCTCATTGACTTCCTCCCCAGAGGTGAAACGGTGAACGCTGACCATTACTGTGAAACACTAAGGAAATTGCGACGTGCCATTCAAAACAAGAGGCGTGGCATGCTTACTGCAGGTGTTGTGCTCCTCCATGACAATGCTCGTCCACATACGGCTCGGCGCACAGCAGCTGTTTTGACGGAATTTGGCTGGGAGTTGTTTGATCATCCACCTTACAGTCCTGATCTGGCTCCCAGCGATTTTCACGTGTTCTTGCACCTCAAGAAATTCCTGTCCTCCGGTGAGCGTTTTGGCAACGACGAAGAGCTGAAGACGTCTGTCACACGCTGGTTCCATTCACAGGCGGCAGAGTTCTACGACAGTGGGATCCAAAAGTTGATACCACGATACAAGTGTCTCAATTCTGGTGGTTGCTATGTTGAAAAATAGCTGAACCTTTGCTGTACCTGTTGCCAATAAATGGTTTCCTGAAACTGTGTTTTTCTTTTTCAAAAAACATAGGGAAACTTACTTCCTGGATGCGCCTCGTATTTTGTTCATCTTTCTCGTATATACTACGTGGAGAAGTGACTTGACAGTAACTAAACATACGTATTTAGTTCATTATTATTAATTTGTTTAAACTAATACCCATCAAACTGGCCAAGTGATACGACAAGGTTCGTTTCAGCAAGTTTATCATCGAACAATTTTCGTTACTGTAGTCTAATTGTGCTTGCATATTATGTGAATAAACTCGCCTAATTTTGAAAAGTGGTGTATAAGTACTTTCTAATAGAATAGCTGCCCCATAGCAAATAAGTAGACCTTTAAGGCTGGCCATAGGCGCCGACTCCATGGGGCTTGGGGGGGCTCGGGCCCCCCCAATGTTATCGATGTGGGGGCAGAGCCCCCCCCCCAAATAATTTTGCTGAAGAGAATCTAATGTATTATTTTATTTCTCTTGTAAAGTTTACTCTGAATTGTGCCACATGAACTTAACTTTAAATACACATTTGAAATGTTCTAGACCATCAACTTTGGGGGGGCTATGACCAGAGACAGCAAAACACATGACATTACTATATACTAAGTATATAATTATGAGTATTGTTAACATTTTTACTAAAAAGAGTTTCAAAAGACGATGTGCATGAACTAGGGTAGTGGATGGGACGTTCGGGCTACAGATGGCTCTCACATGTCATTCAGAACGAGATAATTGATATATTAGTGAGGTCTGTTTTGCGCTCCGTGGTAGCAGATATTAAAAGTCGGGAATATTTTGCTCTTATGGTTGACGAAACTTGTGACATATCCATCCGTGAATAATTGACATTTTGCATTCGAACTGTAAATGACAATTTTAATATTTTTGAGGAATTCATGGGCTTTTACGAGATTCCGAACACTGAGGCCAAAACTTAAAAAAGGGAAGGAGTGAGTCATTCATTAATTTATTTCAGTGATCAGAGCCCCCCCAATAATTTTAACAAGTCGGCGCCCCTGAGGCTGGCTGAAATTTCCACTGCGCACTTACTTTAAGGTTTGTATGCATTAAATAGGTCAGTTTAACGTGCATACTTTCCAAAAGTAAACTCTAGTCTAAGGGAAAGGCTACACTCAGAAAACTAATTGAATCATATCGATTGATGCACCAGAATATTGATTGATGCAGTAAAGTGTGTTTTATGGCTTCTTCAAAGAATCAGATTCACAGTTCACTTGGGTACATTTTTGTATGTCGTGAAAGAAACACCAAAGTGCATCATTTGATTCAAGTGTGGATTTCTTTCAGTCGAGATGCACTTCAATGCACCAGTTGATGCGTTTTGATGCATCTTGATGTGTTTTGATGGACTAGAATCAATCTTTTTTGATGATGCAGGAAGGTGCATCAAGGAACATCAACTGATGCATTGAAGTGCATCTCGACTGAAAGAAATCCTCACTTGAATCAAATGATGCACTTTGGTGTTTCTTTCACGACATACAAAAATGCACCCAAATGCATCAAATATGAATCTGATTCTTTGAAGAAACTATAAAACACACCATTCTAGTGCATCAATCGATGCATTCTGGTGCATCAATCGATATGATGCATTTACTTTTCTGTGTGACAGTAATGTTCACTAAATGAGGGAAGCTAACATTTACCAACAATGAGGATCAAACGACTTTGTAAACCATATCCAGTAAGCTACCTTTCTTGGAACCTAATCTGTTAAACACACTTATGTCCTACAAAACGAAGATAGTCTCTCGTAAGAAGCCGGAACTTGCTGGAAATCACATCACCCCTACAATGGCAGTGATGGTGCATATGTAGATCCTCCAATCTCTACGCTCCTTCTGAGTATTCATGGCTTGTTGCTACATGCATATGCATACATGGCATTAGAGGAATACGTAACACTCTCAGTAGATCTGATATTAGAGAAAAGAACATTTTATCGACTGTTCTGTAGAAGTGGAATGTACCGGACAAAGAAAGAATATCCTGCACACAGGGATGGGGGTGAAAATCAGTAATTCGGGTAATTAGCAATTCAGAGATAAGGCGGTTATCTGTTTCCCAATTTTGGTGGCGACCTTCTATTCGCCGATCTGCTACAGCCGCTTTTCTGGTGTCTGGGTTTGATTTCATGTTTGTACACATTTCATCGGATATTAACAATTGTGCGGAATAAAATTTAAATTGCTTAAGGTTAGTTTTATATCAGGGTGGATAACAATCATGATTTGTATTAAAAAATAATTTTTGATGATTCTTTTTATTTAAACCTCTATATTTTTTTTAAAAAAAACTTACAATTCCTTGTATTGTTTTTGGCACAGTTCATATAGATATATGTGTTTTTATATAGAAAGGCTTTTTGTGGTAAACGGCCCTGTAAATTATTAGAACAGTTTGCTTAAAGCAATCAAAATTTGCTATAATTCGCAGATAAAAAATATTGATTTTTAATCAAGAGAAATGTAAATGTGTTTACAGTTTACATGTTACATTTCTTTTCATATGAGTTTCACCCCGTCGGTACGTATATTTTGTTTACTTTTTTTTCTTAGGTCCTAATAAACACCATTCAATGATTATGAGATTAATGTACTTTCAGCAAAAGTGATTCTGATGTCTACAAAATCCTTATGTACATTATTCTATAAAATATTTATTTATAGTGGTTTAAAAAAAATAACCTGATTTATATGAATCCACCCTGTTTTCGTACAAATTGAACCTAAAGTTAAGCACGACAAAATAGTGTTTGAAACATATAATCCTTTGACATGTAAGAAAACGCAAATATGCCTCTATAATGCTATGTGAATTATTTTCATTTCATTAATACCAATCAGGAATTTGAATAACACATTCCTGGATATGTAGCTAAAGGATTCTGCGAAATTTTAGCTTGAAAAAACTGACATATTTAATTTTCTATGCAATATGGAGTTTACATGTACAAGTATCGTTGCTTTTGGGAGGGGGCAGAAAGTGACTGTAGTCACCTACGCAAAACGGCGAAAATGTGAAATATGTATTTAAACTCACTAGTGGTGTACAATCACGGACACTTCTGGGTTGTAACGACCCTATTGAAGAAGCACTGAAGCAAGCCATCCATGTCTGACCACCAAGCGTCTTGTGACTAGACAACCCAACCAGCATTGCAATTCTCCGGCTTGTATGCCAGTCACGGGTATACATCTCTGTAAATTGAGTAGTGACGCCAAAGCGAAACGCGAGATGAAGATTGTCGATCGTAATGTCTCGTGTTCTCGACATGGAATAATACTCGGTCCACGTTACGTTCCATTATTTAATGTTGTTTGGGAACGAATCTGACGAACTGGGTTTATATTTTCACTCCTTGCATTACAGTAAATTCCATATTTTACAATTATATTAATGCTTTGAACGAAAATAATACCCAGAAAAACATCGAACACACGTGCACACACCACTCTTCTCACACACATGCACGTGAACATAAACACACAAAGCCAAGTTTTAACTTCCAAGTGAATGTCCAAATAACAGTAAATGGAGAAGCACGATGTTCGAAACATGGGATTTTTCACAGAAAGAATGCGTCTATTTTTGACATACGTGGTTTCTATTAATAGACAATGAAACAATGGACATTTCCACTCAATTTTTTTACAACAATTTTAAAAACTACACCCTGGAAAAATGACCCCTGCAAGTTCTCGCGTTTCTCTGCGTCCAGTTTAAGGCAGAAACGAGACTTCCAAAGTTGCGAGGCTAGCGTTGCGCTGAAAACACGCCGCCGCCATGTTAATACGTCACGTCTTAGAGAGAGCTCGTTTGTCGTCTGCTTCGAGCGTCCAGTTCCGGATGGGTAGCCCACGGTGAGCGAACACGTCCAGCAGTTTTACAAATATGTACCGGTTTAAATAATGGAAGAAGGAGCGATAGGAGAAAGGAAAGCTATGCTTTGTAATGATCATTCTTCTATGAAATATCAGTGTTGCTCACGTGCAAGATAAATGAAAGGGTTCTGCTGCGTGTGTTTTCTCAGGCCATGCGATAAATATTGCTTATAAAATTGGTTGCTGAAGAGACACCCAAAAATATTTTTTAAACTTATATTTATCGAAATTTACTGTAACCTATGTAGTGCAAAATAAGAATTTTCACATTCTTCACTTTATTTATAAAGCCTATTTAACTTTCTTTTCCATAAAGCAATTTCAGTTTGTGTTCCATTTCTGTTGCGCAAATTATGATCAAATATTTTTGTGCAGATAGGAGAAAATACACTGAGAAGATTACATTAGTTGCACAGTACATATCTATACTTAGTTTATGTATAATTATTACAAGAAAATAATATGTATAACCAAGGGCGTATTTAAGGGGGATTCAACGGGTCCAACCCCTCTCTTTTTTTGGTTCAATAAAATTGCCAGAGTTACCTGTTCTATCCGCTTGTTCATAAACATTTCTTCGGACTTATTTCAGTCTCTTAAATTAGAGACGAATAGGACGGGATACGGATGGGAAGGAAATTTCGTAATTCCACACATCAGATGGGACTGCAGACCAATGTCTGCAATTTCCTGATAGTTTCGTAATTTCTGCGATAAGAAACTGCATTGAGACTGTCAAATCAGTAATGTTTCCCCCTCGAGTCATCTTAAAGATATTTGGTTTTTAAAAACACAGTGACACAAGATGAATAGAAAAGTATCAATACTAGCGTGACTTCGTGACTACATACACACAACTTTGTCAGCACCCCTGCTCCCCAACAAGCTTCCGGCCAGCAGTGTCCTGGATTTTCACTTACGAAATAAAGCAACCATAATCATACCAAAAGTTGATCCCCACCCCCCCGGTGAACTATATATATAGGCCCATGTGTATAACAATATCCCATCCTGAAATGGTACGATATATTTTGAATTTTGTACTGCCAAACAAGCAGCCTCATCTCGTTACCCCGAACGCATTAATTGGTTGGTTCACAACTTCACCACTAAGGACCCTATCGAGACGAGACATGGCAACCTTGGTCTCGTTCTCGTTGATAGTTGTAAATGTCTGTATCGTGTTTATTTGCAAATGTCTCATTGACAGTCTCATCTCAATTTATAAACATCCGTCTCGGTTTGGAAGGGCAATTCTCGTTCTCGTCTCAAGTCTCGAAAAATATAGAATTAACAACGTATGCAAAGACTTATCATTATAAATACAAAAAAAAAAAAACTTTCTTAATATTTTTTTTTAACTCCTCGTTTCGACGTTACGAGCCCTCGAAAACTGAATATTATCCTGCTTATATATGTAAACCAAACTGCAGATTCAGAGTTACCAGGAATGAACTGGCGTTGTAATTATTATACACAAAATTCATGATTTATCTTAGGAAGTCGCGCGTTCCAGGTTTGACTCTCGACCTGGGCATGACTGTTCCCTTGTGAGTGACATTTCATTGAACTGGAAATTGTTACATGGGAGGATGTTTGCTCGAGACTTTGAGAACAGCTAGAGGGATGCTTCTATTGTTAATGTTAGTGTTGCTCACGAGACGAGACATTTTCCGTCTCGTCTCATAAAAGGAGATGGGACAAGTGAATGTTTTCGAAATGAGATGGGACAGAAGAGAAAGTTCGTCTCGTATCGTGGCAGGTTGGGTGATACTTAGATTGTGCAGTTGGTGGTAGTGCGTGTGTGTGGTGGGGGTGTACTCCTGCACCCCGACTTCGAATACTCTTCTAGTCATTCTTCTTCATTGTAGCGATTAGCCAAAAGTGGGAAGAAATGTGATTTTAGAGAAGATACATACTAAATTAACCATGCGTTCTCATCGTTGCGGTTAAACAAAGTGAACGGAAAAGCGACGTAAAAGTAGGCTAAATACAAAAATTGCAATATATATATATTAATGGAAGAAAACTGTCATTTACTGCAGGAAATTAAAAAAACACCGTACCTTTTTATACTGTATCACCTCTTATATTGCAGAAATTGGCGTGTAAACCAGTGTTCTAAAAGTATTATCTTAAAATTTGCGAAGAAAATATTATGACGAAAATAATTGTAATTCCAGAAAAGGCATTCCTATAACATTAAGTTCTTGCCAGTCAGAACCAACCTATGTATTCGAAATGAACAAGGCTGTTCACGTGTTCAGCCATTGACTGTTACAAGGTTTGCTTTGTCACCCTAATGGGAAAACCCTCTACCGAGTGGCTGAATTATAGTAAATACTGCTATACTGCTAGGGCATAATTCATCTCCAAGAAATGGAGCACAGATTTTTGCACTGGAAGTGACAAGATACTTGTTTTACACAGTAACAAGTGAGTTTGCCGTCGCTTCCGCGGCTCATGCTAAGTTGACGGGACGAGCAGAAGGTCAGCTAACACGCATTTCTATGTGATGACGTCAGTGGACCTCGTGTCTGTGGAGAGGACGTTTTCAAATCCGTGACGTAGGAGGTGAATTTCCGCGGTGTTTGAAGGCGTGTTTCTCGAGAACCAAAACAAATATCGCCGAGATATTTTGTACATCTCATGTTTGTGTCATTATCTGTAAAATGAATGGATTTAAAACGTTTTTCATGTCAAAGTGGAAATGTCTACTTTAATAATAATAAATAATAAATAAATAAATAGAGAAATTAAGCTGCATTTTCGTCTTCAGGTGTTGAGGAAGGAAACAGACTGACTGGAAAAAAGAAAACATGGTGTTATTGATAGAGTGTTGGTTAGCGTACAGAGCTTTCGTCAGTGAGATCTAGGTTCGATCCCCACCAAGGACAGTTTTTTTATTCTTTTCTATTAGTGAAGAAGTATGTAATATTGTTTTCTAGGCATTTTGACGAAAGGATACACATCAAATTTGTTCGTTTAATCTGTATTTTCATTCTTCTAATAAGTTCTCTATCACAAGGGGATATAGAGATTCTCTATCTAGGCGATGGATATCTTCTCAATGGTTCCGTAGCTACGATTTTCCAGTCCCTTCCACCCACTTGTCTTATTTATTTACTTTATTCATATCAACTCACGAAATACACAGATATATATAGAACAAGAAACACACCTCGCGTCCAAGGTTCCAGACTCGAGTTCTGGCTTTTTTTTGCGAGAGTGATTATTCCTGTGTGTCTGTTTATCATCTCTGTCTAAAAAAAATATTCCTCATTATTGCCGTGATTAACCTAGGAAGAGACCAAAGCGACTGAAATAACAAAAGTACAGAAAATGCAAGACACATCTGCCCAGGCATGTTATAGCCTACCTTGGGAATTAGCAATCTGAAAATTAACTTGCGTTTCAGTCCACTACTTGCGAAAGAGTTCCGTGTTGTCTCGTTTGGAGTGTGTTATCGTGTCGGACTAACATGCGCGCAACCCGAGTTCGAGCCCAGCGGGAGTTTCTTTTTTTTTTGTTTCTTTTTTATATCCAACCTTATTTATAAAACTGAGAATTCTGCAAAACCTTTTGAATTGCATGCCACTTCGTATGTTGGTAATCTAAAAAGCAGCAAAGATGAAAATTTGATGTTCCGAAGCGATCATTGAGAACGCTTCCTAGTTGTCAGTGCTAATATGGCAGTAGCTACAGTCTGTCAACACACACCATCTTTCACGTTCCCCGTAAACGTTTCAAAATCATGAGAGCTGTCTACAGCAATACTTTGATACTTGCGTTTGCATGTTCGAACTTTTTCCCCAGCAAATGACATTGAAACCATTAATAACTGTTTGCATTGTGATATTGATATCATATATGGAAAGAATAGAAATGGAGAATTTCGCTTAAAATAACTTATAAATATATTAAATTATGTGCATACCTGATGTGAAACGTCCGATGCACGATCAGAGAGCCTGAATGTTGCACTGAAAACTGCAGATAACAATGACTGACTAATAAACAGTGAAAGGTTTTTCTATGCTCCAATGGGATTTTATTTATAACTATAAACAAACAAGGGAGAAGGACACAGGTTGGTATGATGAACTAAATTGTAAACTAAAAGTTTTAATTGAAGAAACAAAACACGTTCACGGTTAAAAATAGGACATTCAATTTCAAGCACATTACACTAACCGAAAGAGTATTTTCAAAATTAATTGTATCCCCCGTTTTTCACATTTTTCTCAGTTGTCACACATGTCAATTTCCTCTATATTATCTGTATTCTCATTGGGACAAACACACACATCCATGCTCGAACCGAGTATTGGTAATATCGCACGATAGCCAACAGTTCCCGAGGAAAAGTTTGATACGCGGTTTAGGCACAAGTGGTTGGAATCCTACTTTAAACTATAGATCCAGTTTTCTTACTGTGCATAAAGTGGACTTAAAAAGAAGAAAAAAACGATGAATAGCGCTAGAAGGTTTCGATGAGTTCCAAGTGCCTTGATGAGGCGAAGCTATTACATGATTTTCAAGTGATCAAGTAGCCCCGTGGTAGCAGATAAGTTTCACGTAAAGAAAGCTTTGTGTTCGATTCCCGTTCTATTGCCCTATTTTTTTTAAATAACTCGAGCAACTAATTATTGCATTTTATTTGATAATTTATTGGAGTAAAGATTAAATACATTTTCACTTTATTTTTGGGTGGAAATCTTTACTTTACCGTTTTAAATTTTATTTGTGAAAATTATTTTTTACGATCGTTTTTTCACATTTCTCATCATTTTACTAACATACTCAATAAAATGTATACATTTCTTTCGAGAAAATGATCCGGAAATACATATAATACTATTCACAAGAAATTATCGTAATCGTTTGGAAAACAAAATTCAATTCAAAATTCAACAATTCGCACAGCAAATAAAATAAGAATGTTCGCAATAAATAAATTGAAATATATAGTCGCTCGAGTTAAGAGAAAATTGGATGCAATCAAACGGGAATCGAACCCAGTATCTGCTGCTTGTCAAACTAACACGCTATCATCCCACCACCTAGTCTTCTGTCAGTCGGACAATATAATCGTCTTGTGAGTAACGCATGCTAAGTTTCTAATCTTTGAAGCGCTTGTAATTATTGTTGTGTGTCACGGAGTTATGTTTACTGCAACATTTGAGCACACAATCCAAACATACGTAAATTTTATACACAGAAAACATGGGTTTTCTGCACATAATTACGGAGCATGCGCTCTGTCAAGAACTAGAAGGAACCTCGCAAAAGTTACCGAAGCTTCTCTGCGGTGCTGACAATTGGCCCCGGAGTCACGTGGTATCTGCTTATCAGTCGACATGACCTTGTGCCTGCAGAACCAGCACACGGAATTGAACGAAGGTATTTTACATGATTTGTAAGCTGGAAGAAAACATGCCACGCGATACAACAGACAGAGGTTTGTCTTCAGCTTTGGGACAGACAAACCACACTAGGCATACAGACAGAGTATAATGTAAGATAAAAGAAAATTATTTCTTCGTCTCCTCACACTGACAATTTTATTGCCTTTTTTTGGAGTTATTTGACAACAGAAACAGATTATATTATTGAAGTCGTATCTCATGTGATGGCTTGGTTCAGTATGCTGATCAGGTTTTCTGACAAAAGCAGGACGAGCTAACCAAGAACAGTAATGTTCTATCTTTTATATCTGCTTCCTTCCTCATCCGGTATAAGGCAGACGAGCACATACCACAAATATGTAAGAGAACTATTGCTAATTTGGTAACTTGTCTTGCAATTGAATTTCTGTCATGAACAGCTGCAAAGAAACAAAGGCTTTCCTTTTTAAGGATTACACTGAATAATTGTTATTTGATTAAGAAACTACAAATGAATTCCGTATTCTCATGCAGTAGACAAGAGATTCTAAACACACTCTAAAACACTACTTTTCGTTTCAACGTATTATTTCAACAATATAGACACAAAATAAAGGGCATGCTCAATAAAAATTATGTTTCTGTGATTATGAAGTGCATTACGTGGTTAACATCAAGTTTGGATTTGTTGGTTATCCAAATATTATTAATTTGAAAATAGTATTTTAGTTAGTGTAATGTGCCTGAAATTGAATGTCCTATTTTTAACCGTGAACGTGTTTTGTTTCTTCCATTAAAACTTTTAGTTTACAATTTAGTTCATCATACCAACCTGTGTCTTTCTCCCTTGTTTGTTTATAGTTATAAATAAAATCCCATTGGAGCATAGAAAAACCTTTCACTGTTTATTAGTCAGTCATTGTTATCTGCAGTTTTCAGTGCAACATTCAGGCTCTCTGATCGTGCATCGGACGTTTCACATCAGGTATGCACATAATTTAATATATTTATAAGTTGTTTTAAGCGAAATTCTCCATTTCTATTCTTTCCATATATGATATCAATATCACAATGCAAACAGTTATTAATGGTTTCAATGTCATTTGCTGGGGAAAAAGTTCGAACATGCAAACGCAAGTATCAAAGTATTGCTTTAGACAGCTCTCATGATTTTGAAACGTTTACGGGGAACGTGAAAGATGGTGTGTGTTGACAGACTGTAGCTACTGCCATATTAGCACTGACAACTAGGAAGCGTTCTCAATGATCGCTTCGGAACATCAAATTTTCATCTTTGCTGCTTTTTAGATTACCAACATACGAAGTGGCATGCAATTCAAAAGGTTTTGCAGAATTCTCAGTTTTATAAATAAGGTTGGATAAAAAAAAGAAACAAAAAAGAAAAAAAACTCCCGCTGGGCTCGAACTCGGGTTGCGCGCATGTTAGTCCGACACGATAACCAACACTCCAAACGAGACAACACGGAACTCTTTCGCAAGTAGTGGACTGAAACGCAAGTTAATTTTCAGATTGCTAATTCCCAAGGTAGGCTATAACATGCCTGGGCAGATGTGTCTTGCATTTTCTGTACTTTTGTTATTTCAGTCGCTTTGGTCTCTTCCTAGGTTAATCACGGCAATAATGAGGAATATTTTTTTTAGACAGAGATGATAAACAGACACACAGGAATAATCACTCTCGCAAAAAAAGCCAGAACTCGAGTCTGGAACCTTGGACGCGAGGTGTGTTTCTTGTTCTATATATATCTGTGTGTTTTCGTTAGACTCAAGGTATTTCGTGAGTTGATATGAATAAAGTAAATAAATAAGACAAGTGGGTGGAAGGGACTGGAAAATCGTAGCTACGGAACCATTGAGAAGATATCCATCGCCTAGATAGAGAATCTCTATATCCCCTTGTGATAGAGAACTTATTAGAAGAATGAAAATACAGATTAAACGAACAAATTTGATGTGTATCCTTTCGTCAAAATGCCTAGAAAACAATATTGCATACTTCTTCACTAATAGAAAAGAATAAAAAAACTGTCCTTGGTGGGGATCGAACCTAGATCTCACTGACGAAAGCTCTGTACGCTAACCAACACTAGTAGTATATTTGATGCTATAATAAACCCAGGAAAGGAAGAGCCCCCCTCCAGCAGATTTGCTTACACTTAAAACAAGCTCAACATGAGCATATGAGTTTTTTGCTCAAGTGTGGAACCCTGTCTAATCCAAGATTTTTGTAAAAATGCCCTCGGGAATTTTTTGTGAAAGGAAGAGCCCCTCAGATTGATTTGTCTATACTTAAAACTATGCTAAGTTCTCTTATCATCTTATTGCTTATAGTGTGTTTTTCTGTCAAAATCCCAGGAATCTTGAATTGATATTTATTGGGTTCTAAGACCCAGTAGAGTGTGGTGCATAGTTTTTATTGCCTTGTAATCAAAAGGCTCGGGTTTAAGTCCTCATAAAATGTGAAGCCTCCCCTGATGGCAAAATGTCTTGCAAACAAGGGGCTCTGGGTTCAAGTCCTGATAGATTGAAATACATGTGGCATTCCATACGTGAGATTTTGAGAATAATTACTGCTAGTTGATATACAACTTCCAGATCTGAAAACCTGGTAAAAGTGTTATACAATAGAGCATATTGGGGATCACCCGAGCCTAGTTAATAGCTGTTGTCTGGGTATAAAATCATATTAACTGCTGTTATATTTTTATGATGCAAAACTCCCTGATCAATACACTGGAAGAGAGGTCAAGTAAACATAATTAATTGCTTGCATGTTCTTCTAATCTTTTAATTAATCCTATGTTTTGGCCAGTAATAAATTATGCTTGCCCGGGAAAATTATATTTCTTTTATGCCAACAGATAAAATCTACACTGCGTCTTTTCAGAGAGAAATAACATATTATTCATCATCAAAGAGTAATTGCCTTATTTCTGTATGCCAGCAGATATAATCTATATTGTGTTTTTTCAGAGATTATTCATCATCAAAGAGTAATTGCCTTCTTTCTGTATGCCTGGGAGATTTTATCTGTTGGCTTATGTTGCACTATGTTTTTTCAGAGGGAAATTACGTGTTATTTGTCATAGAACTCAAAGAGAAATTCTTATCTGTACTGTACCCCCTTTCAGGGGAAATTACTTGCCATTCATCATATTGAGGAAATTTCTAGTATTGGCTTCATGGATATTTGTCATGCAAACTGAATTGCAGGTTTGGTCTTGTTGCGATAATAAGGGCTCAAGTCTTTAACTTACAGAATATTGTATATTTCTGTATTTCAGCTTTTGGCAGATGTGTTGTGTTTTGGGTAGGTATAAAAGCTTTTCTGCCACGAGCAGAGGTGCTATAAAATGTGGGTAAGTAATATATTTCCTGACGGCAAAATGTTGGTATTATTGTTTTATAATCAAGGGGCTTCTGTGTTTGAATCGGAGCTCTAGAATTGCTCTGTGACCCTCTCATTTCTTACATCATAAACATATGATTTTTCACCTATGAGAATAACACTACATACGGTGTCATCAGGTAATGCCTCATGGAATTCACAGATAATTTTAATGTTTGTCCTGTCATTTACCACAACCTGTTTCCTTTTTGAAGTGTTAATTACAAACATGGGTCTCTGTGCCTTGAATTCATCTGGTGTGTAATACATATCCGTATTGCCTGTAGTGACACGTTTGAAGGAAGAAAAAGCCTCATATAATTTGAGGAAATCATTCTTGGACATGTCTAAATTGTAATTTAATTAAGGAAATACCTCATTTCTGCCATTTTTAAGATATATGTTCTTGATGTTGCAGTTATCAAATTTGCTTGAATTTTTTTCCTGATTGTTGTGTCTTCCAGTCTGAAACAGTACCACCACAAAATCAGGCATGTCATATTGAATGCTGGAGAATGAATTTGTAGCATCAAATTCATAATAAGAACCAGATGCAGGCTTCTGTACACATTGATATGTATAAAATTGCAGAGGAACCTGTGGATTTTTTTATTATATCAGCTTTGTATTTAAGAGCATAACTGGCCTCGTATTCAACAACTGGGATTCTTAACTCCATAGTCTGAATAATGCATTTGCCTGCATCTGGTAGGGTATTGGGCAGAGCTTCCCCTGTAGGGTTTATTGCACTGTACCTCATCAAAGCATTGTTATCATTGGCAGCTCTTCTAAATGTAATTCTTAACCCCCCCTTCCACATAATATCTTTATAATCTGAGAAGAATCCTGGCAATAGGCGCATCGGGAACAGCACTGTGTGGTTTTTAGATAATATTTTATCACCAGGCTCAAATCCACCTATTTTGTAGTAAGAAGCCTCGGTTTTGGATAATTTTAATGTGGCCAAAGCTGTGGAGGTAATGCCGGGATAATCTATTCTGTTTATAACAACGCCATGCTTTCTGATCTCAATTTCAGAGAATAGATGCGGTACAAAATTGTCTACAAGTCTTATATTAGAATTTGCCGGATAATCTGTTCCATCGAGCTTTACAACATCAAATTTGATGTATAGATCTGCTCTGTGGGGGTGTATAAATCCATCCCCTACATCAAGATCAACCTCAACCTCTGTGTTGGGTTGATTTAAATTTGCAAATGTCCTCCTGTTTGGGGGGAATGATTGTAGCTCATAACTCTCAATATTTTCCATTTTCTTCTTGTATGTATTTTTATTTAAATGTTAATTTCTATGATGGCAGTTGTTGTGGCTCCAGCAAAATCAACTAATTCTTCTTTTTCATTAGTGACCATCAATTCAATATTATCTATTCTGTTATGACACACAGGAAAATATAATGTTGGGGATGGATTGTAGATAATAGGCTCCATAAATTCAGAATTAGGCTTGAATGTTGCAATGATGCCTGTTTGTTTGTGAGTTCCTATGCTATTTGATTTGGTGATCATACCCTCAGCCACATTACAGTGAATATTCAGAGTCTCTATGGCTAAGAATTTAGGTATATTCATAGCAGTGTGTTTGATGCCTGGTTCAAGTTTTGTGTTGTTCTCAAAGCCTAACAGCTCTCCTATAGTACCCAGATTTACTGTTTCTGTGGCAGATACAATCTCTACTCTGTGAGTGACAGAATTTTGACTTAACACTACACCTCTGGGTAATTGAGCATTTAGAGTGGACAGATTATACTGCCCTGGAGTGATGACAATTTTTTCATCCCCTACTGCAATTGTATTGTTGTGGTGTGTAATATTAGGGATCAGGTACATGCCATAAAATGCTCTGAGAGCTATTGTTTTGTAATGTAATTTGAGTTTCAATATTGAATTTTGGCTGGTGAGATGAAATACCCCCATGATGTTTCAGATACCACAAGGCTTTTTGAAAATCTTCAATTGATGGTTTATTTATTTGAGACATATATCTAAGAACAGATAAACACAAATGTCCGCAATTAACATCTTTGAAGTTTTGAACACGGGCGTTATTGTAATAAAGATTAGCTGATTTTAGATATTTTATTAAATTTTCAGGTGGAGCACCTCCAAATGAATCAAACACAAATGCCTCATTTTTTAAATATTTAAGATAACAGATCCAGTGAGTGCCCTGATTTTTGTACTCATCCAAATTAACAATGCCACACTCTTTGTTGAGTGGTTGTTCTGGCAAAGAATCAGACATGTACACACCTCTAAAATGTTTGATGCCCAGTGGCTTGATTAAAGCTTCAATATCTTGGTTTGTAAGCGGCTCTTGTTTTTTTTAAACTTATTCATGGCTCTCTTAACACCTTTGCCTTGTTTCTCAATGGCCAGGTTATGGCGCTCCTGCTCATCTAATTCTGCCCTATTCTTCTTGGCATCTATTACTGTTTTTGCTATGGCGGCTGATCCCCCAGCCAAGCTCCCAACAGCCCCGAGAGCAGCTAAGATGGCAGGGATGGTAAATATAAATCCCCCACATGTGATTTTTTTCTTGATTGCTGTAATTTTTTTAATTGGGGGGTACTAAGCAACAATTTCATACCATGCCCCTTTGCAATACAAGAATTTTTTTTCTTACGCTGCTTTTTGGTCAAAAGACTGTCAATAGTTTTAAGAGATTTGAGACCTGCATAAGGTATTTGATACATAACACCCTTGGCCTTCATTGTAGGTTTATTATATACATATTCACAACCCCCACCCCAATTTTTGTTTGGTGCTCATAGCTATGGTAGTTCCCAATGCTGCTATTTTTTCACTTAAAGAAGCATCTTTGCTTACAAATCTGCCAAATGCAGCCTCTTCTAATTTCTTGTCTGCAACATGTCTCTTGTCAAGATCAGAATGTGTGTTGTATGCAATATCATGGTCTCTACAAGCAGCATCTAGGGGATTAACACCAGGATCACCTCTGTTTAATCTATGATCCAGTTTTGTGCCTGGACCACAATACTGATAGCCTGGAATATGTAGTTCAAATGGCAGCTTGTTTATAATGTCATTAACAAGGCCCCGACCCTCAGAAATATTCCAAAATTTAGGTGGTAGAGTATTAATAATTTTTATAAGATATCCAATCCCCTTAGTGTCATTCACTATAAAATTAGACAATTTTGTGCTTATCATGTCCATAATTCCAACCTTTTCATTGTAAAAATTGTGGTTGCCAGCATTTTCCTCCCCAGCTGTCACCAATAACCTATCTACAAGTTTCCTGACATCATCAACCCACACAAATTCTTTAGGCAGGGTGTTGTATTGTTTGATTCCACTGCCAGTCTTGATCTGTGACCATATGGGCTTGATTAAATTGTTATATTTTGCCCCACTGCTCGACTTGACTCTTTTTTGTGTGGGATCATTGTTCTGGTATAGAGCATCTGATTTTATTAATATTTCTTTGTAATATTCATAATCTTGATCTGTATAGCTGCCAGGTCTTTTCCTAGTCATCAGTTCCCACAATCCAGGTGTTCCGGAGTACTTAACAAAAGCACCTCTTTCTCCAAGTCGAGATTCTGAATATACAATTATATCATCTCCCATAAATGTTACTCTGAAATTGCCAATTCTATGTATGATGCTGCCATCAAGCTCTGTGTCAGCATATAAGCCAAACACCTCATCTTTATTGTCTTTAGGTGTGGTTAAATATTTTTGAGCAAGAAGACCCAATTCAATAGGATCCTGAGTAGCTTCAATTCTTCTAGGAGCAATAGGACTAGGTGTATGAATACTGGAAAGTGGGGTGAATGGATAATCTAATATGTTCCTAGCAGCTACAGGTACAAGCTCTGTGAGCAAATTTTGATTTTGCTCTGTAACAGTTTTGATATTTTTACCTAAATTATTAATAGCATCAATTACAGGCTGTTCTGTTTGTTTGTGTTTTTCATAAATTCCACGGTTCTCTGATTTCCATCCCTTAAATCTTTTTACAAGATAATCTCTTAACTTAAGATCATCAATGATTGGCCTTTTCATGGTTATTTATATATGTTTCAATGTCTAAAAAATTGTTGATTTTATTTCTGTATTTGCCACTATTGGGTGTTCTTGTCATATCAATTGTAACAAACCCATAACTGTCCTGGCTCCAGCACCTGCTGCAAAACTTAGAAAAATCATTGTAGCTCAAGTCCCCACCTACATATTCATCATGTATGTGTTTGAGGTTGGTATGGTCTTGATGAAACACACATATAAAATTGCTATTGTCTCGGATCAGCTGCTTGGGTATTTTTGAAAAAGTCTGTGCCAGGTAGAAGCAATCAATGTTTTTGTGCCGGCCCTGTGTAAAAAAGTTTCTAACCTTGTTTTGATTATCCAATATAATGTCATCAAACACAACAACAGAATTATCGAGACATTCATCAAGTGGCTTAACATCTGATTCAAAAGTGGCTATATCCAATCCATCATATAGCTTCATCAGCTGCTGATATTTTAATTGTTCCAAGCTCTTAGAGAAGATATACAAGTGCCTGTTTTTCCAGTCTAACCAGTTGGGTGCCAATAAAAAATTATCAACCATTAGTGTAGTTTTACCACAAGCAGATGGCCCAACAATAAGACACCTAATATTATCAGGTAGCAATTTTCCATTTCTCTTATTCTGCTGTTCAGGTTCTGGCAGCCTTTTTATAACATCCCAGGTGTTCATATTATTATTTTGTTTGCATCGATCCAGCTGTGTTCTGGAAGTCCCAGCCATTTGACAAGTAACTTGTTGCCTTTTCTGCGGATGATTTTTTCTATGAGATATGTGTCAGGCTGTTTAGTTTTGCTGAGCTCTTTTTCATAGAACCTGCCTTTGAGAATTTCTCCTCGGTGATCTTTTATTATATATGTGTTAAAGGTCCCGGGTTTAACTTGAACCACTGTAAATAATTCAGTTCTCCAGTTTCTTGTAAAGCCTCTCTTGAATAAGTGCTTATATTTGCTGATTCTTACTTGATCACCCACCCTGTATTTGGCCTTTCTTATTGTTGGCTGATATCTAGGATAATAAACAGTGCTGATCAATTTTTGCTCATCAGATGAAGTTACTTCAGAGGGTTTCATGTTGATTGTGGAATGGACCGAGTTGTTATATTTTTGTAGAAGTTCTGGAAGAATATTAATCCATTTATAATTACCTTGAAGTGTAAATTGTTTATACATAAGATTTTTTAAGGTTCTGTTGAATCTCTCTACAATTGAGGCCTTGAGATCACTGTAACTCGAATAATGTTGTATTGCCTGGCTTTTAATAAATTGTTGGAACACAGAATTATAAAATTCTTTGCCATTATCTGTTTGCAAATAGCGCGGTGATCTTCCACTCTGATTGATGATTGTTCTGATGGCTTCTGTAACACATGTTCCAGTCTTGGATTTGAGTGGCACAGCCCAGGCAAATTTTGAAAATGTATCTATAACAGTGAGTAGATACTTGTAGCCCTTGTTGATTTTGTCTAAGTTTTTCAACTGTCCACTTGCCATTTCAATCAAGTCGCTCTGCCATAAATCATCTATGCCCTTTGTGACTACTGGGAGTCTCTTATAATTATGTCGGGCCTGTCTGTGTAATTCATCAACAATAATTTGTCTAGACATAATATGTAAACAAGAATATTGCAACTATAGGGTGTTCAGCAGCTGAGACTGCAGGATTTTCTAAATACAATTTGTCCCCTATTTGTATTTTAAATTCCAAAGAACCATCATCTTCAGAATAGGCTGTTTCCAATGTATTGGGATCTGTAAAATCCTCCAATTCTACACTGGTGATTTTCACTTTGTTATCAGCATTTGTTATTGATAAGGTAGGGTAGTGGTGTGCCTGTGGTTGAAGCCAATATTTGATCTTGATAGGTCTCAATGTGCCCCCAACAAAAAACTGGTAATAAAATTGTGCAGGGGACAGCATATATATTTTGCCACCTGGTGTAAATGGAGAATCATATTCTTTGTTGGGGATGCTGTACAATTCAAGAATTACTGTATGTTTGGGATTTTCAATTATGCCTGTTATTTCCTTTTCTGCTGTGAGCAATCTACTTGTTACAGATTCAAGGTGCTCATTGATGGTCCTAACAACATCATCATGGCCTGGCTTGATCTTTATGTCCACAACAAGTTTCTTGTATTGCTGCACAATATCTTGAAGCTGGGTGGCAAAAACAGACAGAGCATTTGCTTGATTGGATTCCATGGTCCCTAGCTGTTGCTTGATATTAGCAACAATTTGTTGCAAATTTTCAACAATTGCCAATTTTGAATTTTGAGCTGTAAGATCATGGACCTGTCTTCTGATATCCTCAAACAGGGCATTCAGTTCATTAATATGTTGATTTGTTGGTAGAGTGGCCACTGTCTGTGTGAGTTGTTTGATCTCTGCTTGGATATTCTTGATATCTTCTGATTTCAATATGCGATTCACTGCCCTC
The DNA here is from genome assembly GCF_977018435.1 of Lepisma saccharinum. Taxonomy (NCBI): domain Eukaryota; kingdom Metazoa; phylum Arthropoda; class Insecta; order Zygentoma; family Lepismatidae; genus Lepisma; species Lepisma saccharinum. Next base: position 8,756,518 of record NC_139232.1, read on the forward strand.
TTAATATTTTTAAGTTCCTGTGATGTAGGCAGATTTGACACTGTATTTTGTAAAAATTCAAGTGCCAATTTCACATTGTTTAATTCAGAAGCATCAGCCACATTTTGCATAGCATTTTGGAGCAGGGCTATATCTGCCTGAGAGGGTGTTGATTGTTGTAAAATTTCAAGTTTTGTTTGGATATCATCGATCAAGTGATGAAAATGAGATAGCTCAGATTCAGTGTTGAGGTTTTCAAGCTTTGTGATTTGTTGCTGGACACTAACAAGGGTATCTACAATCCCAGGCAATCGGGATTCTAGTACATTTGCCAAATCACTTTGCACTGCTGCTATTGTACCTTCAAGATGGGTTATGGAACTTTGAATTTTTCCAAAATCTTCATATGTTTCAAGTTGCAGCTTAATATTTGCTACACTCCGAGTTATTGCACTTAAAGCATCAGAAGAGGGCAAGTTGTTCATAAAATTTTCAAGTGTCTCAATTTTTTCTTTAACCTCGGCTATGGCATTGTTCAGAGGGTCCAGATTAGGTATTTGGAGTGACTGAATCTGTTCCTTTAGAGTGGAAATCACTAGATCAAAATCTTCTTGTGATTTTATGCTTTTGACAATTCTTTGGAGCTGTGTCTGGATATTATTTATCTGCTCTTCCAATTGTTGTTTCAATTGCTCAGAGTTGTTAGCCTGGGTTTTAAATTTGGCTTGAAGAGCTGCTACAGCCTCTTCTAAACTTTGAAAATTATCCAATGTGGCCAAATCAGTATATTTCTGAAGCAGCAATTTGAGTTCAGAATCAATTTTCAGAAGAGGGTCCATGCATTGTGATTGTAAATTTGTAATTTCTAATTGAAGGCTGGCATTGAGTGTTGTTTGTAAAGCTTGTAAATCACTTCTTAATTTCTTGACTCTGACATCAAGCATCAAAATCTCATCACTGTGATCTTCATGTCTTGTATGGCCAAAAATATCATTAGGCATTTTGTTTAGTAGTTATTTATTATAGAATATTTGATTCTTAATTCTATAAAAAAAGGTATAAGCTTGTCATAAGATCCAGGGACCTCAATATATAAGCAGTCACCAGCAGAAACAGTATAAACAGTGCCAGAAATCATGTTTGAGTGCTTAATTCTATAAATATTTCTCCCTACTGAAATTTTAACATCACCCTCAGGGGTTGTAATAAATTGCAATTGCCCACCTACAGGTAATTGGTAATGATTTAAATTATTGTTAAATATGTACAATATTTTGCCTGTTTCATCATCAATATCTGTAAGTATGCTGTTCAGATGAATAATTAACAAGCCACTCAGTTTAGACAGCATATCAGAAGAGTGTTGTGGTGTTGGCAGCTCCATAATACCTTGTTTTTTGAACCCAAATAAGTTCATAGGCATGTTTATTTATTTCAAATCATGCTCTGTAATTGGGCATTGATTCCCATTTTTCAAATCACAATGACCCCATGGTAGAGTATGAATGCCACATGATAAAATGCATCTCTTATCATCATGTGGGTCCAGAGCCACTTTTCTTACAATATTGCTAGTCAATAAGTGATCCACACTCTGAATTCTGGATTCTGATGTTCTGGTTAAACTCTGGGATTTGAGGCAATTTTTATAATCTTCAAATTGCAGCTCTTTTTCAACAGTTACTTTGCCAATACCCTTGGCTTTTTTGACAACAGCACTACATGTTTTAAAACTATACATCTTGGCACTTAACCCAGCAAATTCCACAATAACATCACCAAGTGTCTCATCTTTTAACTTGCCAGGCACCTTTTTGTTGTGGTGGTGTTGAATCTTTGTATGTTCACTGGTGTCAAAATATTTAAACAATTCAGGCTGGGACATATCTTGATAAATATCTTCTGTTTTAATATCAAGAATAAAACTATCCGTGTCCATGTACATCAATTTTACATTATCACCATAAAAAGGTTTCAACACATCATAATACAATGTTAACATGTAATTTGGCCAAATCCATTATTGCAGCCCCTACATAAATAGGTTTATCAAACTTAATTTTTGTTTTTTTCATGTTGAAAAGTGCCATATTTTCATCATAAATTCTTCTATAATTAAAATTAGGCTTTGCAACCAATTTTTTGCTCAGGCTGGGGTCAGTAATTATTTTAACATCGGTATGTTTTCTGACATTTTCAATTGTTTTGCCATACACAGAATTGACCATCAATTTAAACAAGGATTTATCAAATTGGCTCTTTGCAGATGTTCGAAGCTCTGTATTTGTATTAATATATGGTTTCAACCATTTTGAGTGCCTGAACCTCAAAACTTTGCCAATTTTGGTCACTTGAACACCATGTTTCATCAGGAACTGGAGGTTTTTGTAATATATGACATAGCCTTGTTTTGGCTCCAGTGTCATCATGAGCTTCTTCTGTTTAGAGCCAGATGAGCACTGAACCTCGGGAATTGGGGGCAGATCAGAAAATTTATTGTGTAAATCATCAGGAATTGTCAGATCAACCTCTAAGAAGAGGCCATAGTCACTGTCATCAAAGTCCTGAAGATCCTCAATATTAAAATCTTCGACCCATTCAAGCCCTGCATATGGTAGTTTTTGCATCATGGCATAACCATAGAGGCTGTTGGCATCCATATACACTATATAATTTGATGGCCGTGCTGGATCATAATCAGGCATATATTTGTTATTTGCTCTGGCATATCTCTGAGAACATTGCACCATCCCCCCTCTTATACCTTTCTCCATAAACAGATACTTATTTTGATCTTGGATCAGATCCAATTGCTTTTTGGTGTTGAAAAACATTGCAGCCCATGCTAGGCCCGGGGCACTGAAAAAATATATTGGGTCCAGTCTATAATTTTGCATAGAAGATTTTCTGAATGCCTGCATTATATCAGCTAAGAGGGTCACATCAAGTTTCAAATAAGCCATGTGATAATCACCAAATGTCTGGCATTTTAAATTGTTCCACATCAATTGGGCATGGTGATAATCTTCATCAGTGATTCCAGATCCTCTGATTTTGCTGTAAAACTCTTCTTGTGGTGGCAGGGAACACTCATCAAATTTAGAAAAATCTGTGACATAATCATATGGATATACACCCTTCCGCCTAATTAATTTCAGGTCCTGATTTGGAAACAAAGCACGTGTGATTTTGAATTGATCATCAGATAATTGAGTGGCCAGTGTGGCCAGGCTAGCAGATAAAATTCTGTAAGAATCAAGAAATCTTATGTGAATAGGAACACCATTAACTTTAATTATTTTGCTAATAGATATATATTTCTCATCATTTTCAGCTAAAATATTTAAATTCTGCTTGTCAAACCCCTCATATCTGATCAGATGATGGAAATCATAATTGGATGCTCCATGGCAAAATATGGGGACAAATCTTGGTCTCTTGATCTGAATATTACAGCTATTACACAGGGCCATTAAGAATTTACCATCTGTATGAGAATGGTGTTTCACCTTGATATTTGTATCTGAAAATTCAGAATCACATACTGGGCATTTTTCTGCATTGTTGAAATCTTCAATCTGTTTCTCTGTTAAAGGCAACATGGGTTTTGATTTTAATAAGATATTAGATGCTATGTCACGGCACTCATTTTCTATTCTATGTGCAAATATTTTGATGGCATCTGGCCCCAAGTATGAATCTTTTTTAGTAACAACACCATCCTGTACAACCACATAATAAAAACTGGAAGATTCATGTAGCTGGTATGGTGTAATTGAAGATTCTTCAGGATCTGGATTGCAGGATGCAAGAGATTTGAGAATTGATTCAAAATCACAAACAATATATGCTGGGTGTTCCAACAAGGCTTCAAATTTTTTGAATTTGCAATTTTCACTTGGATTAGGCATCACCATATGAACAGGTTTATGGTTCCCACAGTATTTCAGATGCTCAATTAACTTGTTTTTGGCAATTTCTGCATTTTTTTCCCGAACCCCATTCACCATTTTTTGACCATCAAGTACAGTTAAACATCTTCTGCACAACTTAAATATTCTATTGGATTTATCTAGTTGTGTTCTCGCTAAAGCTTCAAGATTATGTATCAGAGTGTAATGATATGTGCCATCCCCTTCAATTAAGAGCAAATCAATCGGAACAGCAGATTCATCATCAAATATACTGATTCTGAGAGGTTCTATCGGGCAATTGCCAGTGGAACAAATAAATACATTAATAGATAATTGTTTGCCATTAATATCCCGGGCCTTTTTTTCAAATATATCAATATTCTGAACAGACATTGGATATTCTAAACCCTCCATTGCATCGTCAAAAAAATGTTCATGTTGTTTGTAATAAGTTATTCTCTCAGGATGCCTTGAAACTAGAAACAAAGCAGCTAATATACACCACAAAAAGCATTTATCATCATTATTTTCAATATTAACCACGGCTCTTCTGTTTTTAATATTGGCAGGTAATGGCAGATATGTAGATCCTTGTAATGGGCTGAATTCAGAAATATTAACATAGAGCTTGTGTGAAGAACCGCATAGGCTCCATCCTGACTCTTTTGCTGCAAATTCAGAGTGTTTAATGTTCAATTGATCTATTAAACTGCTTATTATTCTGTCTAAATTTGCATTTGAATATACAGGTACAGTTTCTGTTATGTGGGGCTGTGTAAATTTTGTGCCGTTTGGCTTCTTATATTGTGTATACAATTTGAGGGACAGCTTATAAGAACCATTTTGTGCATTAAGAATTGCCTGCAGATCAGGATTTACACTGCTCAAAAAATTCTCAATACCACATCTTGGCTCTGATACAAACCGATAATCTCTTAATTGGCTATTAAAACTGCTATGAATGGGTTCATAGCGTGGCTGTTTTGCTGCTCTGGCATTAAGAGGTGCTTCATGCTTTCTTTTCAGACCAGATGTGGATGGTTGTGGGGGCAATATTGATGACTGTGCAGAACAAGTATCTTTATGTGTATATGTGAAGTATTGCATGCTATATTTTCTATTGCATTTGGGGCAAATTTTTGTGGGAGTTCTGTATTTGTCTGGGTTACAAATCTTTTGGTGTCTGGCCCAATTAGAGCTAAATATATTTTTATTGCACTGATTGCAATATTTTTGACTTGGCATTTTTATTATTGTTTATTATATACAATTTCCTGGGTTTCAATTCAAAACTTTATACTGAATAAAAAATATCAGTTGGGTTCAGCTGTATGATTTGTGTGTATATATATGTGTATGTATGTGTGTATGTGTGTTAATATTTTTGGCTTTGGTATTTATATAAAATTTCCTGGGGTTCAATTCAAAACTCTATGCTTATTATAACAGGTTGTAAAGCCAATAGCTTACAAGTGGAAAAAAAAATATTCATTCACACTGACCTAGTACAAATACCTGCACAGACATGCATGTCTAGAATGGCAATAACCTTGTTATGTATTAATTTTTGTATAACAGGCTGGGACAAATATAAGCTTGACTCTAAATATGAGTGGATTACAACAAATATCAGATTTTATATTGTTCAATATGAATATTTAAACCAAACAGGTCTGTAAGTATGAGAAGCACTGTATCAACACATCTGTTCTCCTCAACCACTCTCACAATACTGGCTGATGCAATACTCGGGAATTTCTGTAAGTACTGGCGCTGAGGAGAACATGCAAAGCAAAAAATCAATACTACCGTCTCGGGAATTGCACATACTAACACAGAGGGGAATTACTTGAAACATGCAAACATATAATATAAGAAATAAGAGAATCACGGAGCAATTCTAGAGAGTCTCTGCATATTACATTGTTTTAATATTGGATATGCAAGTTGAGGCTGGGGTCCAATTAAACTTAAACTGGAAGTAAATATGTGTATGTATGTATGGGTTTTTGGCTTAATTTCAGGTGTAGCCAAAAAAATATCAATTTTTGACAAGTTTATGGACAAAAATCTGGCTGATGCAACTTTTGTAAGTATGGGCAAATCAATCTGAGGGGCTCTTCCTTTCACAAAAAATTCCCGAGGGCATTTTTACAAAAATCTTGGATTAGACAGGGTTCCACACTTGAGCAAAAAACTCATATGCTCATGTTGAGCTTGTTTTAAGTGTAAGCAAATCTGCTGGAGGGGGGCTCTTCCTTTCCTGGGTTTATTATAGCATCAAATATACTACTAACACTCTATCAATAACACCATGTTTTCTTTTTTCCAGTCAGTCTGTTTCCTTCCTCAACACCTGAAGACGAAAATGCAGCTTAATTTCTCTCATAATTGTTTCATTGTCTATTAATGGAAACCACGTATGTCAAAAATAGACGCATTCTTTCTGTGAAAAATCCCATCGTGCTTCTCCATTTACTGTTATTTGGACATTCACTTGGAAGTTAAAACTTAGCTTTGTGTGTTTGTTTTCACGTGCATGTGTGTGAAGAGAATGGTGTGAACGTCTGTTCGATGTTTTTCTCGGCATTATTTTCGTTCAAAGCATTAATATAATTGTAAAATATGGAATTTACTGTAATGCAAGGAGTGAAAATATAAACCCAGTTCGTCAGATTCGTTCCCAAACGACATTAAATAATGGAACGTAACGTGGACCGAGTATTATTCCATGTCGAGAACACGAGACATTGCGATCGACAATCTTCATCTCGTATTTCTCTTTGGCATCACTACTCAATTTACAGAGATGTATACCCGTGACTGGTATACAAGCCGCAGAATTGCAATGCTGGTTGGGTTGTCTAGTCACAAGGCGCTTGGTGGTCAGACATGGATGGCTTGCTTCAGTGCTTCTTCAATAGGGTCGTTACAACCCAGAAGTGTCCGTGACTGTACACTTAAACTGGAAAAGAAGTATGTGAAATACTTTCTTCAGAGCAATTGCTAGAGTTCTCACCTTTGGTGCAAGGGATGCCGGTTCGATCCTTTGCGGGAGCTCCAAAATTTCTGTGTTGACTCAACGTCGTGCGGGCAATTGTGGAGCTACTTGGAAAGCAAAAGCAGCTACTTCTATCGTGAAAAGTCAGCCAACAGCGGCGATGGGATTCGACATACTAACTACGAGTCGACCAATGACAAGCTGCTCGGCAGGACTTGGACATTAGAAGGCTGTTCGAGCCACAAAGTTTGGTAGTCATGGTTACCATATAAAGTATTTATATTTTTGTTATCTAACTTCGCCGGATTTTGGCTAGTCGCGACGGCGAGGATGAGTGACGATATGGTGAAATAGAAGAAGGAATGGTATGATGAAGGGACTCTCGCAAAGAACACCCAAGGTTAGGTCGGGATTCGAACGCGGGACCTCTGGAGTCGTAGTGCAATATCCTAACTACTTCTCCATATCAAGTTCAGTCTGAGAGCATACAGAGAGCGAGCCCCCGTGGCGGAGTGGTTAGCACATCGCGCTACGACTCCAGGGGTCTGGGGTTCGAATCCCTGCCTGGGCATAGATTCTTGTGAGTGTCCATTCATCAATTTCATCATATCATCACTCATCCCCATATTCGCAAATTAGCTAAAAGTGGCACAAGAAGCGAAGTAAAATAATGCAAATCAATCAATCATCACACATACACACACACACAAGGTGCGTTCTTCTGGCGGTAAGCAAAGGTACGTCACGTCGTATCCCATCTGTTTATACTAGATGAGAATAAAAACTAATAACGTTTTGTTTTAACGAAAGAAATGTGTGTGTGTGAGAGAGAGAGGGTTGGGGGTGGGGCTTCTTCTACATGAATGCACGATCATTTATGAACATACGTACCACAATATTTAGAGTAAGACATAATAATAACAACAAACCAACTTGAATACAACTGAAACTTTTTCCCAGAAAAATGTACTTGTACATATATACATACATATATAAAACCTCCCTCCCCTTTATGTGGCGCCGCAAACAGCCTGTCGCGCCACCAAGTGGCATTTCACTGTGTGACGTGTAGTCTTCGCATATTGTTCCAAAAAAGGTGTATCCTGCCTCTCAAATTTGAAGAGCTTTCTTCCAAGTAGCTCCCCAATTGTCCTCACGATGCTGGGTCAACACTGAAATTTTAGAATCGGGAATCGAACCCGGCACCGCTTTACAGTATAGATTTAGTTCTTGTTTAGTAATGTATAAATTATTATTATTTTTAAAATTGAGTAAGGGAGTTTTTAACAGACATATTTTCTTTTGTTTTTGGCGTCCTGTCTTTAATTTTGTTTTAGTTCATCAAAGGCGTAAGCTCTATTATACTAATCGCTGCCCTACTTTTCGCAACATAGCTCCATCTCTCCACCAATCGTCTTCGGGGGGTGTGGCTCACTCGATGAGTGTCAACAACCTCAGTTGCGAAGTAAAAGATGTAGGGGTAACATCACTCTCCCGTTACATCGTTGCCAAGCGTATGTCTGTCTTTGTCAGTTGTTTTTATTAGCTTGTTTGCACAGTTTTTGGATGTTTTGTGTACTAATTTTCCGTGCTTTGTGTACTATTGTACAACTTTCATCCAGTAACGTCGCTGATCAACTCTCCTCTCTCGTTTTACAGTACTTTTGACAACATGCTGTGTATCCGACGCTCAATTATTTCGTCCCGCCAGAAGTTCCTGTGCTTTGAGGCACGAAAATGCCCGATGTCAGACGAAGATAATTCAATTGATCGCCGATTCGTTGTTTCCCAGCCGCCCGATGGAAATGCGAGCAGTATAGGTTACGTAAAAGTTCACACACACACACACACACACAGCCGTATATATTTGCAACTGACATACAGTCCATGGATTGCATGCTCGCGTCCAGATTCACCTAAACAAAGTCCCACGTCGACTATCATAAAATGTATCACCGCCTCCCAATAATCCCTTCAGAGCACATGCAGGCAGCGCCGGATCTACAAATCTTTGGTGGACCCCCGCAAAATATTTCCAAAGGCCCCCTCTGGCTACCTACCTTCACACACACATATTTTATATATATATATATATATATATATATATATATATATATATATATATATAATGTATGTGTGTGTGCAATTCTTGATCTCATACAAAGGTCTAGAAGGTGATACAAAAGTCACTTAACACCCCTTATTAAAAGTAAAGGAGTTAGAAACAGGTTAGGCTTATGGGGAACCACATTGTTGTGTTCCAAGCGCACGTCCGCCATATTGAATTCAACTCAAAATGTTTAAATGGGAAGGGGATGATGTGCATAGGCGCCGATTTCTTCAGAGATTTGGGGGGGGGGGGCAAAGTTAAGTAAAGCACAAATACTGATTTCTCTCTGTTTGCGGGGCGGGGGGATTTTATTTTTTATTCCCTTAAGTTGGGACCTAATACACTTGAGTTAACGTTTGAAAAATTGTAATTACTACGGGGTATCAAAAAGTAATGCCTCCTGCCATCCCAGATCTATAATAATGCATCAATCAAGATAAACTATACATCATAGTGAAGCCTGAAGCCTCTTCTACATATGCCTACTGTTCCACATAATCACCGTTCAGTTCAATGCATCTACGCCAACGTTGAACCCAAGTGTCAAATCCATGTTGGCAAAAGTCTGGAGTTTGTTGTCTGCACCATGTCATCACTTTCTGCGTTGATCTTGCAAACTTGAACTTTTTGGGACGTGGAGAACCACTATTGCACTTTACTCTCTGGGACATACATATACGCCCATGTTTCATCTCCAGTGACCCAATCTTTGAAAAAGTTGTTCTGATGTGCTTCAAACGCGGTCAGGAGCTCTTGCGACACTTCCTCACGCCTAGTGTGCATATCTACAGTCAGTTGTTTGGGAAGTTACATAGCACACACTTTGTGGTATCCTAAGTCACAGACTAAGGCCTGAGAAGACCCATAAGACACGTTAAGTACGGCTGCCAACTTCTTGATTGTGATTTGCCGATCCTGGCGAATCAATTCATCTGCCCGGCGTTTCTTGTCCTCCGTCAGTGATGTTGATTGACGTCCGCTGCGCGGTATATTTGCAATATCCTTCGTTGAACCTCTTCACCCAACATCTGACATTGCTCACGTCCACTACAGTGTCCCCATAGACATTTGTTAACCACCTATGCATTTCTACAGGGGGGAAACCCTCTTTTGCCAAGAACTCAATCACAGCTCTTTTTTATGCCTCAAATCCATGGATTTCTTCAGTCAATCTGAAACATAAAGTACACAAGTGTTAGTGAAGGTCTAATATATCACATAAGAATAACACATCAACAACGCGCTATAAACATTACAAAAAATATACGAGGAGGCATACTTTTTGATTCCTCCACGTACAATAGCCAGCTTTGACAACAAAACACATCAGGGTACATCGAACTTTATTCACTTACTGACTTATTTCCTGTTACTCCGCTACGGAGCATAGGGCCTCAACGAAGCATCGCCAACGGACTCTGTTTCCAGCCATCTTGCTTATCTCGTTCCAGGTCTTTCCTGCTTCCCATATTTCTTGATCTATTGTCCTTCTAAAACTCATTATTGGCCTTCCTCTCCTACGTTGTCCTTGTGGGTTCCAGCTCAATGCTTGTCTCTCTATTGCTGATGGATCTTTCCTCAATGTGTGGCCAATCCACTTCCACTTTCTTCTTTTGATCTGTATTGCCACCGGTTCCTCTTGTGTACGTTTCCATATATCTTCATTTGAGATTATCTAGCCAATATATTCCCAGAAGTTTCCTTAGGCATCTATTTATGAATGTCTGTAGGTCTTTAGTAATTGTCTTTGTTATTTTCCAAGTTTCACATCCATAAAGGAGAACTGACTTCACATTAGTTCTAAAAATTCGCAGCTTGGTTCTTATTGAAATTTCTCTGGCTTTGCAAACTTTATATAGCTGAACGTTATTAGCTAGACAAAAAATTCACTGTACTACTGTGATTCAGTGACGTGCGGTGACGTCGACACTTGGGGTAGCAATGAGTGGCGTACCCAACGGGTCATAATCCCCTCCCCATTTTAGGGCTCAGTATTCCTAAAAGAAGAACGTCAAATACAGGAAAAATTGCAAAGTTAGGAATGACTACAAAAAATTGTACACATAACTTCCACCCACTTTCTAAAATAAAAAACGATTTAATTTGACTACTGAGACAGAGATGCCGGGTTTGAATCTCGGCTTGGTAATGGGTGATCTTTGTGTGTCCCTTGCCCTTCGTCAATTTTATCATATCGCCTTCGCGATTAGCCAAATATGGCGGAAAGCGAAGTAAAATAGACCAAATCAAACAATCAATCAATGAATGATTTGATTTGATTCGCTTTTTTTATACATTTGGTTAATCGCGAAGATGATACGACACAATTAATGAAGGGACAAACACAAAGGACACCCATGTCCAGGTAGGGGTTCGAACCAGGAACTCCTGGTGTTGTAACGCGCTGTGGTAACCACTCCCCCATGGTTGGTTGATTTGACGTTTTAAGTCCACTTTATACACAGAAAGGCTAATCGGGACTAGACCTATAGTTTAATGTGGGATCCGAACCACTATATGCCTCCATCGAGTACAGATCCGGGACCACTTCCACTCCCCCACGGAGGTCGGCCGACAACAAACATGTGAGGAAGGCGCTAACCATTCGGATACGTGTGTATCGGTAAAGCAAATTGCATTTTTCCTGAGTAGTAATTTTCAATTGAATTTTTGAAATACCATCTTTATATATGATTAACGTTTTTTCAAAAATTTTGCATTGCTTGATTTCCATAATTTCCCCATCTCACGATCTCGTTACTGAAGGATCCGGGCTCGAGCCCTGGCCTTTGCATGAGTGTTTATTTGCAACCACTCTTCACCCGATTAATTTAATCAACGTTCACCGTCATGGCAGAAATTAGGTAAAGCGATGGGAGAGAGAAGAAAATACAAATAATTTCATTTCATTTTTCATTTCTAATTTTCTCATTATTCACTGCAGGCAGAGTACAACACATAAGAACAAGAATGCACGCTCGTCACGAATCCCGGCCTGAATTGTTCTTTGCGAGGTCCCTTCATCAATTTCATTATATCATCAGTCATCCTCATTTTCGCGATAACCAAGTGTGGCAGAAAAGCGAAGTAAAATAAACCAAACCAACAACAAGAATTAGAACGCGCGTTCACTTGCCCAAATAAATACATCCGTATTTATGATTGTTTAGCTTATCCATTTTTTATTGGAGGCCAAGAGATTAGTATATTTAAATAAAACACTACTAAAACGAGAGCAAAAGCGAGCGTGAGCAAATATTTGTTATTTAATCATTATATATTCCATATTTTTTTAAAAAAAGCATAAAATTTTTGTCTGCACAAATAATTGCATAAATAATAAAAGTACATCCCATATTATACATATATATTGTACAACGTGTAAAAAGTAGTGTAAATACAGAGGATAGAAGTACTGCAGAAAAATTTCCCCTTAGTTCTTTAGAGGATTTACAAAGGAAGGGAAGGGAATCCAATCCCCTATCTGTCCTATAGGAGATAGACTGGATGACCTGAAAGCACGGGCTTTCAACCATTGGAGCGGGGGCGAGGGCGCAAGGGAGGTAGAGGCAGAAATCTTCCCTTTCCCTTCGAAAACCCGTTTCTACCTGGAACTGTGAGGCGGAGAAAGAGCGAGCTAGGCCCCTGAATGCACCGAGGGACGAGAAGCACGTGAAAAAAAAAGTGTTGCATATGAACTGTGGCTTCAACAAAACAATAAATATTGTGATTTGAAAGTAATTAGAGATTTGAGATTGATTGATCTATCTCTGCTGGACTAGCTACTCCTCAGTGCACGTCACTGCTGTGATTATGTAATTATAGAACATAATACTTTACATGTAACTTTTGACTGATAATTTGATTATCATATTCAGTTTGTATTACTTATTCCTACAATCCTTTATACGTGTTTAATATCGTCACACATGTTTATATAATAAAGGAATGTCCAAGATAAAATTTTCATCCAGGAGAGGTCGATTTTTGACATCCCAACTGTCCATACTCTCACCCGCCGCCTCAATTTCTACCCTGATTCCACTACTTTCCACCTTCAGCCAATAAAAAAACATGACCGTGTTGTATATTTACGGTTTTAACGACGTTAAATGATAGCCTTGTTTTTTTCAATGTCTTAATGTCAAAGAACTCGTATCTTGTAGGTTGATAACAAAATAACAGTAGTGTCTTAGTTTAAATTGCTACATGATTTTGCAATATACATTTGTCATTGAGAAGTAACTTCAATTAATTTTTCTCTACTCAAATCCAACTCTTTATAAAACAAATATTCACATTTATGTAATTGAAATAAGGATTTGGCTTTACTAAATCGGACGCCCGGGTCTGGCGCCAGCGAGAGTGGTGCCCCGGAAATCGCTTCGGTCGTCCGGCCCACACATACATGTATTGTCTTGAACGTTGGTTAAGCCTTGGGATAAATATGTAACTCTGCAACTTTCAGCCATATCAATGCAGTACGAAGTAACACGCAGATGTTTACAGGTACATGTAAAAAGACTACAGCATTCCCATGTTTCTTCCTCTGTTCTCACACATATTCATTCATAATATGCCATGCGTTTTCGTTATTCATTGTCGGTTTGAAAAAGGAAATACTGAAATAGTAAACGCACAAGCACAACAAAGACACTCAAACTGAATGATAGTCCCGCATTATTTCTGCCCATTTCAGAGCAGAATCCTGCGTAATTTCCCACCTGTTGTGTGCGACGTTTCTGTGTGTAAAAGGTATGTAATATGTTGAAAGTTATTCATTGGGCCCCCTATAAAGGAGGCCAAACAAGAACTGGACACACCCCCTTCCCCCACGAGTCGAGTCTGTTTTGATTGTAGTCTGACTTCCACGCGGTTTGGATCGCACTTTACTGTAGATCCAGTCCCGATCAGGCTTTTTGTGTACAAAGTGGACTTTATAACTAACCCACCTGTATGGGATATTTTCGCTCCATCGTACTCGTACTCGAGTCTATCACCCTCGAACGTATACAATCGATATTTTTTTAAAACATTTTAATGTGTCAATAATCTTAGCCACTTTGTAGTTTCAGCCTACAATCATCCACATATTTGATTTTCATATATCGCTGTGCATTGGTAAAAATAGATTAAACTACATTTTAACAAAGAGATGATGTACTACTGGGCCTCGAGAGTATACCGCTCGTTTTACCTGTTCGAGCGTTATTCGCTCCAGCGAAGAAGCTGTCAATTCAGTACGCTATCTAACGTCGTCCGTGCGAACTATTTGGCACTCGAGCAAAATCCTCTCCCTGCAGCACTCTACTTGCCACCCGCTGCTTGTTTCAGTAGCAAGTTCTAACATTACTACTTCTACTGTTGAATGAAACACATGGAGATTCATTCTGTTAACTAAACGCACGGCCATGAAATTAGGCGCGTGGCAGAAGTTCGCGCTGTTGCCACGTCGGATCACAACCCCGTGTGTTCAGAGGTTTAAGAGAATGAAAGATACCAACTGACACAAAAGCGCCCCGAAGAGAGGTCGGTCTGACGCTCGAACTAGGCAACGCAGCCCGGTTGACGTTGCCACATAGTGCGCGGGAACCAGCGACTTTTGTCCCGCTCTCGCTTCGCTTTTCCCACATGTGGCACCAGCGCAATTCTGCCCAGCCGCCTGTTTTCACGGCTCTGCGTTTAGTTCAATTGTTCAACGTCAGGGGAGCGTCAATCAGAACAGCGCGCTCGCAGACGATTCGTCTTTCGAGATCAAATTTCACAACAGAGTTCATTGACCTCCACTCACTATACCTCAAGGCCTAAACACATGCTGGAAAGTTCATGTGAACTAACCGATAATCTTCGAGTTCTTTTTCCAAACTATACATTGATACGTGTACGTACCAGCAAAGAAGTGGACTCGCCTGGTTCATGCTAGGGGGGTGGAGGCAACACAAACTCGAGGGCCGGACGGTCGTGCCATCTGCATGTTATGCGGCGAAGACAAGACGAGGGCTCACATCCTACATGAGTGTGTTTGGTCAGCGCCCCTCAGACAACTCAAATGGGGGGGGGGGGCAGGCAAGGGACAGCATTGGGCAGACAATCCAGGCTGTATCTAAGGAGAAGAGGAGTGATATAATGGATGAGAACATCAAAGCCCTGGGCTCCTATTTACATGCAGTCTGGAGGGAGTTCAGAAAATGCTGCAAGGGGTCAGTGAAAGTGAAGGGTACAGAACAGCAGTGGCTGAGGCATAGGCCGGGCGTGTAGTGCAGTGTTGTGAAGGCAGCGATAGTGAGCAATCTCAAATATCAGAAGAGGGACATATTGCCATTTATACATGTGTACATATGTATATTTCTCTAAATGTTTCCCAATGTTCAATGGGATATAGGTTTAAGGCGGGGTGTTTATATAACAATAATGTAGGATACGCACAGCCCAAGGGCTTGTATCAATATCAATAAATATCATATCATATCACATGCACGGGTCTATCACGGTTTTCCAGTTGTGCTCTTTTGTGTTAATTTTTACTGAACTGTGAATATTCTGTTATGAGGAGGGCACGGATTCTGCTGGTTCCACTTAATAAGACTCTGCAGGGTGTACGGGATATGCTTTGTTTCAGGTCGCCTGCCGAGAATTGGACGGACATTGCTTGTATGGAGTTGATTCCTTCATTTTCCTTTCCTTGTCATACAATAGCCACCACCTCGATTCACACAACTCGAACATATATCAGAGGAGATTGAAATCGCCGGAAGAGATGCGAGATTTAATATTTCTGAACCTTTACAACACAGCCCGATACCTGTACTTGCTAATGTGTGTGTGTGTGTGTCTGTGTTTGGAGTTATGGCGTTACTGTACAGCACTAACGATATTTATACAAGATTCTATGTATTTGATACATTATATTAAAGGTAATACATGGGGGTTCTGGGTCCTGTGGGTCCGACCCCCCCCCCCCAACACACACACACACACACAGAAAGACTTACCAAATACTAAAATAAAATATTGAAAATGTACTTTCTAGCATTTGTTGTACTATGATCGATGGTTATTTATGTCCTCTCAACTTGGAAAGCAAGGATTTTTATTATTATTGGGACCATACTGCTTTGAAGGACAGAACCAAAGAAGATTTACCGGTATGCACGCTACTACTTATGATAATATGCATAAAATATTAATCAGGAACTTTACTTTTCGTCAATTGGATCTAACTCATGTTTCATTGTTCAATAAATAATTTTTTCTTATCTATTTAACAATAATGTTTTGTTTTTGTAGACTTTTGGCGATCTTAGGTCTCCTAAGCTAGCTAATAAATATGTGATCTTGTATCTATATTCTTACACCATATTTTACGTATTCAATAATGAAATGCAATATTTATAAATTTACATATGTTAATAAATGTTCAATTTAATTATTTTAATTTAAACATTTATATTATTATTATTATTTTTGAGACACTTTGTTCGGATCCCCCACCCACCGAAATATATTTCTAGACATTCAAACATTTATATTTAATGGACATAATATCAAATATCAACAACATTAAGCACACTTCTACCCTGAAGATGAGAGTGACGTTAGCTCTCGAAAGCTTGGAATATTTTCCACATCTCACCTGGTCGATAGCCCGAGAGAATCGAATCTTTTAATCATTCGTCGCCAGGAAAGCTTCAAGTCTTACTGCAGAACATAATGTTAATTAAACATTTTGAGCAATCAGATACCTCTACTTGCGTTTTTCTTGGCAACCACAAGCAACATCTATTCTAAGCAAGGTTATTAATATTATATCAAATCAACTCAACTCAACAAAGTTTTATTGGACTTACAGCTTTACACGTGGCTGTTTATGCCCAAGGTTATTAGAAGTTTTATGCCCAGCATACATTATATCTAATCCATAATAACACGAAGATTATTATTAAGATTGAAATATGCAGGTTAGTAGTTAACCAGTTGTTGCTAGAAATGTGTCGCATTAAGAAAGTCTTTATGCTCACTAGACGGTCGTTACAAATGTTTGTCAACCACAAAATGCTTGCCCAAGTTTACCAAAGTTCGTTTATAATTCACTTCATGTTCACGTGGGCTGCAACTTGCTGTGTACTTTAATGTGGAATCTGAATGAATGAAAGTATAATTTTTAAGTTCAGTCTCGAACAAAACTGGGAATCTGAGACACTAAACACGGTCTAGTCTCGTTCTCGGTTTCGACTCGACAAGTCTCGAAGATATTAATGCTCTGTCTGAAAGGTCCAAAAAGCAGTCTTGAATTATGCGGTTTTGTCGGAAGTGACGTCTTCTATGCAGTTCGAAAGGGCCAATTAAACGAGAAATCGATCCAGTAGCTTGGAACAAGCGAGATTGTAGTCTTCTTAACTAGACTTCTGCACTCGTTGTTCACTTGTTTGAAATTGTGGAAGTGGAAATTCAGCCAGATGATGATTATAGTTCTTCTAATGTGCGGAAATTTAAGTATAAGAAGTTTTAAAAATGTTATGTGATATCTATGGTGGAAAACAAGTGTTTTAAACACGAAAAAAACACTGCGTTCTTAGTTTTATCTACCGATCTCATTTGGCGCTGCAGTCGCAGTGCAATTCGAAAGGTTTCTGCTTCCAGTCCAAGGCTTCGAGACTGAACTGCGAGACCATTCTCAAAGTTGTTAGTTTCAAGTACGGTCTTGCACATTTCGGACACGGCCTAAACGTTACACAAACTCGAAATTTTAACCTTTCTAAATTGGCTTTTCAGATCCCTTGTTTTAAACTTTTAAGTACGAATTTTAGACAAGGGGATATTTCCCTGTATAGGGCCATATGTGCCGACGCAGCCAAACATTTTAAATTAATCAATCAAACTAATCTCGATTTTTTACAAGGCCGTCTCTGTGTCTTGTACAGAACGCCGGTGTTAAATTACAAAACACAAACAAAACATACTAATGTTGATCGTACATTGCGGGGGAGCAAATGCTACCTGTGGCAATGTAAACTTCTGCACAATCCCGGCGGAGTACGATACGTGGACTTCTAGCAGGAAATCTCATTTGCCAAGTAACGTGGAAGCAAGCAATTGCCGCCAAGTCTCGAGAATGCGAAGATGCCATCCTGGGGGCGGTTACGCAGCTAAAGAACTCTCATAAAACACCGACCCCCACGCTAGAGTATTCCCTTACTCCCGTTCCAGAAAAGAAGGAAGAATGAAATTAAGCAAGCAAGCATTTACAAGAAGAAAGAGGCGGAATGGAATGCTAGCGCCAGAGCGGTAGCTTGGAGAACTACTAGAGCAGTTATGAAACTTCTGGTAATGTTCGCGGAGATTACAACAACCTTTGCCGTTGCAGGGTGGTGGTTCATGATAGGATCTTGTTAAGAGAACCGTGCGGAAAATCACGGTGCAGCCTCCTGGGTCCGAATCCCGCCCTGTGCAAGAGTGTCCCTTCATCAACTTATCTCATAATGTCTCATCGTTCGATTAGACAAAATTAGCAGAAAAGCGACACTAAATAACAAATTAAATTAACCTCAAATTGATTGATTGATTAAATTTTTTTTGCTTCGCTTCTCTGCCATTTTTGTCTGGGATTCGAACCAGGGAGCAAAACAACATTGACATTGATTTTTGCTTTTACACAAAAATAAATGCATCAGTTTTTTGCTTGCTTGATTGATTGATTTGGTGTATTTTACATAGCTTTTCTGTCACTTTTGGCTAATTGCGAAAATGAGGATGAGTGATGATTAGAGCCCGCATTTTTATTTAGCGAAACCATAAATCTACCTTTGTAATGGGTTAATGCTTCTAAATCCACTTCATGTTCAAGTAGGCTAATAGCAGGAGCGTATATTCTAGGCTAGCTATACTATCTGCGAAGCCTTAAGCCTAAAGAGTAAATACAGAATAAAAAATATATTAGGAACATTAGAAACTGTGAATAAATTTACTTATTTTAATAAGAAAATAATGGCGATTCTGAAGTTGGCAACCTGAATTGTTAGAAGTTGGAAATCTGAATTGTTAGGAGTTGGCAACCTGTCTGCCGTTGGGATGGGAATGTGATTTCCTTGAAGACGTCAAGAACTGGCAAAATTGATGTGTCTAACCACTTATATGGGGGTTTATGTGAGCATAGTCATCTCTTCCTCCATAGCCTAGATCCACGTGTCATAGTGAGCTACTCCAGGTCTTGGACTCAGCATACGCCACTGGTTAATAGGGACTGCGTCTGCAGTATAAAGTGGAATCCGAAACACTGAGCGATGTGCCTAACCTCCACCGGGGTTCGAACTCGACGCCTCTTGATTACAGTGCAGCGGTGTTACTATGCAATCGAGGAGATCTAAAATCGTGATGATATGAAAAGTATGGTAACAGTGGCTTAAAGCTTAACGCCCACTGAGACGCGGAGAAATGCGGTAACATAACTTCTGTTGTTTGCTTCTATTGAAATCAAATGGTGTAACGCCCACTACAGGAAAACGCGCGGAACCGAAGCACGGAATTTCCGAGCATGCAGGCTATCTTGAAGGTGATTGCTACAGCCGGATTGCGCACACTTTTCCGGTTTTATCAGTGGTATCTGATAAGTCGTTGACAAGCTGTCACAATGTGCAGTCACGGACAGTTCTGAGTTGTAACGAACCCATTAACATTAAATGGGATTGTTACAACCCAGCAGTGTCCATGACTGTACAGGATTGCGCACAAAAAAATTGAGGCGATGTTGTCAGATGTAAAATGTTCTCAAGCTGTTCTCACTTCTGTTATGTTTGCGTGTGTGGACTTACACGTGTTTTTGCTGGAAGGGTAGCATTACATAGGCATAGAGGATGAACCTGATTGGTGGACTAGAATGTAATGGTCGGTGTTTCTCCGTATTTATAATGTAATGTTGTGATTGCCTTCTGACGTTGAAGAATGACGGATTTCCGATTAAGTGTTACTGAAAAAGGAGTTGCTTGTGTGATTAAGGATGGATTTAAGTATCGTCGATTTCGGGAGAAATTACAGTGCCGGTAAGTGAATTAAGGTTTATTAATTACTTATTTGACGACGAAAAAGAGCATATAATAATTCTAACCTAACCTAACCTAAACATCAATAGTGACTTACTGTATTATGTAAATTGGTATGAAAATTGTATCTTGACTTGCTACATTTACTGGTCAAATTATATTTTTCATTTAATCCTTAAGAGAATTACTATTTTATTTCTAATTTCTCTCTCTCTTCTTGTGTAAAGAAAAACACAGTTTTGCGCACAGACTTTAAAGCTATCAAAGTGACAACGTTCGATCAAAATCTGTGCGCAAAACAGGTCAGTGAGATTTGTGCGCAATTCTGGATCTAAAGTGTGCGCAATTCGGTTGCGGCGAAACGTTATCGCCCACTGCGACGCCGGAAACGCGTCTGTTGCCTTATGTTGCCGCGTTTCTCCGGGTCTCAGGGGGCGTCAAGCTTAAGAGTTACTAAATTCTAGTACACGTGGTAAAATGGCGAAAACACGACATCATTCATTTCCAATCATTTCTATTATTAGACCCCAATGATCCGTGTAGATGAAAGAAATAATAATCTCGAAGGTATGCTAGCCTAAACAAAATTTAGCCGGCTTGTTAAACAAAAATTGGCTAATAGCAATCAGAAACAGAACATTTGTAATTTTACCCAGTGAGCCGGAACGCAGCGGAACTCTGTTCCGGCAAATCAGTAATGGTGCTGGAACTATGTTCCTGCTGTGACATTGGACATCCATTTTATTTATTTAATACACACCAGAAAAGTCTATCCCATGATACATTAATACTTGTTAACAATAGATGAAGAGGAAAGTAGAAAGTTCTTGTACTAAATTTGTCTCCCATCGGAGGGCGATCCGGAAATTTAGGAAGAAAAAGTACTTCGGTCATTGCTATTCGTTTGAGATGTAAATGAGAACTCAATTTTCTGAAATGGCAGACGTACTTTGAATACAATAATAATAAGAAGATGAAGAAGAAGTGCTTTTTTCTGGCGGTACGCATCGGTAGCTTACCGTCCAGGCATCTTTTTGTGGTTATAAGACCAAAAACAATGCATTTTTACGAAAGAAATGTGTGTCTGTGTGTATGTATGTATGTGTGTGTCTGTCTTCATTTATCATTTATAAACATATCACAGTATTTGGAGTAGTTCTTATGATAAACAAAACAACAAATAAGAACAACAAACCAATTGAAGAGTACCAAAACTTTCTTCCCAGAAAAAAAACACTGGTAATAATAATAATAATAGTAATAATAATAATAATAATAACGATAGTAATAATAATAATAATAAATGCCATTGTTACATTTTTATGAATTTATTATTATTATTATTATTAGTAGTAGTAGTAGTAGTAGTAGTACTCGTGTCTATTCATTTGTGCTGGCCTCCGTGGCGGAGTGGTTAGCGCATGGAGCTGCGACGCCAGGGGTCCCGGGTTTGAATCCTGTCCTGGGCATGGACGTTCTTTGTGAGTGTCCCTTCCTCAATTTCATCATACCATCACTCATCCCCATCTCCACGATTAGACAAGAGGGGCAGAAAAGGGAAGTAAAATAAGCAAAATCAATCAATAAATCAATATATTCATTTGTGGTTGGGTTTCCTGCTACTGATTGAAACCACTTTAAACACCGATTCTATCCACTGAAATCACAAAGCTCTTAAAGGCATTAGCAGTAAGTGGCAAAGCAAACTTCCCCTCGTCTTCGCAGCGTCTTAGGAAAACAGTCCTCCTTGGCCCTGGGAAGAGGAAAACTTCAGTCCCACGATCCCGCAGTAAATATTCCTCGGAAACTCGGGAGTTCACCTTTATTAATCCGGCAGGAATTACTGTATCTCCATAAACCATATGCCGTTTCCTTTTGTTGACAAAAGCAGCTGTAGGAGAAATGTTAATTTGCCGCTGTCAAAACCGCACGACGAGTTGTCTTCGGAAACAAGGAACTCCTGCGGGGATACGGCACAAAGTTGCGGTGCCAGGCTGCCTTTCCCCGGGAACAAACAGCCAATGAACGACGCCGCTCCACATAAAACAGGAGCCGCTCGCCTAACAACCAAGAAATGGCTGGGACTGCCTTTCCTGAGGGAAGAGTGAAACAGTCTGAGGGGGAGAAGGGGGTCGTTCAATGATCGTTAGAGGAAGAGGGGGAAGGGGATGGGGTCCTGGATGCTACGCAATCTTCTACCGGACATTGGTTCAGGATTGATGAGTTGGTGCTTTAAGTCTACTTTATGCACAGTAAGGCTAATCGGGACTGGACCTACAGTTTAAAGTGAGATCCGAACCACTATGTGCCTCCACCGGGTATCGAACACGGAACTTCATTACAAGGAGACGACGCTACCACTACTGCGCCATCGGGGAGGCCCCTAACGGTCCAGGGATTTTAAATAAATTCCGGTCCAGAAGAGAAAATCAGCAAGCGTAAATGGGTTCTGGACTGTAAAGAACCTGTAAAGTATTTCAATTCGTTTCAGGAACCATTTTTTCCGGATCAATTTAAATACGATCCAGGAACCTTTTTTTCCGTTTGAATTTAAATACGGTCCAGGAAGCTTCTTTCATTGAAACAAAACTAAACTTGTACCGAATTTAAATTGTGCGAGAAAAAATGTTCCGGTCCTATTGGGGAATCCCAATAGAACCCATTAGAATTTATGGGTACCTTGACTTTGAACAACCCTGCATTGGTTGCGATGCTAAGATGCACAGTGTGTCTGATTGCAGAAACCAAACACACAGCGCATACAACATACGCGAGGCAATCAGCCCCGTAGCTCGATATTTTGGCGCCCTATGCAGGATTGTGGTTTGGCGCCTTCCACGCACTACCACACATCTTTCGATATTTTGTTCTCTCTCATGGTTTGTGATATTTACATCCTGCAAATTTTGAAATGAAGAAACAAAGAAAAACTAATTAAAAATTAACTAATTAGCTTATATTTAAAGATTTGAAGTTTGCATTTCTGATTTTTTTTTAAAAAATAACATATTTAAGAATATTTCAGTTATGTCTTGAGCCGTGGTGGTCTGGTCGTAGGGCATCCGACTGCCACGCCCAAGACCCTGGTTCGATTCCAGGGGTGGGTGATCTAAGATTTGAATTTTTCCCCGCATATAGCGGCTCTGCGGCTCACCCAGCCTCAAATCAATTGATACCTGGGGAGTAATGGCGACCTGAGCGTGGTGCTGATCACATCAATTCCAAAATGACCGAGATCGAGAATGTGTGGGGTCTTACCCCCACATCCTCTAAATGTGTCTTCAGGGAGCTTTACCTTTTTACCTCCGAGTGATGCACATTCACTATTTTTGATTAAACTATGATAGAATATGATTTCAGAAAATTTGGATATTTGAAAGCATGTGAAAACAATCCATGACGTCAGTGAAAATGAAATTAGTAACAACGTCGTATAACATCGTAATAAACCATAAATATTTTTTATCTGGTGTGCCTCCTTCTCCACCCCCCCCCCCCAGAGCGCAGTCGCTTGAGCGAGTAACTGATTGTCCTTTCTTAGGGACGGCTCAGCATAGACAACCAAACACGTGTCCATTGAACCTAATGTTGAGTGATTGGTTGCTTGATTTTTACTATTTAGCGTCGCTTTTCTGCCACTTTTGGCTAATCGCGACGACAAGCATGCGCGATTATATGATGAAATTGATGAAGGGGCACAAACAACACCCGGGATCCGCCGCATTGTAGTGCGCTGTGCTAACCACTCCACCATGGAGTGAATGGAGTAACACACTGCTAATGATGCACAACATACACACAAAGGGCATAAATTGACAAGATCACAAAGGAACAAGAATGACATGTTTTACTTTGTCAGTTGATGCAACAAAAGTGATTCAAGCTGACCTCCGTGGCGGAGAGGTTAGCACAGCGCGCTTAGACGTTAGGGAATCAGAGTTCAAAATCTTGATTGGGCATGGGTGTTCATCAGTTCAATCATATCATCACTCATCCTCAAATTCGCAACTAGCCGAAAATGGCAGAAAAGAGAAGTAAAATAAGCCAAATCAATCAACGAATCAAAAAATCATTGAACATTGATAAAATGCATTTCGAGTTCTATTTATACGTGTAAAACATGCCACAAGTCACATTATGAGCCTGTTTAAGGAAACAATAATAGATGGCAGAACAAGAAATGCAAAATTACGAAGTAGAAATTTTGCAAAAAAACTAAGACTCACCTTCATAAATTCAAAAATGTTAGTAGGAACAAATAGTATGTACATTAAAATTAAACCGTGGTTACAGAATGAAAAATAATAAGGGAATAATAAAGGCATAAAACAAAAATTCACGTACATGATGGTAAGATTTGTGCTATAACAGTCTCGAAGCTCTATATTTTCTTGTATGTTTGGCCTTTATTCCCTCTTCACCATTCATTTGCGTTGTCACACTTTCCTGTCAGACAGTTAAAAGCTGTGTTTGGCGATAGCCTCAAGCAATATCCTATTCCTAGAAATGCCCAAGTGGCAAGCGTCAAGGCATCACTCCCTGAAGTGATGGTCAAGGCATAGATAAAAGAATCAAGGTGTAAAGGACAACCTCCCCTCATCTCTTTTCTCTGTCCATGGAATTTGCCAGAAAATCTGTCACAATTAATGAGAGAGTCGTTGTCATGGTGAATCGAATACGGTCATCCACCGCAAAACGTCTATTTACATGAATGAGTAGAACAATCGTAGTACGCGGAAGATAGCCTAAATGGATTTTTTTCGCGAGCACAGTAGTCCTTTACAAAATCATTTCTCAAGAACAGTGTGATAATTGCAACACTCATGTGGCAAATCAACAAAGAGGACTGAAGGGGTAAGTTTAGAATGTAATTCTTGACTTCAGTTCATTGATAAATGATAACACACAACCACTTGAAATTTATTTCTCTCTGTGACACTCTTTATATGCCTCACCCCCCCCCCCCCCCGTCCTGTGAAAATATGATTTGATAGCGTTTAAGTTCTTGAAAATTTAAATATATTTAATAAAACAGTAAATATGTACTCCCTCTGTCCCATAATTATTGTCCGGTACACTTTTGTTTGCTGTCACAAAATACTTGTCCGATATTCAAACTGTGACATTTGTGTATACAGAAGAAGAAAATGAAACACGGGAATGAGTCATACAACGTTATTACTCAAGGATCAGTACAAATTGGCCGATCAAGTATCCAAAATAACATAAATAAAAGTTACCATTTTGGCATACCGGACTATAATTATGGGACAGGGGGAGTAGTTTCCTTTGTAGCAACAGTAAGACGCGCACTTGTTTTTTTCTTTTTCTGGACTCGCAACGGGTAACAAAAATTGAACTAACTAACAAGAAATATTGAGCCAGATTTTTTTTTATCATGACACAAACAGGGCATATAAAACTGATAAATTCGTACTTAAATTGTAATTGTTAGAGACTTTTGAGGGGGAGGGGAGTGAGGCGTCTGAACCCTTGTTTACTTGTGCCATTCAAGAGACTTACTTGCCTGAGAAGGGGGGTGGGGGTTCGGAGTTATTTTATCACTAAATTTCAAGAAATCATTTTCTTATTGATTCATTGCTTCCTTTATTCTTTACATGTGTACAAAAATTACCATAATTAATAACAGATAAGAACCAATTATTGCGCACACATATTTTATCATTCACTAAAGCTCAGGAAAAATATCAATGAAGCATCAATGTATTTTTTGTTTACATAAGTGCAGGTATGTAGTAATTGTATTAATTATAATAATTACCATATTGAATGTCATGTCGGTACACACATCCTAAGGAAGGGGGGAGGGTGACAGGCCCACCAATGGAATTTTGCCTCTTATGTATGTTACCTTTGTGACTTTATGAGCAGAAGTAATACAGAGACATTTGAAAACCGCACTACGGCAACAGGGACCCTGGGTTCGAATCTGGCGTGGCCATGAGTGTTCTTGGTGGATGACCCTTCATCAAGTTTTTGATATCATCACTCGTCGTGATTAGCCAAAAGTGGCAGAAAAGGTACGTAAAATAACCTAATTCAATCATATGTGTGTATGTGTGAGAGAAAGAGTGTGCGTGAGTAACGGTATGTTAGGTGGTATAAAATCATTATTTTCATACAGTTAGTAGAATTCCACTCCTCCGCTGCGAATTTCTAAAATACAATACTGATAATATAAATATACGAAGAATATATAAGACTTATATTATGTACTAAATTATTTATTGTGTGTAAATTATTTGCAAGAAAATTTCCAACAGAAAGTAACTGTAACTGAGTTACTTTTAAAAATAACTCTCCGAACACTGATATATATATATATATATATATATATATATATATATATATATATATATATATATATATACATACATACATACATACATACATACAGACACACACACACACACACACACACACACACACACACACATATATATATATATATATATATATTAATTGTCCACGAAATACCTATATAGCTGACCGATGGATAGTGCATCTATCAATTTCTGTCACTTTTATCAATTAGATCCATACAAATGCCAAACTACAGGATGAGATATTTATATATTTATAAATTTTGCATTTGGAGCATGACATAAATTTTATAACTTATTTCGTTACAAATCCAGCAACATAAACAAGGCAAGATAGTTGTACCAAAAAAACTAAGACTCACCTTCACAAAATCAGAAACGTTAGTAGGAACAAATATAGTACGTACATTAACATTTGTAGGATATATTTTGTTTTAGTAACTTTGTAAAGATTTACTATGAGCTGGCAACTATGACCAGGTAGTAGTCTGTTTTCTTGATGCTGCAATATTCTGTGACATACATACAGATGTATAAGTCGGGCAAGTACTGGCAAATCTGTTGGTTTTTTCCTTCTTTCGTTCTTCATGCATGTATAGTTTTCTTGTAACCAGTTTTGTTCTACTATTTGGAATTTTCTTTAGTTCGATAATAAATAATTCAACAATGGTTATGGACCCAGGCACCTGATGTGAACTGTACGAGAGAAGTGAAGATAGACTTGTGACAATTCAAGATGTCGGGCGATAAGTCTACTACCATATTCAAATTAAATGGAACTAATTATGCATCATGGAGCTACCAAACGAAGATGGTGTTAACGGAAAACGATTTATGGACAATCGTGGATTCAGAAGGAAGTCCGCCTTGATGTGGAAAATAATGGAGAGGAAGAACATAAGTTACAAACGCGACAAGGTAAGGCATTGGCAAAAATTGCGATTGCGATTTGTGATGAACAGCAAATGCATATAAGTGAGAAGTGTGGGAAGAACTACAAAGGTTGTATGCACCACGTGATAGCAAGTTTCGAATTGTGCAATTGCGAAGAATGTTACACTCACAAAGGTTGCGTGACTGTGAAAATGTGGAAATTTATTTGGGAAAAATAAATGAAACTGTGACAGAACTGTGCAGTGTTGGTGATAAAATTGAAGATGGAGATTTTGCTATGACAATTTTGTGTGGTTTGTCCAATGACTGGGATGCAGTGGTCTCCGCCCTATGTAATCTACCCGAAGGTGAATTTACATGTGCAACGGCGAAGAGACGTCTGATCGCGGAAGCTGCTAAACGACAGGAAAATGAAGTTAAAAGACAATCCGCTATGTTCGTGAAGAAAAAGACAGTAACACCTTTTTCGAGAACTGAGAAACAGATCGATGTGTCACCTCCCCAACACCAGCGTGTGATAAATTGTTATAAATGTAAAGAAAGTGGACATTTTGCTAGGGACTGTACAGTCTTAGAAAAAAATACCTGGGCCAAGTGATATTAGAGTCATTGTCAAGAAGGTTCGCTGAAATGATGGTTCTCATCACAGACCACATGCCACACGTTAATTGTTTAAGTCCAGTTCATGCACTGGACCTACAGATTAAAATGGGATCCGAACCAAATGCCTCTCTATTTGGTATTGAATTCGGAAGCCTTTCATTACATGGCGAAGACGTTACCACTACGAAATCAGAGAGG
Organism: Lepisma saccharinum; assembly: GCF_977018435.1. NCBI lineage: Eukaryota > Metazoa > Arthropoda > Insecta > Zygentoma > Lepismatidae > Lepisma > Lepisma saccharinum. The sequence continues at coordinate 8,784,597 of NC_139232.1, forward strand.
CAATGGAACCCCTTGAGAAAGAGATAAGCGAAAATTGCTACGTGACAAACCATATTTGCCCGCAAATTTTAAAAATAAGACAATATTTTGTACTGACAGTTTCGAACTGTGGGAGAGGCATATATTTTTTTGTACCATCGTCCATTTCACGAGTTTATAATTCTTCCTCACCGACACGAGTAACGCGAGTGGTAGAAGAAAAGCGAAGTAAAATAACTGAAACAGAAATAAAAGGAAAAAGCGAAATAAATTTTATTCATAATATTCTGCAGTCACTTGAGTTGTATTCACGGGATGCTATCTTTAAAGAAAGCCGTGGTGTCTTCCTTGTTTCGCTTTCTTTGTGCTCTTGCTTCCCCCGTCACGATTGGTCTAAAACTAACTAATGCGACGTTAATTAAACAATCCCAACAACGAAACAATGCACAATCAACTGCACAAAACAACATTCCAAATGTTTTCGAATCGGAAAACAATTGAGATGCTGTAAAATGACTTAAGATGCAGTAATAAAGTGGGAATTCGGTACCGTATAGAATTAAATCGGTAGAGATGTTCGATTTGATTGGATGTTTGTTATTTAGATTTGCTATTCTTTCACTTTTGGCAAATAGCGACGATGAAGATGAGTGATGCTATGATGAAATTGATGAAGGGACACTTACCAAGGACACCCACACCCAAGTCGAGATTCTAACCAGGGACCCATGGCATCGTAGCGCGCTGTGCTAACCACTCCTCCATGGAGTGGACATTATAGCATATTTTGTGTGCTCAATTGGGATCAATCAATGGAATGAATAGGCATATTATATGATTAATAAATTCATACCATAATACCACGTCATATTATTCGGCACGAAGTAACATCAGAGACATTCAATCTTGCATGTTTGCCTTTCAACTAATTCTTTGAATTCAGGTTAATCACAACAATAAGATAAATTATGAAGCAAATGATAGTGAATGTGGGATATTGACAGTTATTACGAATTACCTGACAGAAACAACATTAAGCAGGCTCGGTGGTCAAGCTCATTAAGTGATTGACATTCGATATCGTCGCCAAAGTTCCCGGGTTTGAGTACCGTCCTTGTCGGGGGTGTTTGACTATTTCGTCATCAATTTCATGTAATGGTCACTCGTCCTTATCGTCGCGATCATCGAACAGGGAATAAAAATTATAAAAATAAATACGATGGAAGAGTACTTATTTCATCTCTCACGAAATCTCCTACAAAACCGGAATATATAAAATACATGTATATTCATTCACATACATTTTCGATTTCTATATTTAACTAATCGAGACCGAGAACGGAAGAGCAATTTTCAGTTCGACAAACCGAGAGACGGAGAAACTGTCAAGTCTAGTTTCTTCTTGGCATCTCCGTAATCGAGTTGTTCTGTTTGTCATTGGCTTTGTATTGGCAATTATTGTCATAATTCTTCCCCTGCAGGTAAACCATAACGATGAATTATGATGAAATGAAGCAGATAAAAGGGCAATAACAAGAAAGTCATGCCTGTTCGGGACTCCAACCCAGAACCTTATGTAACGAGATTTGAAATTCTGGAGAAGGCGTCCGTGTTTCGCTTGGTTTTCTCTTTCCTCTACTTCTCTTATATTATCATACATGTATAATAAAAATGGATCTCATACGATATGTTGCGATTCATAATTGTGCTGATTAGATGCTACAGATGTGAACTCCAACCTGCAATATATTATTCCCTTTTGTTTGGTATCTGGTTGAACATGAAATTTTCTTACACTGTGACAATTTCTTTCTTAGTTTTGGTTTGGTGCACAGATATGCTAATCTGGACTCGACCTTCAGTTTAAAGTGGGATACTAACCACTATGTGCATCCATCGTGTATCAAACCCGGGATCCACTGATTACAAGGCGACGACGTTATCACTACGCCATCGAGGAGGCCCCATGACAAAATGTTATTCACTCGATCTCTACCATAATTTATTTCAGCATTTACATTTTCGTTTTCTTCTTCTTTTTTCCCTTTGTTAACTACTCTTATACAACTCTTTTTGCGTCTTCGAATTTCTTCTTGTTTCAGGAAAAAATAATACATGCAGGCTGTATAAAAATCCCCCGTTCAAATAGATAAAACGTTCACTCTCGAGAACTAATTTACATGTTTATCACTAACGTAACCATTAGAAAGCTATTGAAATGTTAACTGATATAACTGCAGATGAAACAATACTTACAGCCACTAACGAAATATCTATTCTTGTGTAGCCTCACAGACAACAAGTATCTGGTGAGTCATTCACTCTTGCTGACTACGGGCGAAGGTCACTGAACTAAAGGGTGGTGGCAAGCAAGCAGGCTTCTGCTCTATCAAAGACGAGGTCACGTGTTCCAGTATTCAATGGCGTACGAAATAAGGAGGAACACAGCTATCTGACGTATGTTTTGGTCCCGTCATTGCACTAGAACACTTTATCGTCGTGGCCTTGAAGTTCCCTCAGGGCACTCCTACGTAAAGGCTTCTCAGCTAGAAGGATATCTTCCCCATTGAGTGGAGGAAAAGTGGTTGCGTATAGAGGTCCTTCAACTTTCGTATTCTTTTTCATTTCAGAACCCGTGCTGTATCGTCGACTTAATCCAATCTATCCGATGTAGGTTTTAGGTTCTGTTTCTGTTCGGTTATTTCACGTTGTCTTCCTGCTTATGTTATTCGCGACGAAGGCTCTGGATTCGATAATCTGGACAATAACGGGATTGTGTTGGTTGCTTGATTTGGTGTCTTAAGTCCACTTTATGTCCTGTTAGGCTAATCGTGAATGGACCTACAGTTTAAAGGGGGATCCGAACCACTATGTTCCTCCACCGAGTATCGAAACCCGGGATCCCTTAATTACAAGGCGCCCACGATCCCACTGCGCCATCGGGGATTGTGTTCGAAACGAATGAATCAAATTTGAGTGATATGATATGCAACCATTGGAAGACTATTGAAAGAAAAGCTATGGGAACCTGCCAGTTTTTCTACTGCAGACAGGAAACCATAAACATGGAAGAGAAGCTTATATTCTATGAAACCTGATGCTATGTGCTCGAATACTGGCTAAATATAATCGATAGAGGCATAGCAACGTAAAACAACCTCTTATATGATACATATAGGTTTAAAAAGGTCGAAATAGAAAGATTGTGTGCGCCTCACTGATGGCGTAGTGGTAAGGCCTTGTAATCAAGGGGTCTCGGGTACGATACCAGGTGATCGCACATAGTGGTTCGGATCCCACTTTAAACTGTATGCAGTTCAGATTAGTCTATCTGTGCCGGTGACTCAGTCGGTAACGCGTCTGACTACCATGCTTTAGGCCCCGGGTTCAATCCCCGGACGGTTCGAGCCCGGTAACTTTTCTAACGTTGGAAGCGGCCCCGGCGGCCACCCAGCGTCGAATGACATGGGTACCTGGGGAAAACCCTGGGGGTAAAGGCGGTCAGGGGCGTGATGCTGATCACATCACCCCCACTCACGAACGAATCAAGAAAGTGTGGGGCGTTACCCCCACACCCCCTATACGCCTTCATGGCGTAGCGCTAAGCACAGGTGAGAACTTTATTATTATTTTTTTTTTTTGCATAAAGTGGACTTACAACAAAATTTAAAATTGCGATAAAGATTATGATAAGGTATTAAAGAATTGGGTCTAACACACTTTTTTATTGTTTACCAATGACATTGTTAACTAATATTCTTAGTTTCAGTTTCAAGATGAAATCGGCTACGAAATAAAAGGAGTGGGTTCATATTTCTTTTACGAAATTCCACTTTTGTAGTAGACCTGTGCCACACTAAGATGTGACATAATAAACAAATCTGAGACACTTTCAAAGTATTAAATTGCTATCTACGTATTTGGGAACAATCTTTCAATATAATACTTTTTTTGGACGCGTCAAATCATAGTATTTAATTCCTGTTTTAGCAGCTTTAAGAAACCTGATTTGGGGGGGGGGGTTACAAATGCCCTTTCTGCTCCCGTCAAGTTACGCCTATGACAAACAGGAATTCAAAGTAAAAGACTGTCCCGACTAAATCGGGAGACACGTCTGATAGATTTACAATTGGGAAAATTATAATTAAGCGTGTAGTTGAAAACAACCTATTTTCATATATTGCATGCAGCTCTACTTTTTCTGCAATGTGGATCAAGAACTGGGGACGTGGAGAAGCACAACAACACTCCACGTAACCAATAGTCACGTGACCGTCTTTGCTTTCCTGTCATGTTGACCTTCGCGTGGAACACATTTCTCGGTGTTAAGAGAGGCAAAATCACCCGATCATCGAAGGGTGCAATATGTGTTGCCTACCCTCCTGCATTACTTGCTCCTATTAAAGCCTTATGGGGAAGAACTTTTTTCCATGACTGTACATCAAAATATAATGCAAAAAAGGACGGTGCAAGGAAAACTCCTAACATCAAAAGCATGAATGTTTCATGTGGTACTATTATTGCAAATGAAAATGTGTGGATAATAGAATCTGGTGCAACTGATCACATGACTCCAAACGAAAATTATTTTTCAACAATTGACAAGAAATCGTGTGCTGAAAAAATTACCACAGCTGATGGTACAACAACACCAATAACACCAACGCCATGTAATAGTTGCCTAATAGGAAAGTCAACTAGGCAACCATTTATGAGTAGTCATGACACAAAAAGGGAAACGTCAGTACTCGAAATTGTGCATTCCGATCTCATAGGACCTTTGGATGTGAAAAGTTTAGGTGGCGCTCGATATGTATTAAGCATAATAGATGATGCAAGTAGGTATACACACGTTTACTTCTTGAAATCCAAAGATGATGTGTTTAGGATATTTAGGGATTGGAAAGTAGAAGTTAAAAAACAAACTGGAAAAAGATTGAAAAGATTACGAACTGATAATGGGTTGGAATTCTGTTCGAAGAAATGGGATGACATTTGTAGAGATCATGGAATAATACATGAAAGAACAATGTATACACACCAGAACAAAATGGGGTGGCCGAACGTATGAATCAAACACTTACGAATCATGTGAGAAGTACTTTCAGTGATAGTAACATACCAAGGACACTTTGAGCTGAACTAATATACACAGGAGCGTACGTACATTAGAAATCGTACAGCAAATAGTCATAATGAAGCAAGGACCCCATATGAACTGTGGACTAGAAAAACACCTAGTGTGAGACATTTCAAAGCCATTACATATGAAGTTTTTGTACACACACCAAAGCAAAAGCGTACTTCAAAATTAAGTACAAGAGCTGAACAGGGTATACTGGTTGGGTATGCAATTCGTGGACGAGAATACCGAATTTGGATGCCAAGAGAAAATAAAATTATATAGTCCGGAGATTGTGTATTCAAAGAAGATGGTAACAAAGTTGAAGAGCATGACAACTCCCAAGACAAAGGAAATTTAAATAAAGAAGTGATATTCTTCAACGTACATGACGAAGCAGAATCTGAATGTAACTTGGAAAATATGTCCCAAGAAGAAGATGAAATGGGTGAAAAATCTCCTGAAGAAAATTTAACCAGACAACGTCGTATGACACTAAGAAGGAATCCGACTAGGAAAGAACATTGCTGTAGTCAGACAATAAATGAACAGTCATACTCAGTGAAAAATGAGTACGATGAAGATCCTACAACGTTTGAAGAGGCAATGAATGGTAATGAAACTGGGCATTGGGTTGAAGCCATGCAAGAAGAGATAGAATCACTAAAGAAGCATAATGTTTGGGAATTAGCAGAATTACCACATGGAGTCACACCTGTTGATTGCAAATGGGTATTCAAGAAAAAGAAAAATGAGAATAAAGTGCGCTTGAAAGCACGACTAGTAGCTAAAGGTTTCACACAGAAAAAGGGCATAGATTATAATGACATTTATGCTCCTGTACCAAGTTTTGACACAACTAGATTACTTACTGCAATTGCTGTAGAAAAAAGAATGGATACTAGACCAATATGATGTGAAGAATGCTTATTTACATAGTGAACTGAAGGAGACTATATATATAAAACAACCAGAAGGCTATGTGAAAAGGGGGCAAGAAGGACTGTATTGCAGACTGAAAAGGTCTATATATGGCTCAAAACAAAATGGAAGATATATGGAATGAATATTTGGATGAGAGACTAAGAAAGAAAGGGTTTATTAGAAACAAAGTTGATCCTTGTGTTTACAGCTTAGACTCAAAACAGGGAAGATTGATACTAATAGTACATGTTGATGATATACTGGCCATATCACAAAATGAAGCAGCGAGACAGTGATTGAAGACATGTTTGGAATCGTGTTTCAAAGTGAAATATGTGGGATTAGCATCACATTTGCTAGGGGTGAAATTCAATTATCAAGATAACGGTGGGATAACATTATCACAGGAAGATTATGTTGATCAACTCGTGAAAAGATTTGAATTACAAGATGCCAAGGATGTTCATACACCAATGGAAAGTCGACCTGAATTTTCAGATGAAGACGGATAAGAAATTGATGTCCCTTATCGAGAACTTATTGGTGAGCTATTATATTTATCTCAAAGAACCAGACCAGATATAGCGTTTGCTGTTGGTAAACTAACACAATATTGTTTCAAATTTAATAGAAAACATTGGAAGGCAGCGAAAAGAATTCTTCGATATGTGAAAACTACCAAACATTATGGTATTACATATCAACCTGTAGGTAAACCAATGGTGGCATACTGCGATGCTGACTGGGCGAACTGTGAAGAGGATCGCAAGAGCATTACTGGTTACTTAGTCATTCTTGCAAATGCTCCCATTATTTGGAAAAGCATAAAGCAAACTGCAATTACGTTAAGTACCATGGAAGTTGAATATGTAGCATTAGCGTCTTGTGAACGTGACATTACTTGGATGAAGCAAATGCTGAATTCACTTAAATTAGAAGATGCATATGTGGAACCAACAGTGATCAAAAGTGACAGTCAAGCAGTTATTGCACATACTGTACTAAGAACTTTGTGGATAAGTCAAGAACCAAGCATATTGCAATGAAACATCATTTCATAAGAGGTAAAGTAATGGAAGGAGTTGTGAAAGTGCAATTTGTATGAAGTGAAAATAATCCAGCAGACTTATTTACCAAATCACTTTGTCGTAATCTGCATGTGAAACATTGTAAGAATATTATTTATAATGCTGTTCAAAATGAAATGATGCGAAATGATATTTGTTGTTTGTAAGATATCATTTCGAGGGGGGATTGTAGGAGATATTTTGTTTTAGTAACTTTGTAAATATTTACTATGAGCTGGCAACTATGACCAGGCAGTAGTCTGTTTTCTTGATGCTGCAAATATTCTGTGACATACATACAGATGTATATGTCGGGCAAGTATTGCCAAATCTGTTGGTTTCTTTTTCGTTCTTCATGCATGTATAGTTTTCTTGTAACCATTTTTGTTCTACTATTTGGAATATTCTTTAGTTTGATAATAAATAATTCAACAAAATTAAACCGCGGGATACAGAATGAAAAGTAATAATGGCATAATAAAGGCATGAAACATATATTCACGTAGATGATGGTAAGATTTGTACTATAACTATTGGACAAAATGTAACAAAGTGATAATACTTTGAATAACAAAACGAAAACAACTCATCTTTGTACTAAATGGTTATGACATAGTAGCGAATCCAGCGGGGTGTAAGAAGGGGCATTCCCCGTGGAAAACGAGTCATGAAAATGTCATATGGTTCGTTGTGTTTTTTTTACGTGAAAATTAAAATAAATGTTATTCCCTTTTCAAATAATTCAAAATAAAGCATTGACACAATATTGAATCGTTCTTTGTCCCCCCTCAACGATAAAGTTTCCTACTGGAAAATAATTGCCCCCTCCATTGAAAAAAAAACGTTTCGTTCGCATAAAAGTACTTTAGGGTATTCAGTTAGGGCTTGACACATTATCGATCTCGGGCTAAGTAGAAGTGATGTGATCAGCACCACGCACAGGCAACATTTACTCACCCAGGGCTTCCATTGGGTAGCAACTGATGGGAACCTGGGTGAGACCCAGATTTTCTTATGCAGGGACCCGATGGAACACCCGAGATAACCACACAGGGAGTCGACCCGGGTACTCCAAGTGGTAGTTTGAAGTCCTAACTACTGGACCACCGCGGTTCCGCCTTCCATAATTAACGTTTTCGAAATTCACAGTAAGGCGAAAAAATTGTCTTACTTTAAAAAGAATACACAATAATAGCAGAATATAAGCTGCAAAAACTTTTCAAGTTTTTTCGACATGCTATAAAAACACGGGTAATTGTTGGTTAGCCAACCTCCAGCGCCAAAAGTTGCTTACAAATATTCGAAATTTCTTTTGAAACAAATTCCAGATTAACAGGACTATTCATTCATTCATTGGCCTCCGTGGCCGAGTGGCACAGCGCGCTACGACGCTAGAGGTCCCGGGTTCGAATCCCGGCCTCGACATGGGTGTTTGTGAGAGTCCCTTCATCAAAACCATCACTCATCCTCATCTTCGCGATTAGCCAAAAGTGGCATATTATTTTTTTATAATATATATTATTTATTTATATTATATCATTAATTTAGCTATGCAGCGTCTCGCCGCCACTTTGGAAGTTAAACTAGTGTTTCTAAATAGCTTACTTTTTACAGCTGTTCTTGTTTTAACTTGCATTAAGAGAGGTTCGACTTTATCACTTTTAACAATGGTAAGCATAACTTCGAGGATACACAACATAACAATTAAACATCCACTCACACTACCAGCGTAAATGCACACAGGTGCACATGAAAACTCCGCTCCGTCGATGTCGAACGCCTCTAGAGGAGACATGTGGAGTTTCTACCAGCACACAAAATCGTATTTGCGGCGGCGAAGTGCCGAGGCTGGGATGATCGTGCTGGGCTATCGATTTACAAACAAGACCGAATAACAATCCATAAACAGAACATTGTACCTGTATTCACACCGTTCGATTCTACTACATCCGATGCAGGTAAAGTCGTGTGCAGAACGTCCGAAAATAACGCAATTCTTTGGTTTCCTGTTCCAGTATAATTCAAAATATACACGAACTGACCAAATATGTTAGTCAAGGTCAAGAAACAAAACCATTGTCTTTCCATAAACCGCATGGAAACACACATGGCTGCCGATAAATTGCGGTGTACCCAAAGAAGCGTTCTGTTTCCGCTACTGTTCTCCATGTATGTAAATTATATATCTGGAACCTTTCAATCAACAAATTACCATCTGTACGCTGATGATGTCCAGTGTTATTTGTCGTTCCCTAAAACAAGCATCAATAGGGCCATCAAAGCGCTATACGTTGATATTATGTTCTTCTACAAGTGGTCTCAGGCAAACAGTCTACGAGTAAATGCTGAGAAAACCAAATGTATTTTAATTGGCTCAAGGCAGCTAATTTCCACAACAGATAAGTCCTCCATCCCTGGAATTCGTGTCGATGAAATCCAATTTCATTATCGCGTTCGGTCAAAGACCTGGGAATCGTTGTGGACGAAATCCTCACTTGGAGGGATCATGTGAAGGCCATCTGCAAAACAAAATCCTACGCAGCATTGCACTCAGTGTACAGCCTTAAAAACAGGATTCTGTTCAGTGACACCGAGGAGTGCAGACGTGCTTCACGCGTCCTCTGTGAGTGCGACGTTGCAGTTGTGCGCGCTAACGATGGGGATCGAGCTGTTCGTCTGGAGAGCCTGTATAGGCTCTTGGAATAACCGTGGAGGGCGGAAATTGTTGCTGTTTTGCAGCGAGTGTACTGTGAATATAAAAATGGAGTCTGTTGTGTGTGCAATGGTGTTGATGGCGCTGCTTTTGATAGGCGGCGTAGAATTGAGCCCAGGATCCATAGACCGCGGGAATGATGTTAGCCGAATTCTGGAGAGGCTAAAGGCACTGGAGGGCATACCCGAAGCAATCCAGAACATCAACCACAAGCTTTCGACACTGAAGCAGGTCCACGAAAAAACAACCAATATTGAGGCCGGGCTGGCTGCGATTGGGAGAAGGATGGACGACTTGGAGAGGGAGAACCGGGAACTCAAGGAGGAGAATAAGTTCCTATGGGGAAGAGTCTGGACAGCTGAAACCCAGATAGACAAGGTGGTTGGACACTCGAAAAGAAGTAACCTCATTTTCGATGGTGTCCGGGAGGACGGCCGCGAGATCTGGGAACAGAGCGAGGAGAAAATCCGGACACTGGTGAAGGAGAAGATGTGGGTGGAGCTACAAGGGTTGGATAAAAAGTAATGGCAACACTGGTATAATTGGTACTTGACTGTATTGGCAGAGGAGCACGTGTTACATTCCTTCAAAGTAATCGCCCCTCATCTCTACGACCTTCTGTCACACGTATGGAAGGCGTCGTACACCGTCAGCGCGTCCATCTCTGTCGATGTCCGGCAGTGACCGCCCTATAGCACGTATGATGGCTTCGCGCGTGTCGTAGTGCTTCCCGCCCAGTGGTTCCTTCATTTTGACAAAACAGTCGTAATCACACGGTCTCATACCGGTGAATACGGCGGATGTTCCAGTACCTCCCACTAACAGTTATGCAGGAGCGCCGTCACATTGTTCGCAGTGTGACACCTTGCATTGTCAAGCAGGATGATGGTACTCCGTGCCGTGGTGTTGCAAGAAGGTGCAGAAGTAGGCTGCGTTGACCGTCTGCCTGAGAGACGTTGTTCTTCTTGCCTAAACATATTGTTAGGGCGCTTGCACTCTCGTCCTCTGCTTCAGAGCACTGCTGTTTTTGACTGAATAACATACAATCGCTCCCACTCACTATACTTCCTCGTCTGACATTCCTTTATCAGCCACGAAACGCTTGTGGCGCTGTGACTCACCCCTTTTACGGGACAGCAATGTTGCCATTACTTTTTATCGAACCCTTGTAAATGACATGGCGGTGGAGAGGTCCCACAGACTGAACTACCAACTAGTCGGATGCAAGCCCATCATAGTGAAATTTCACCATCACAAAAAGAAGGAGGAGATATTAGCCAACAGAGGAAAGCTCAAGGGATCGGAGATATACGTGAGGGAAGATTACTCCCCCTATATCGCGCGGCAGAGGCAGCTCCTGACCGACCACATGAGGGATGCCAGGAAGGAGGGGCATCGAGCTTTCCTGGCCTACAACAAGTTAATCGTAGACGGCAAAGTATATATGACTAACGACGAATGCTCGGACATCGTCTGAGTGGGACAACGTCGGGACGGATGCGAGACCCGCAGATCTGAGAAGGAAGATGGGAGATTTGGCCTTAAAAACATTTCATCTCAAGTCGTAAAGAAAACACTCATGGAGTCGTTAGTTTTGTCACAAATAGACTACTGTGACTTGACGTATATTGACCACAACGGTGAACTAGCAAGACGTCTACAGCGAATACAAAATGCATGTGTGCGCTATATTTATAATATCAAATATTTTGACCACCTTACCCCGGCTTTCAAGGACCTAGGCTGGTTCGACCTTTCCACTCGTCCCCGCTTCCACGCTCTTACAGCGCTCTACAAAATAGTAAACTCACGAGAGCCCTCCTAACTACTTTCCCGTTTTCAACCCCTAAGCGCAGCACACGCCTCTACCACCCGTTCGCGAGACAACTCTCAGCCGACAAGAGACTCTCCTTCTCTCGGCCCATTCAAATCAAAATTAAGAAATCATCTTTTGGAGTCAAGTTACTAGTATTGAAAACAGGGAGATTAAATAAAATGAAACCTTCGTGTAAACTTGTAGGACCAACACCCACTGACTTTTTCTGTAATTTGAGTATGTTTGTAATGTGCGTGTTTATGTTTTATGTGTATTTTCTTTTCTTACAGTGTATATGTATTTTTCTATTTTTTCTTTTTTTTCTTGTGTTTATCTTTTTTGGTATTTTAATGTTTTTAGTTTTTATATATTTCACAAACAGTTAGCTACATAATGAATTTATAAAACGTAGAGATGGTTAAGTGGAAGGAAAGGCTTGTGCCTTAACTTCGACATCCAAAACAACAAATGAATGGCTTATTGCAGAAAGGGACCTGAGTCACATTTTTGAGGTATCGGAGTCACAACTTTTTCATCTCCTCTGTCTCTAGCAGCATACTGCAGGAGGGCGCATTTAGGGTTGCAAAATTAACTATTCATTATGCTAAAAATTTGAGCCAACAACAGCACATTTCTTTCTTACACTCTCAATATTATACGATTTTTCTTGTTTTTCTCAGAATTGTGCAAAAGTGACTCAGGTCCCTTTCTGCAATAAGCCATTCGAATAAATAAATAACTAATATCCATAAAAATCTTTTAAATTGGTAATGAAACTTAACATTTAGGGCAATATTTGATCTCCGATTTAATCGTAACTTTCCTTCATCCACTGAAAGAACGAAGCTATACTAAACAAAAAGTGTGACCTCTGAGAAAAAGTCCCTACGTGTTAGTTATAGTATTATTTTGCCCATGAATATATTGGTTCGTAGACGTATAGCCCAAAATATAAGGTTCCACATCTTCAATATAGCGGATATGTTGAGTGGGATGACATCATCACATGCACTGTATTCCAACGCGCAAGATTCCTCGACAGCTGCTATTCGAACAACCAATGAGATTTCTCGGAAGCCACGTGTATTCGCTTACACTGACTTTCGTTTCTACAGCGGACGCTGTATAGGGTGTAGATTTACAGGCGCAAAAATGAAATCTTGCAAAATTGGCACAGAAATGCGCTATAAAATGGAAGAGGCAATAAAAGAGGCTGTCAACACAAAGTTTGCAATGCAGGCTTCTAGAATTGAAGAGTCTGTATTTTGCTGTTTTTTTCTATTGAACATCATTTACTTTAGGCTAAGCGCGGCGATGATGCTGAATGGTTAAAATAAATTCTTGAAAGGACACTCAAGAACAACATGAAATAATCATGTACAGTACTGTTGAGAGCAAATAACAGGTAAGATTATGCAAAGTAGGCATTTGTAGCCTTACAAAAATGCGTTATCAGTTCCGAAACAACAAGAAATGAACTTAAAACAATAAAGCCTGCGTTGGAATAGAAAAAGGCAAATAGGCAAAAATCCGCACACTGCTTCGCTTTTCTGCCACTTTTGGCTAATCTTGAAGATAAGTATGAGTGATGATGCAATGAAATTGATGAAGGGACACTAACAAACACCCATTCCCAGGCTGGAATTCGAACCAGGGACCCCTAGCGTCGTAGCATGCCGTGCTAACCACTCCGCAACGGGGGCGGCTGTACCCTTCTCGTAACTTTCTTGCGGTAGATTGGGACTACGAGAGACAACTTCATCTGTCTTTATTGGGCTACAAAGTTGACTTAGAACAAAAACTCAACTTGGTTGGGGAATGCCCAACCAAGATCCGAATTCACAATTGGTATTATCAATATTCAAAAATATATAATACCATTGCTCACGAAGGAATTGTTCAGTACTCAAAATACCAGTGTGATTCTTGTAAACAAAAGACATTTTCATAAAAGTCGTTATTTTTTCTGTCACTATACTCGATCCTGTGGACACTTGAGACTGCAATAAACACAAGCATAAACATTTATGTCCCATTCGCTGTGTTTGCTAGCTCATTGTAAACACTCTCTGCCTAAGCTCAGAAAGTGTAATGAGGTGGTCAACAAGAATCAGGAACGATAAAGGACCAATGTCGTAAAAGATGAGCGCAGAAAGATTTTCCATCCGTGATTTACGCGTCCAGTCACCTTCCTCACATGAGACCGTATTTTAGAGACTTCCTGTGGAAACACTTGTAATATATGTCAATGACAGGACCCGTAAATTTCCCACCCTGTACAGCCCCAGATACTAGGGGAGGGAACTGTTAGGCGAAAAATTCCTTTGCTTGTAAAGGCGAAAGTATACCGCACCGTCTCAGCGGGCGGAATCTCGTAAGAGAAGAAAAAAGTAAGATATTTGTTTTCGGAATGGCAACGGGAAGCTACTTTTACGATGTGCCTCAGCTAACTCATCCATTCTCTATCGTGTTTATTGACTTATTTTTCGTAAGAAGATGGTTCATTGTTGCCAACTCCATGACTATTGCCAATATCTAGGTGATTCATGAGAGTTATATGGAGATGCTTTCTTGGGCGCAAATGTAAAGAAACTATAGGACTGAGCCGATGGGGGCCAAAACAAATAGTAGAGCAATTTGTCTATGGGTATATTTGGTATCATTTGGAGGTACTAATTTTCTTTTATACCTGAGTTATACGAGTGTAAGGATACCAAAAAACCATGATTGCCATCTCAAAAGTGGTAGCTAATAGAAGTGGTGGATGTTGACTTTCGGAAAGACTGCTATGTCTCTAAAACTAATGGTCCGATTTCAATGTTATTCTTTTTTAAACGAAAGCTTTAGAAGTGGTCTTTATTTAATGCTATCTTAGGTTTCTCGATAATAGCAACCGTTAATTAGTAAATCACGGGTTAGTAAATAAAATCGTATTTTTTTACTAATAATTTTATGTTTATCATTAAATTACTAATAACCGAGGTATCTGAGAAGAAAATGTTCCAAACAAAAATTGTAGCGTAAGGTATTATCTTTAATTTGCCATATTGCACTTGTTGGTTTTGACCTCAGAATTCACATAAAACGAATTAATTATGTAGTGTGTGCAGCGAATGCTGCTAGCCGGATGCCCCTTTAGTCCTACTTAATCACACATATTGTGGCTGGTACTGACTATTGAACAATGTATTGTTGTTAGATAACTGTAATAATATATAATAATAATAAAATTAAGTTATTTTATTATTATTACTTATTATTATTATTATTACTAGTAGTAATAGTAGTATTAGAGCCAAGTCGGGACCACATGAAGGATGAGGCAGAACGTCCCATGTCCATTTCCTTAGCGCGCCAACGTTAATGTTTCTGTGTTGGGCACGCCCATAGTTGTGGATGAAGAAATGAAGAGAAGTCTGTCGTTTCCTTTACTTGGAACAGATTGCTGGCGTCACTTTTTTCTGTGAGGAGTCTTAATGCAATTTTTCTCGTTCAGAGAGGAACTCCAAGTACAGGATATACTTTCAATACATACAATGGATCAGTTCTCGCAACATTGTCAGGAGTCGCAGATGTTCTTCATCACCAAGCACCAAGTCAGTTCTCCACACGGCCTGGATCTTGTTGACTCATTTTGCCTCACTAAACACCCTTGCCTGGGAACAATATACATCCCCGAACCGTGCATTATACCTGGTAACACCAGACGGAAAGCATTCTCCTTCGCCAAATAATGTGATATGTTTCAATAATGGTTTAAACGATTTGAAAACTTTTGAACATATCAATTCCTTTACTTGATATTTTATATTCATTAAACAACTTACATATTCCCCGAATTGGAGATTCGTTTTACGTACTTGTTATTAGGAGCAACCCTTTCAGCACAAATCAACTTTCATAGAAGACACAAGGAAGCTTTTGTATTTAGTGAGCAGGTGAGTAAATTTCAGTGTTTTATCCAGACATCTACAACACCCATTAACACCCCCACCACTAAATTTCTTCAACAATCTACTAAAAATTTTCACAATGGCCCAATTTATGTCATTTTGGCTATAAATTTATCTTTACATCAAGCGCTTCAAGTGGAAAATGTTAGATGGGGGGGATGTTTGGTTGAACCTTGGGGTTGGCTGGGGGGATGTTCCTATGGTTTAACATGGTGACAATGATACAGCTGGTGGGTGTTTTGCAAAAGAATTGGGGGATACCATTCCCCGTATGGGGAGCAGTTGGAGAACTGCTTACACCCCACCTAAACAGGAATTTATCTTATACACCCGCCCCAAGGTGGAAAATTCTGGATGAATCCCAGCCAATTTTAAGGGAAAAGTTGGCAACACTGAAATTACATTAGATCGAAAGCAGGGTTGGTAGGGACATATTTCAGTTAAGGGTGGAAATTTCTGTTGACATCCTCCTGGCTAGGGTATTACTCGACACAGAGAAGAATGGAACAGCAGGGTTCAAAACCCTTTTGGTTTGATGTAAACACGCTTTGACGTCCCGAGGGAACCGAAAGCATGCTGTTTTCCCTCCCCCCGTCCTTTCCCTCCACAGTACACCACAGGTTTTCATGAAAGATTCATAGAGCCAGGCAGAAGAAAAGCTGGTTATCGGGACCTCGTTTCCTTCTTTCCTTCTCTGCTGATGTTGCGTTGTCCATTACTGGAACTCCATTCCGTAAGACTTTTCGCCATTCTTTGCCGCCGCGTTAAGACGAGGGGGTAGAGCTTAATGATGTGGAGATTCAGGGACTCTCCGAAAAGGCCTTCGTCCAATGGTCAATTCATGGAAATCTTCCTCAAGGGAGCAACTCGTCATTTGGAACAGCCTGGCTTCCGCAGAGAGGTTACACCCAGCCAATGAGAGGGTGATTTCCTTCCTTCTCGCACCGTTCCGGGTTGACGGATTAAGTGCTGCCACCTGGCGAAGTGGCGGCGAATCAGTAACTCATTCGACGGCCATCAATCGCTGCAGAAGTTGGCTGATGTCGGTCGTCTCGAGGACGATGGTTATCGAAATGCTCCCGGAAAGGTTGTTTCTTATCTTCCCTTTCCGGTCGTTAGCCCTTCGTTTTTTTTTAGTTTTTTTTTTTTTAGCAAAGACATTAATTTGGGCCGGAACATGATACGTTTTAATCCCAGGAAGAAAGTGTTGGAAGACGATGCTGACGGTAGCAGCATTCAACAAATCGATAGTGATGGACATTACTTAGTAAATATGCGATATCGCCCGAACACCTCTCGCTCGTTTATTTCGTTAATTTTAGCATTGATACTTACCTATTCTGCATTGCGGAAGATTCTTTAAGGTGAAGTTATGCCTTTTTCCATAAAATAGTGTCAACTTTTCATATTACGAGTCATTATTTGTCTTCCTTGTTCCGCTTGGGTAACAGACAATATGGCATGCACTCCTCATGGATCATCGCGCGTCGTGCTTGTGTTTTGTGGATTTGGAGTGGGTATGCAGTGTTTCAACCTTCTTCACCGAAAAATACCTACTTTCGTGTTCATTATGTCATCACAAACCATTGACTGATAGCCCAAAAAAAGCATTCACGACAGCCCCAAAAACCATTCACGATAGCCCCACGGACCATTTCCGGCAAGGTTAGGTTAGGCTGGGTTGGGTTAGGTAAGCATAGTTAAAAAAAAATCTCGTTAGAAAATGGCACGTTTGGAAACACTGGCGAGACCGCGTGACTTTCGACGCTTGCGCCATCTGCAGGTACATAATGGAAACAATTGTATAATGTCAAAAAATGCAAGTTCCTTACATAAAAAGTGATTATTTCTTGTTCTGCAGCATTGTATGGTGAAGTTTTCAGTTTCCGCGAAAGAAAATACCTCCAAGAACTTCGACAATGCTACAGAAACTGATTTGAGTAAGTAGTTTCTCCTATAAATTTGAAGAAATCCGTTCGGGCGATATCGGATATTTACCCATTACTTGACTAATATTAGTCGATTATTAAAATCATCGAAGAAACTAATGGAAATTAGTAGACTGAAAAAAATAGTCAAATTAGTCAACTAACTAACTCTATAGACTTCATAAACCCGAAGGTTTATGGTTGCAGCAACATCTGTCCCTATCCTGAGCAAAATCTATCCACTTTTTTCCATCCTTACAGATTTCCTTTAGGTCCATCTCAACGTTATCCCTCCATCTTCGTCTTGGCCTTTCTACTGGTCTGTTACCATCAAGTTTCCCAACATGAATCCTGTACATTCTTCTTTCCTCTCCGATTCGTGTCACGTGGCCTGCCCACCTAAGTCTTCTCGATTTAATTATTCTAACAATATCTGGACATGAATACAAATTATGAAGTTCTAAATTATGTAACCTTCTCCACTCTCCTGTCCCCTCATCCCTTTTAGGTCCAAATATTTTTCTAAGGATTTTTATTTTCAAATACTCTTAATTTATGTTCCTGTTTTAATGCAAGACACCAAGTTTCACATCCATATAATACTACAGGCAAAATTACTGTTTTGTATATTTCAACTATTAGTATCTTAGATGTTATACGAGAAGATAAAAGTTTATGAAGTGAAAAGTAACACGTATTCCCTGAATTATGAATCGTCAGCTATGCTTGATTGATTTGCTTTAAAGGGGTCCCGGGTTCGATACCCGGTGGAGGCACAAGTGGTTCGGATCCCACTTTAAACTGTAGGTCCAGTCCCGATTAGCCTTACTGTGCATAAAGTGGACTTAAAACAACAAATCAATCAATCATTGATTTGCTTTATTTTACTTCGATTTTTGTGCCACTTTTGGATAATTTGCGAAGATGGAGGGTGAGTGATGACATAATGAAATTGATGAATGGACATTCATAAACATCCATGCCCAGGCCGGGATTCGAACCCGGGACCCCTGGCGTCGTAGCGCCATGTGCTAACTCGTCAGCTATGCCTTTCACTGCATTTAATACACACAAATGATACATAACCAAACATTCTATTCTATAAAAAAAAAATATTCGACCTCCGTGGCGGAGTGGTTAGCATACGCGCTCAACACCTGGGGTTGCGGGTTCGAATTACGGCCTGGGCGTGGGTGTTCTTTGTGAGTGTCCGTTCATGAATTTCATGAACGGACAAATGCTAGATGGCAGAAAAGCGACGTAAGATAACAAGGGCTGAGCCTACCAACGCCGATGTATCGGTATCGGAATGTATCGGTTGAAATTCATCTACCGATACCAGCCGATACTTTTTCGCCATTTTGGTATTTCAAGGGCTCCGCAAAAATGCGTAACACTTTTGCGGAATCTAATTGTTCTGGAAATTATCCAAATTTTGAAGATTCTTTTCATTTTACACCAATTTTGTGTGAAAAAACTGAATTTTGTGATAACACATATTTTAATATTCTGGTGTAATGTTTGAATATTTTAAAACAAAAATTGATGCATGTAATTAGAGTAGGATACTTACACACTAATAATGACTATTTTTAATAACTTTTATTTATTACAATTTTCAGGCATTGGTATTGGTGGGAATGTGTAAAAGTAGCGGCATCGGTTTGTTCGCAGTGATATAAGCTCAGCTCTAATAATAACCTAATACAAGCAATATAAAAATAACGCTTAAGATGAGAGATATCGATGGTTGGTGTGAAAGGTATAATCTTAAATACTGATCAAACTATGTAGAATTTTTTATATATACTGTAGTACATGCTCTGCAGATAGGAAAGAAACCCATATTGGTTTGAGATATGTTAAAAGACTGCCGATTAAGCACGTTGAGCATGAAGAAATTAACTTTTTCCAGTGGACTTTTACCCCGCTCAAGCTGACGAGAGCACATTTATTGCGTATGTGTGAGTAAAGAGATTTCTTGTACGTACTGACATATTTACAATACAACAATAAAACTGTGATATGCCTTCTCCCACTTTCGGCTTACATATTTTTTTTGCTTTCAAATTGTTACGTACCCAATAGGCCTAATATTTGTAAATGGTTTGTCAAAGTGGAATAGAGATGGCAGCACGAGGTATGCAAGATTGAAGATTAACACAATATACTCAAATGGAGATGTAAATTAGAATAAAGTGATTTGGAAAGGTGAAAAATAATAGAATTCATTATGAAAAGATAAAGAAAAGATATAGAAACAATAAATTAATGTAAATACTTAATAAATTATATTAGTGCTCATATGTAAATAGATCAGAAATCTGAAGAAGTGAAAACACTGATACAATTTCGTGCTTTTTGAACTTTTGCCAGTATAATTTCAGTGAACGATTAATTTGTATGAACTTTCCATCCTGATCATTACCAGTGCATAGTTAGAGATCGGTTAGTTCATTGAACTCTCCAGCCTAATTATTGCCTATTTTTGTGGGAGCAGGAAAAGGTTTATTATCCACTTTGCCTTGACTCATCTCACTCAACAGGTCGCTAGGTGCCGTGGCTTGCCGCGAGTTGATAGCTTCCTGGAGATGAGGCCTTGCTCGAAAAGGTTTATTATCCATTTCGTGCCTTTTAACAGATCTCAAATCTGTTAGCTTGATTTACCATCACCATAGTGGCGGCGCGTTCCAATCGCAAACCACATTACATTTGGTTGTGCGTCACAGTCGTCTGGCACCAAGTCTACACTTTGTTGCACTTATTTAGTGTTGGCGCGTTCCAGTCGTCTCCTCAAGGGAGGAGTTTAGGATATTGCCCAAAGCTCGAGAGAAGAGAGCGGGGAAAAGGATAAAGTAATCCCCCAATCAGCAAAGAGCAGAGATAGGCAGCGAATTCGTAACTCCTTAGGACTTGGTGTGAATGAAGAAAAAGTGAGGTGTTACCAGTTTGCGAGAATTGAACTTAGTAAAAAGGTGAAAACACACGTATGAAGACACCAGAGTGAGTGGAATAAAGGATACACGTTCCAGGGATTACATACGAGTACAGAAGGAAGTCTATATACCATTTCCCACAAAGAAGAAAGTCCATATCCGAATTCCCACAAAGAAGGAAGCCCTGAAGGAAGTCCAGAAAGAAGTCCGGAAGGAAGTATCGACGAAAGAAAATTATACAAATTACAAAGAAGAAATAAATTCGTAAAGCATACATAAGATGAAAATTGAATGTAAATAAGAATCAGAAAAATACACCGCTCATTATGTAAATATCCAAATCCATGTATCCTTGTATAGATAATATAATCGTTTAAACGTCTCCATTGGAAGGCTTACTGTCTGGTTTCGTTCTCTTACAAGAACCCTACCCTGATGATATTTTAGCCGTGGTTTAATATTAAGGTTAATGCACCTTGCACAAATAGAGGTAGCAAGATTCCTTGGTGTTTTCTGAAAAACCTTTCAACATCCGTTAGTTTTGGGCTATATTAGTAGTACATTTTTTTTTGTAGTCCGTAGTTACTCTGGATACAAGTAGAAGCAATTGACAATTTATATACATAAGGAAATTTTCAGTGCAGTAGAATCCATATACTCTAGATCACAGTTATCTTTGCTCTAGATACTCTGTAAGTATAAGAGTCAGTCACGAAACTCATGCTACGGGAAGGGGGTTCCGTTGTAGCCCGATATATGGCGGTCCTGTCCTTGTGAGAAACGGTGCTATTACGATTAGTGTGAAGTGCAGACTTCACACGGCTCACACTCGCACTGCTTCATACAAGTCTGCGACGCGACTGCTATCTACCGGGCGACAACGCAACCCCCTTCCCGTAGCATGAGTTTCGTGGAGCCGCGGCATCTACACGTCGAGATATACGAGGTTGCCTGATTTGCACTTACTGGAGTTTGCATGCAAGATTGTCTTAGTTTTCCATGCGAAAAACTGGACACTTACAATTGGCATGATTGAGATATACTGAGACGGTATCACGTGGAGCACAATAATGGTACAAAGGCTATATATCGCTTGAATATTTCGTTACAAAAGTTGTTTTTGAATAACAAAAAAAAAAAGTTCTGGTGAACCAATATTTGCTTCAATAACCGACAAGCAAATTATAGTTTAACAAGAAGGAACTTATTTTAATTCATAAATCATTTAGTTAAAATTACCACATTTGGTGATTTTATCTAAATCAGAACCATTTGTACCAAATTATTTAGTTAAAATTAACAAATTTATCAATTTTGTCTGTAACGAACCATTTGTTTCTAATTACGAATAAAAGTGTCAAATTTAGTAACATCTAAATCTGAAGCATTTGTTTCTATTTACCGAATAATTTAGTTAAAAATGATTACATTCAAGTAAGTGGCGAAAAGCTCAATCAATTTTTTTTTCGATAATTCAAACAAATAATTTTTTTGTGCTGAGTTAAAATAATAAATATCCCATACAGCACTCAAATATCCAAAAGACATCCAATGGATATCTCTTGGATATTCAGATCGAGAGTTCTGGATATCCAACAGATATCCAGGAATATACAATAGACATCCATTAGATGTCACCCTGGATATCCATTTGTCCGAATACATGATATCCAGGGGATATCCAGAAATGGATATGTTTTGGACGTTTTCCTCTGAATATCCATGGCGGGAGCTGTTATGGACGTAAAATGGACATCGCTAATATACGTGGATCTTATATCCTATGAATATTCTTGGAGAATTGTGATGTTACAAGCGAGCATTGATCCGATTCTTGTCTGCATTGTATAGTAGCGTTTCTGTTCCAAGATTTTAAAAGGTTTCAATCGCAAATAGTAGCAAATAACAAGACGCTCACCAACAAGGAAAACAGTCACAAGCTTCTGATTCACTCAGGCCTCAGGCGTAAAACACGCGAACTGAGAGTGATGTGCATAGCTACTGTCTATGCTAAATATAAGGAACAGGTTTTCCCGCTTGAGCTAAGAAGGATTGACTCAATTTTAGTCTCGATTGTATTCTAGTTTTGAGTAAGGCTAAATCGAAATTTTCTGATTCTAAGAAGAAAACATTAAATAACTTAACAACAGGTAAATAAGTTTATAAACGCTAATGCTTCAATGAAATTATTGTTTCAGTTCCACGATAAAGTTTGAAAAAGTATACATAACGGAAATACTATTGTCATTTTCTAATATCCGAAACAGATCCTACAAGGGTTGATCAAATGAAAAGGTACAAAACGACACTGTCGGTGTAAATAAATACTTTATTCAAAGTATCTCCATAGGCCTGAGTACATTCATCCCATTGATGAACGAGCCGAATGATTCCTTTTTCCCAGAATTCCTTTGGCCGTGACGCGACCCAGTCCTTCACAGCGTCCTTGAGTTCATTGTCTGAGGTGAAGCGCTTTCCTTTGAGATGCTTTTTCAGGGGACCAAACACATGGGAGTCACAGGGGGATAAGTCCGGACTGTAGGGCGGATGGTCTAGCTGCTCCCACTTGAACCTGGCCAGTTCCGCGTGTGTGACCCTGGAGACGTGTGGACGTGCGTTATCATGGAGCAGAACCACACCCTCCGTGAGCAGCCCCGGTCGTTCGTCTTCCCCGTAAACGTTCACCATCCGGCGATGAATATCGGCCAGTTTAACTCCTTCCGCTGTCAGAAAACGGATAACGCCTCGCTGCTCCTCAACAATCGAATTTGCCAATGTTAACGCCATCCTGTCCGAACACGCACTGCCGCGTCACTTGGACGGCGCTCTGTATCGGAGCCTCTGCTCTCTCCTGCGCATGCGCGTTCCCCTGCATGCTCCGATGCCGCGTGGCGACTCCAATCGCACCCCTACATATCACGCTACGTTCTCCCATCGCGGCATCGGTATTATATAAACGATTTCGTTGTTACGACGTTTCGTACCTTTTCATTTGATCAACCCTTGTATTTATGTTCATTGTTGGATATCCAGTTATGGATCAGTTGTAGCAAAGTAAAGTAAAGTGCTCCCCTGTGCATAGCATCACGCCAATGAAGGCGTATAGGGGGTGTGGGTGTAACGCCCCACACTTTCTTGATCCGGTCGTGAGTGGGGGTGATGTGATCAGCATCACGCCCCTGACCGCCTTTACCCCCCAGAGTTTCCCCCAGGTACCCATGTTATTGGACGCTGGATGGCCGCTTCCATCGTTAGAAAAGTTCCCTGATTTGAACCGGCCGGGGATTGAACCCGGGACCTTTAGCATGATAGTCAGACGCGTTACCGACTGAGCCACCGCGGCTACTATGTATTTCAGTTGTAGCTATGTATTTATTTATTTACTCAAAGTTTCAGATACAGTCTATTTGGCCATTTTACACTGAAACAACATAAAGTAGTAACAAAAAATAACAAAAGATAAAAACAATAACAAGATGGGATAGATTTACATGTTGTTGGTCAGTAATATAAAAAAAATTACGTTCTGGAAGGAATCTACATTCAGGGGAAGTTTGTTGTAGATTTCTGGGAGCCTGTAAAACAAGGAGCGTTGTAGAAGGGGTAGCCTAGTGGTTGGGTTGTGGAAGAGTTGCAGGTTGCGCGTTTGCTTTTGGGGTACCCTAAGTGTGAATTCACTGATTAGGAGATCTGTTCTGATTTTGCCATTTATTATCTTGTATAAAAATTTCATGTCAGCTAGATCACGACGAAAGGATGGAATGTGAATATTCAATGCAGCCATGGTGTCTGATTTGGATACATGTCGAAAGGAAGGTATTCTATGGCGAACAATTGCAAGAAAGAAACTGAGAACAGAATCTATTCTGGTGAGATTGGTTTTTGAGGCCATTGCCAAAATTGGGGAACAGTATTCAAGGATGGGCGAGATGTAAGATTTAAAGAATAAAACAAGATATGATGGACTTTGAATTTCGCTAAATCTGTATAGAAGACCGAGAAGGCGCATGGCTTTTTTAGTGGTAGCTATAATATGATTATTAAAAGTGAGTTTTTCATCCATGATAATACCTAGGTCCTTTTGGGTGGAAACGTTTTGGATTGGATTATTTTCAATAGAATAAGTAGACAGCACTTTGTTCTTTTTTAGGGAATAAGTAAGGAAAGAGCATTTCTGAGGGTTTAGTTCTAAATTCCACTGACGACACCACTTAACAAGTTCTGTGAGAGCATTTTGAAGAATCATCATGTCATGATGCGATGAGTATTTAAAGAGTATTTTGGATATCCAGTTTTTGACAAGATCTAGATATGTATTGGATATCGAGAATTGGATGGGTTTTGGATATCCAATTTTGATAAGATCTATATATGTTTTGGATATCCAAAATTGGATGTGTTTTTGATATCCCGTTTTGGACAAGATACAGATATGTCTTGGACATCCAAAATTGGATGTGATTTCAATATCCCGTTTTGGACAAGATCTGGAGACGTATTGGATATTTGGAATTGGACAATGCTTCTGACTGACAGTTCTATACATGTTTGGGCTATGTATTAGATATCTAGAATTGGTAGAGTTTCAGATAACGAGTTCTGGTTATCCTATAGACGTCCAATGGATATCCAGAATTGGATATCCAGAAATTTATATCTAATGGATATCCATAACGTTATGATTGGATTGATTTGTTGTTTTAAGTCCACTTTATGCACAGTAAGGCTAATCGGGACTGGACCTACAGTTTAAAGTGGGATCCGAACCACTATGTGCCTCCACCGGGAATCGAACCCGGGACCCCTTGATTACAAGGCGACGATGCTACCACTGCGCCATCGGGGAGGCCATCATAACGTTATGAGCTAAGGTTCTGTCCCAGGGCTGGTCCCTGGAGACTCAATTGGGGGCGTTGAAACTTAGTTGTACCGGATTTCACCCTGTGTTAGAGGGTAGGACCCGTTGACCAACGGGCGACGAGTCAGGGGTAGAGCAGGTAAATAACGTAACACAAATTGAATAGTTAAGTGACTGAGCTTTATTTGGCTGGCATTACAATATATTATTAAGAGGGAGAAGTTAGGGGAGAAGGATTAGCACCATAAAGGGCAGATACTTATCTCCGGATCTCCTGGACGCTGGAACGGTCGGCTGGGCGCTGGTCCCGCTGGCTGGCCTGAGGTGTCTCATCTCTGGACTGGCCACGACTTCTGGGCGGCCATGTAGGCGATTCTCCCCGTCCGGCACTGTCGCGCTCTCTCTCTCCCGAGCCGGACCCTGTGGCCGAGTGGTCCAGTCTCGCGCCTAGCGCGGAACAGGTAGGTCGTGCTGTACGAGCTCTGTGCTTTGAGGAAAAGTGAAAGTTCAGCGCGATATCGGTACGTACGTGTGGGAGAGGGTGTGCTGTTGAACTGTGCTAGTGAAGAATTGGACAAAAGTAAAATATAGAATGGATCGCGAAAATACGATACAAATCAGTTTTGAAACGGGAACTTTGAAACCTAGTCCTTTGGAAGTACATGAATTTATTCATGATAAATTCAAACTGAGTGTGGATGAAATTGCAGCCATACAAATTCCCACGACGATTAAATGTGTATTTTTGAAATTAGTGCGTCCTGGAAAAATGAGAAAAATATTAGAAGAAAATACTGGTGAAGTGAATTTTTATTATAGTAGTGGAGCTGTAACACAAGTGAAACTGAGTGATGCGAATCGAATTTTGAAGCCGGTTCGAGTGTTTAATCTTCCTTTGGAAGTGCCAGAACGACAAATTCGTGAAAAACTGAGTGAATATGGGACAATCGATGAATTGAAAGCAGAAACTTGGAGTGACAAATTTAGGTACAAAGTGTATAATGGGGTGCGTCAGGTTTTGATGGCAATTAAGAAGCCAATTCCCTCCTTTGTGAAAATAGGCCAATATACGGCACATGTAGTATATAATGGTCAAATCCCGACTTGTGAATGGTGTGGTAGTAGTGATCACATGCGGTTTAATTGTACCTTACGGAAACCAACAGTGTTCAAAGTCATGGGTCGTGCAGTTCGGTCCTATAGCGAAGCAATTGCACCGTCTACATCTACACACGAAGATATAAATGTGAGTCAAGAATCAGAACAACTGACTGTGATAGAAGGGCTTCAACAGGGAAAACATATACAGGAAGAGAAAAATATTCACAAGAATGATCAACAAACTTTGACCAAGGAAGGAACTGAAGAAAATATGCAAGATCAACCAAAAGAACCTGTGTTAAATGTTCAACTTACGCGACAAAGTGAAGAAATGTCCCTGGATACTATGGAGCAGAAGAAGGGTGGACCACTAAGACGACAAAAAGACATAACTAAAGTGCAAGAGGAATCGAGTGATGAAGTGCTACAGAGCAAGAAGGAGAGGAAGCAGAATCAGACCAAGCAAAAGGACTTCAGACAAGAAGCTGAACAGGAAAAAGATTCGGAAACGGATAGTGAAAGTGGAAGTGTCCAAAGTAGTACGGGTCGTTCGGTTTCCGGCTCACAAAAACGACCAAAGAGTATAAGGAAAGTGTCAGGCAGCAATCGGACGAAAAGACGATCATTGCGACATGTAAAAGCAAATGTCCAAGACATGGTTATTGATCCAAGTCCGATAGGCCATGAAAGTTTGTGAATACTGGATACAGGTAATCACTTTAAGATTAGAAAATAGTATTATTTGGAATGAATATTTTTATATGGACTGTCAGAAAGTTAATGATATTGTATTGCGTGGTGGTAGATATTTATGGATTAAGCTATACAAAGGGAAGGGGTATTTCCTCCCCCCTACTAAAATAATATTGTTAGTGTGTTTGTTAATTTTTGGTGTATAACATTAGGGGCATATAAAAATAGTGTAAGATTATTACTCTTAGATGGGGCAAAGGTGGAAGTATAAGTATTGGGAATACCCAATCCCAAAAATTTTGTTCATAGTATTTATGATGACGACCCTTCGTTTTGCTACAATAAATATAAACAAAATGAAATCCCTTACAAAACAGGCGGCGTTAGAGGACTTTATTATACAAGCATCATTAGATATTGTCTTTCTCCAAGAATGTGGACAAATGAATTTCAATTTTTCCCCAACGATAAGAGTTCATAATAATGCAAATTTCCAATCGACAGGAACAGCTTTGTTAACACGTAATACGGTTCCCCTCACAAATGTGGTATGTCATCCTAATAATAGAATCATATCAGCAAAAGTTGCAAATGTATGGATATATAACATATATGCTCCATCCGGGTCACAGTGTAGAAAACAAAGGGATGAGTTTTTTGCGCAGGAAGTTGCTGTTGAAATGCAGGGTAGGAGAGAACACATAATATGTGGAGGAGATTTCAATTGTGTATTGTATCCGCAGGATCAAAGACCTGGATTTAACACGTCGAATTCATTGCAAAAATTAGTAACTGGCTTTAACTTCACAGATGTCTGGAGTGACAAATGTTTTGGGCAGAGGGGTTTCACGTATATACGTGACAATTGTGCATCCCGATTGGATAGATTTTATGTCACACCCACATTACGTCAGAACGTAAGGTCCATCAGTATAACACCTACATGTTTTTCAGATCACAGTGCTGTCATTATGATGATAAATGTGGACATTCCAATAGTCCCGAGAGGGTACGGTTGTTGGAAATTAAATGCTTCAATTCTTAATGAGAAAAATTTCCAACAAGCATTTAATGACCAATGGTCGAGATGGATAACACACCGTCTGAGGAGGATAGATATAATCCGCTGGTGGGAGGAGATTCTCAAACCGGGTATAAAAAGATTTTGTATCAGTTACTGTAAGGAACGGTCGAGAGAGTGGACAAATAAATATAATTTTTACTACAGGGTATTGCGTGAACAAATTCAGCAAGCAACAGACGGGAAAAAAGTGCAAACTGAAGTCAAACGTATACAAGCTGTATTGTTAAAAATGACTGCAGAAAGGCGTCAAGGGGTCAAAATTCGTAGTAGACTTCCTCATTTTGACAACGAAGAGGTCGCCTCTAACAGCCATGTAATTCATGAAAGAAAAAATGCTAAAATACAATGTATTAGTGAAATATTTGATAATGGGGGAACAAAGATCAATTCAGCCCCTGAAATACGTAATTGCATTTATAATTATTTTGAGCAACAATATTCCCAACCAGCGTCACATAATGGAGCTTTAATGGATGAATTGGCATCCGAATCAGAGGTTTTTACAGATGAAGAAAGTGAAAACTTAAACAAAGAATATACAAGTGAGGAAGTGTTTCGAGCGGTTAAGGTAGGGCAATCATTTTCAGCTCCTGGTTGGGATGGGATACCCAATAAGTTTTATCAAACCTTTTGGAAATTGATGGGTCAAACAATAACGGATTGGATAAATGCAGTGTTTAGCAAGTATCAAATGGGTAAATCTTCCAATACGGGTATTATAATTCTAATCCCAAAATGTCCAAAACCAAGCGAAGCTGGTCATTATAGACCCATCACCCTCCTTTGTACGGATTATAAAATATTGGCGCGATGTATGCTTGGCAGACTTATGCCTTATGTCGACAAATTAGTAGGAGAGGATCAATATGTTTTTGGTTTAAATAAGAAAATCACAAATGTTTTACAAACGATGCGTGAAATAATTACATGTTATAGACTACAGAACAAAAACTCTGAAAATGCTATATTAGCATTAGACTTTGAACGTGCTTTTGACTCGATAAATCATGAATATCTATTTAACGTTTTGCAGGGCTACGGTATACGTGGACATTTTCTTTCAGTATTTAAAAGTCTTTATAGTCATGCAACAGCAAAAATTCAAATAAATGGTTTTCTGACAAAAGAACTCTATATTTATAAAGGTGTAAGGCAAGGAGATCCTTTGTCGATGTTAGCGTTTTGTATTGCACTGAGACCCATTCTGTCTGAAATAGGCCGAAAAGTTCAAGGAATTAACATATACTCTACTACCATTAAGGTGTTAGCGTATGCTGACGATGTTACTGTATTAATAAATGAACAGTCTGATATTGATGAAATATGTCAAGTATTACAGAAATTTGGAAAATGGTCGGGATTAAAAATAAACCAAGAAAAATCGTCAATTTTGAATTTAAATTTGGTTCATTCTCACTCGCAGCGAGGTAATTTTAAGGTTGTACAAATGATACGTATACTAGGTATAATATATACGCACTCTATCCAAAGTATGATCCAATTAAATTATGATAGAGTATTAACTGGGGTTAAAGCGATATTACAAACAAATAAATTTCGCAGCCTTAGTTTACAGTCAAGGGTGACCTTTGTACATGTCTATGCACTGTCAAAGGTATGGTACATGGCAAAAATCCTCCCACTACGGAAGTTAGATATAAATAAACTTAAGAGTGCAGTAAATTGGTTTATTTGGAATGGTCAGATATTGAGGGTGAAACATGTATTACTTTGTTTGCCTTTTGCCGAGGGAGGAATGAATCTTGTGAATATAGAACTCAAATGCCAGGCCTTACGTATTCAAGCTGACACGCAGACATTGATTCAGCATCCACTCAGCCTCACAAGTAAAGTTTTGAGAAGCGCTTTGGACTATATTTCACTAGAGGCTCCTATTGATATCACTAGACTGGTAGACACTTGATGGTATTTTAAGTCAACAATAGTGGATATTAGTTATGCCCTATTACAATCTCCGATATTAACAATACCAGTGACATCGGAAATATATCGCAGACTATGTAAATTAGAACAACCAACATGTAAAATTATTGAGCAAAATCCCAGAATGAAGTGGAGAGAAATATGGAATAATATTCAGGCTCACCATCTTACATCACGAATCCGATCAGCATGGTATATAATTGTCCACCAAAAATTAATCACTGGAGAGAGACTCTATGATCTTAAATTAATAAATACGCCAATGTGTGCCAAATGTAATGTATCTGATAGTTTAGTCCATAGACTGAGTGAATGCCAAATAATAGAAACATCATGGCTTTATATAAGGAAACTTGTGAGTACTATTTGTCGAACATCAGTGTATAACATCTCTGTAGATATTCTTTTATATCCAGCTTTTGAATATTACCCAAAAACAAAACGTAAAAGTGTACAATGGCTCCTAGGACACTATGCCTATTTCCTATCGACATATCGGCAACCAGATTTTAATATACAATTTGTAAATTACCTCCATCAAGAATACCACAGGATACCTGACTGTAAAAGAAATAGATTGTATGCTAATTTTCTTACTGTAAAGTTTACTTGCCCAATGAGTTGAAATGTAAATTGCAAATGTAATGTAATAAATTGCAAAATGTAATAAATAAAAAAAAAAGTGGTTAACACACCGCGCTGCGACGCCAAGGGTTCCGGGTTCGAATCCTGCTCGGGCTTGATTGTTTGTGAATGTCCATTCATCAATTTCATCATTTCATCACTCTTCCCCATCTTCGCAAATTAGCCAAGAGGCACAAAACGCGAAGTAAAATAAATTAAATCAATCAATCAATATCTCTCCCGATCTTGATCCTTGGCGTGCTCGTTGGCTTCTCCTGAGACAAGTTGTTAACCCCATTATAGTGCTTTCGGGAGTTAGAAATGCTCAGGATAGGTTTCCCGGGTATGACCGATAACGATAATATCCATGGATCTGATCTGGATATTGTGGATATCCAATGGATATCCCTTGGAGATTTGTGCTGTATGGGATTACGGACTGTTCATTCTTAAGAAGCCGCGGCAGCTCAGTTGACAGAACATGCGGAAAACCAGGGTTCGAGAGCAGCTAAATAATCAGGACCAGGAATTTTCCCCAGTGATTTCAGTTTCTGCGCTGCTTTGAGGCCCACCCAGCCTCGTATAACTGGGTACCTGGAGGATAAAGGCGGCCGGGCGTGATGCTGATTAAGTCATTCCAAATATGGCCGAGATAAACAATAAGTCGAGCTCTACACCTCCACATCACCCCATATGCCATCACGGGATGTGTGCACATGCGCAGGGCAAAGGTGCCCGAAGGATTTTTTTGTCAGGAGACGCAAGGTCACAGAAATTTTTAATATTATTATCATTAGTATTATTATAATATTATTATTATTTTATTATTACTGCTTTTATTGTTGCTAATATACTTGTTATTATTATTATTACTACTACTACTTATGTTCTTTTAAAAATTACATACATTTGTAATTTCCATATTCTGTATATCGATGTACAACTTGCATAACTGTATACCGACAAAAATATGTTTTTTTATGGTTAGATAATGTATAAAATAGACTGTAAGCTTAAATGTAACCCTACTTCAAGTAATAATAATAATTATAATGATAATAGTAGTTGCTGTAAGTCACAGAAAACAACATTTTTTGTTATAAAATATCGCTACAATTTCAGCAATCGAACTATATAAACAATTTCCAGAAATCTCAGGGGGCAAGTGCCCGCTCTGGACCCTCCCTGCGGGCGCTATTGGCACAGGGTTACCTTTACCTTACAGACCATTTACTTTTATAGAAGTCTTTGCGAAAAAATCTCTTGTGATGTGCAGTTTGATACGTGACATGAATATTCCAGATAACAGATTTAAAATTGGAAAATATCATATAGCTCGAGGAACACGTATTATCTTCAACAAAATGATTTATAGAACTGCATCGTGGTGAAAATATACATGGAACTGTAGCTTGGACAGAACAGCACAAACAGCAATAATTGTACCAGTTGTGTATTAACAACATTTAACGTGGTGGATTATTGGCGAATTAACCACGCTCCTCAGAGAGAGCGGATGCCTTTACTGCGTCCTTTCGGCTCCCAGGACACGTAGCCCCCCCCCCCACGTAATCTATCAGTAGAATGTTATAGCAGCAGCGTACCTATGTAGATAATGGCACTACTTCCAACCTCTATGCACACACCAAAACTCTTTCGCCAAGTTGCACAAAACAAATGAAAATAAATGACGAAAATTCTATACTAGAACTTTTGAAATGGACACGCTATATGTACTATATTTTGGATGTAAGGTACGAATTCGTATAACTAATCAACACTGGCGTAGGCAGGAAGGAGCTGATGGGGTTACAGCTCCTCCCGAAATTTTGAGTAGCCTAAAACGAAATTTTCGAAAGAACGCGGGGGAAAAAAACAGTGTGGTAAACGCAAGTCCCCTTAAAATCATCTCCCATTACCATTTTTGTATTTGAAGAATCTTTAAAGAGAAGGTTAAAAAAGGAAATTGCAAATATTTTATACATCCAGAATGCAGCTGTCATATCCATTTTTACAATTCCGGCCCCCCCAGAAAAAAAGAATTCTGCGTACGCTAGTGACTGTCAATACATACGGGATGATCTTAATTGAGAATTGTCTCCCCGATGACGCAGTGGTAGCGTCGTCACATTATAATCAAGAGGTGCCGGGTTCGATACCCGGTGGAGGCACATAATGATTCGGATCCCACTTTACATTGTAGGGCCAGTCCCGATTAGCCTTACTGTGCATTAAGTGGACTTAAACACCAAATCAACCATTAATTGAGAATTAATCCAGACAAAAAAAAAATACTTTCTCACAAGTCATGTGGTTTCATTTACATCAACTTTATCTTGCAGTAAACGGAGTTTAGTACGAAGCTACCACTTCGCCAAGAGGGCTGGCACATATGTGTGAAATATTGAAAACATAGCAGCCTACAAATTAATTATCACAAGGTTGCAGTATCTAACACTGCGTCCTCCTGCGAGCCTAACCGTGAATTATTGTCCGACAATTAGGAATGGCCAACTGCGTCGCACACTAATGAAAATCAATGGGCACCTCATTAAATTGATGGACTTGATACATTTGTCGAATTTCCCACGTTCACATGACGAAATACTGATCTCCACGTATGTGAAGCACGAGGGCAAATTAATTGGGAACAGCTCGTTCTTTCAGTAAATAAATCTTCATTGCTTGGCCGTTTTAAAGTTATCATAGGTATGTGCAAGACTGATGTGCGTTATCTGACTGCGCTATGCTTGGTACGAGGTAGTTAATAATAATATTCATGTATTATGCACGTATGGAAGCTGCGACAGATTAGGAGTTAGGCCTACAGATGGGAATCTCGTGGTTTCTTTTCAGAGGGGGAATTACTGTATTTGTAAATGCATATATTTGATTGGGATTATTCGAGAATGCCATTTTCAACGTTTGTGGCTTCGTTCGCGAGAGTGTATCTGAGGTGAGATACATCTAGAATTTTTAAGGGAAGGGGTAAAACCTTCTGTATAATATTGCAATTTTAATCCAATTTTGTAAGCAACTTTTCTTTAATGACGCTAAGACGCCAGAAACCGATAACTATACTGTCGAGCCTGTTTCATCTACACGGAAGAGTTGTACGCCATCGTCAAGGCACTGGTCTTTGCTGACGTCAATGGTCTGAAGAAAGTCCTTGCGTGCAGTGATTCGACCAGCGAGCTTCAGACTCTGGAATCGTCGAAATTCCAGCATCCGGTTATGCACCGCATCTTCCGACGGCTCGTGTCCTTATCTGCCAATACTGACGTCCGTTCTCCTGGGTCCCTAGTCACGTGAGCATGCAGGTGAAAGAAGCAGCCGATACCGCCGCCAAGTCTGCTGATGCAGCTGGCAACGTTCTCGTCCACCTTCTGCCAGCTAGAGACCTGCAGAATGTGTTTCATTGCTGCCTAATTGATGCTTGGCAGGAGGGCGGGATGCGGTAACGGGGAACAAGCTTCAGGCTATTTAGCTCGTGATGCTGACGTAAATCTTTGAATGCCTACAATTATATTTGAGATCAGGACGGGAAATTTTTAATACCCAGGTGACAGAATCAAAAAATTGTCATTTCCCGACAAAATAGCAAAATTTTCGATACTGGAAATATTAAAAATTTTCTGACACTATAAGAATCTCGAATTCTACACACTACCCCCCCCCCAAGTGACTCCTTTATGCATTTATGGAATAAAAACTGATAATTTCAAGAAATCCAAACAGTTGGCGTACAGAAAACATCAAGAATAACCGTTTTGAGCACTATATCATTTGAAATTACCCAGAGAACCATATGGACGTAAAGTTTATGAAAGTTATACATAGATAGCAGCTCTGGGATTAAAGGATAAAATTACTGTTTGTGCTTAAAAAACTGCTTATAAAAATGTAAGACTAGATTAAAATAATAGTTAATAAAGTTTACTAACAAAAAGCGAAAAAATAAACCGTGTAATATATATATTTAGGAACATTATCAAATAAACTAAGGTTCTCATAAGCAAAGATATGTAAGATTATAAGGAGTTGGAAGAACGATAAAATTTTGGGTCTAACAGATTTTGGTCTCTTATTGTATGCACCTAGTATAAATGGTTCATTCGATTCCAAAACAGTGCAGCTTCCAGAGTATTACACATAGATATATGTATGATACATGAAAATAACTGTAAACTCACCAAGTTTGCACCGTGACACACCAGTTGGCAGCACGAGTGCAGTGCCTGTACAAATGCCGACAAACAGAGAAAGAGTTTTTGTGCGTTGGAATATGCGAAATGTTCATCTGTTACTGTAATACGGCGTGCATTCACAAGAGAGTACAGAAAAGAGCCAGGGAAAGCTCAGGGAACGTATCAATACTTCTCTGATGACCACTGACAAAATGTATGGGTCGAACTCAGTGTGCGAATTAACGGTGGGATTCCGCGGACCTACCCCCCCCCCCCCATTTTTTTTTATCCCGGCAGAAGAAAAATAATTTTCATCCCTGCCAGGTATGTTTATATTCTGGCCAAAGAAAATCGAATCGATAGGATATACGTAGTATAACATTTCTTAACTATGTAACAAACGCCACTGAAAAATCATTCGGGAAGATAAAAGAGGGGGGAGAACCCCCAAGGAAAGCCCACTCACCCGCAATACTTTCAGGGATATGCGCTTATTGTCCTGGTACCTTTAAAATAAACTAGGACGTCATTTCCGCGAAATTTATGGGTTCCGTTCAGCCCGTTTTGTATTTCACTTTAGCATATTAAGAATAAACAGAAACTAGTCTGATTTAGGGTAAATTTACATTGAAAGTGCATGTATACTTAAATAAAGGAGAAGGGGAGAAATGGTATACTACGTATATGCTTCCGATTCGATTTTCTTTGGCTGGATAAAAACATCCCTGGCAGGGATGAAAATTACTTTTCTTCTGCTGGGGAGATAAAAAAATATTGTGTGTGTTGGGGGGGGGGATCAGCGGCATCCCCCCGTTAATTCGCACACTGAGTTCCATTTTGTAGCAATCCCCTGTCAATGGTCATCAGAGAAGCATTGATACGTTCCCTGGTTCTTTTCTGTGCTCTCTTCTGAATGCACGCTGCACTACAATAACAGATGAACATCTCGCATATTCCAACACACTGGCCGCGTCCGGATTGGCAAGCGCTCCGTCCCGTTCTCTCCCGTTGCTCTCGCGTGCCGTCGAAGTCACGTCCAAGTCGTCCGAATCTACATGTCCCCTTGTAGAATGGTTGTCACTTTTCCCGCCAGGTGTCAGCCCGAACTTCACCCACCGCGCTCTGGGGCGCAGGCGCACCGCACAGAAGCAGAAGGCAGACGCCAAACAAACATAACAATGATTTCCACCTATTTACTACTCATATTAAAAATGTAACATGCTATTTCATCATATACAATTTTTCTACATTCACTATTATCGATAAAATGTTAAAGTATCACTGAGTTTTACATCCTCTAATCAGTAAATGTTGTCTGTACAAAGCGAAAGTTAGAATATGGCTGCCAAGCGCAGCGTCACAGCGAGTTCAAGCGTGCATCAGTCGCACCTCTCTGCTCTCCCCTCCGACCCCACGTCTGCCGCGAATTCGGTCAACGGAGGTTGGCTTAGTCCCCGGATGGAACGGTGCTCTAGGTAACATCTGCTGCCGATTCGGACGCGGCCAAAAACTCTTTTCTTGGTTTGTGGCCATTTTGTACAGACACTTCACTCGTGCTGCCAACTGGTGTATCACGATGCAAACTTGGTGAGTTTAGTAATTCTCATGTATTATTCATATCCTATATGCCTTCTTGGCGTGGTGCAAAGCACATGGGAGCACTTTATACTTTTTTTTTACATTCATATTTGTGTGAAATACTCTGGAAAATGCAATGTTTTTGAATGGAATGGGTCAATGATAGTATAACAGAACAAAATCTTACCCAAAATTTGATTGTTGTTCGAATTTCTTATAATCTTACATATCTTTGCTTATGAGAACTTGAGTTAATTTGATAATGTTCTTATATGTATATATTATTTGGTTTATTCTTTCCCTTTCTTGTTATTAATCTTTATTAGCTATTATTTTTGTCTAGCTTTGCATTTCTATAAACAGTTTTGAAAGCATAAACTGTAATTCCAATCTATGAGCCTAGTTCTGCCATCTATGTTTAACCACCGACAAATTACCTTTGTGGTTTAACTTTCATAAACTTTACGTCCATATGGCTCTCCGGGTACATGACAGAAATTTCAAATGATATAGTGCTCAAAAATTGTTATTCTCGTCGTTGTCTGCACTCTAAGCAGTGGCGGCAATTGGGTTCCAAAACCGGGGGACGCAAGGTGCCAAGGCTGGGGAGGCAAATATAGTGTATTTCCCTTTGTATATAAGGTTTAGCATAGTGTGGGGACAAAAGTGGAGAAAAGTGGGGGGGCTAACTGCTCCCCCTGGCACCCTAATCGCCGCCACTGAGCTGAATTTAAGTGTTTGAGTAGTGTAAATTGGTTGTTTCAAAATAATACTTTGTAGGTATGCATTTGTATCCTCTTTTTTTATCAATTGAATATCAGTTTTTGACATATTTTGACAATTTTTTGTCGATATTTTAGCGTTTAGCGATGTTTTAGTAAAATTTTTAATTTACCTCTTTTTTTTCCACCTCATACTTGTAGGTATATCACGATCTTACGTGATATAACTTAACCTATTCTTTTTTCTTACTAGTTGTTTCAAAATAGTACTTTGTAGGTATCCTTTTTTTATCAATTGAATATCAGTTTTTGACATATTTTGACAATTTTTTGTCGATATTTTAGCGTT
This sequence comes from Lepisma saccharinum, assembly GCF_977018435.1. Classification (NCBI taxonomy): domain Eukaryota; kingdom Metazoa; phylum Arthropoda; class Insecta; order Zygentoma; family Lepismatidae; genus Lepisma; species Lepisma saccharinum. The sequence goes on from NC_139232.1 coordinate 8,822,175, forward strand.
TAACGATGTTTTAGTAAAATTTTTAATTTACCTCTTTTTTTTCCACCTCATACTTGTAGGTATATCACGATCTTACGTGATATAACTTAACCTATTCTTTTTTCTTACTAGTTGTTTCAAAATAGTACTTTGTAGGTATCCTTTTTTATCAATTGAATATCAGTTTTTGACATATTTTGACAATTTTTTGTCGATGTTTTAGCGTTTAGCGATGTTTTAGTACAATTTTCAATGCACTTCTTTTTTTTCCACCTCGTACTTGGTACGAATGCTACGATCTTACGTGATATAACTTAACCTATTCATTTTTTCTTATTACGTGCTAAACTACACGAGAGCCTCTACATGCTTTGACCTACTTTAGAGTAGACCCAAAAAGACAGTTCTGGAACCGAAAGTGAGGCTCGGTGAGGCTCGCCTTAATGGTTTGCTCTTGTAAGGCATAAGCCTCATTTTCTCGCAGTGTTGCCAACACCTTACTCGAAAAAAAATCACCAAGGTTTCTTTCTTGGTCTAACCTAACATAAAGCAAGGAGCTGGCAACCTTGCTTGAGGCTTGCCTTAGAGTGCATAAAGCAATTTTTGCCAACCTACTGGTACCCTTGCCATAGCTTTTTACGGGGGGGATTAAAAGTAGGTGGAACCCAACGTTCTGGGAACGCCCTTTGACCTACTTTTTATTTTACGACGTTTTACGGACTAAACTAACCTACAATAAGAGAAAAATGGACAGAAAAAGCTCTGGCATCACTTTTTAAGCTATTTTTTACCTCCTGCAAATTTTGCTCTTATGCTACTTCGCCCTTTGACCTACTTTTGAAATGACTTACGACATTTTCCTATAAGTCTGCTGTCTCCTCTTACTGTAAGGTCCCTCAGTGTAATCTACTACGACCTGCTCTCAGCGTAATCTGCCACGACCTAATACGATGTGTGATCTTCTACAATGTGGCCCCCTGCTACGACCTAACGGGACCTCTCCTACGATGGTTTTGCCCCCCCCCCTGCTACGATGTTTTTCTCCTCATGATGCAAAAAAATGGTATTGTAGCGGTATTTGCAATTTAACGCAGGACTTGGAAAATTTCCTAATTAAGGGATGAAAGTCGTAATTAGAACCATTGTGAAAGAATATGGGGACAAATTTTGGTTTTTGGATTTTGAGGTTGCATGCATTACAGATTCCGCTTATGAAGCGACCGTCCGTATGCGAATGGTGAAACACTTTACGATTGTCGTCTGTGAAGTGGTTATCACACACAGGACACTTGACAGTGTCATAGTAATTTTGAAGTTCGATAGCAGATAACGGAAGCATCGGTTTCGATTTTTGCAGCATGCATCCAATTTTCCCAACCTCCTCGATCATCTTTTCGAAGAAGCGTTCGATTGCATCGGGTCCTCGGTATACGTACGGTTCATCTATTTATCCTGTCGCACGACAACGTAACCGAAACTGTTTGGTTCGTGAAGCTGGTAAGGTGTGGTGGAAGAAACTTCGGGATCCGGATCGCAGTACGAGAGTGGTTTGAGGAACGCCTCGAAATCAGCAACGATGATGGCCGGATGTTCCAACAATGCCTTGTGCATTTTGAATTCTTCCACTTCGTTCTTTTCGGGCATCAACATTCGAACCGGTCTGTTGTTGGCACAATATATTTTATGTTGAACAAGTTTATCGATAGCAATCTGACGTCCGGTGTATTTTCGATAATTGGATTGTTTTCGATCGTCGAACGTGGTTAGGCATCTCGGGCAAACTTCGATGTGGTTTGCATGCTTGGTTGATTGACTTCTGACCAAGAGTGATAGTGAACGAATTAGCGTGTAGTGATGAACATCCTCGTTGGAAATAAGAAGAAGATTTATTACACAAGCATCGTCATCGTCGATATCGCTTATCCTGACGGGATGCACGAGATATTTATCTGACGTGAAGGAATATACATTAATAGCGATGCGTTTTCCTGCACGATTTTCAAACTTTGTTATATCCGACAATGTCACCGGGTATTCGATGCCAGACATTACACTTTCAAACTCGGACTCGTATTGTTTGTAATGTCCAACCCACTGTGGATTATTTTTGCAATAAACAGGAAGCAGTGCAGCCAATATACACTAAAGGAAACACTTGTTATCGCTGTTCTGTATATTTAACACAGCCCTCTTGTGTTGAATGTTCGGTGGAAGAGGAACGTAGCTGGAAGCGCGAAGAGGCGAGAATTGGTTTACGTAAACGATTAACGTGTGAGGAATTCCACACAGAGACCATCCCGACCCTTTAGCCTCGAAATCGTCGTGTTTCTTAACCAGCTCATTTGAAAGATCAGAATAAAATTCGTCCAAATTATCGACGTCCGCCAAATGAAGAGCCTGGTTTTTTGTTTGATGATAAAAGACTCTTGTTGTACCATCGACTTTTTCGTATTCGGAAAATAGATCAACGTATACTTTTATGGAATTATTTTCCAATTTATTTTTTAGAATATTTATCAGGGATGTTTTCGTTTCACGCAAGAAACTAAGAATGTCGCAGCCTGGTTCCGAAGTAAAAGAGAAATCCTGAATATGACGGTTAAATGCAGATCTAATTGGTTTTCGTTCATCGGATAATTTAACTTGTTTGGAAGTGGAAGCTTCGGTTCCTGGATCATCGATTTTTCTTTTCAATGTTCCTTGTTCGGTCGATGGTTTGCAAATTTTCAGGTGTTTACTTAAATTTGCAATGCTGATCATCTTTCCGCATCGAGCACAAGACTTAGAAGGTAACGAACGATTTAAACTCGAAGCTGTTTCGTTACATCTTGCCCTGTGTACCGATAAATTGTTCCTTGAGATTAGCTTCCCACAAGTAACACATTCAGTTTTATCATTTTTACGATTGAAACTGGTGGTGGATGCCATTGCTTTCTCCAAAATCACAGAAATCAAAAAGTCTAGTATATAGCGATACAATTTTCAGGTATGTTATTTTATATAGCGTTAAAAAAATCTTAAATTACAAATATCTCGAAAATGGTAAGAGTTATCGAAAAAATATATCGAAAAACACCCCCATCCGGTATCGTTAGATGCCCCCTGTCGATTTTGGAGGTGTAGAATACGTATACCAAGTTTTGGTGGTCCTGGGGTCAAGGGGTAAGAAGTTAACCCACCCCCCAAAACTTTGATCACTCGTAACTTTTGAACGAATAGTCGTAGAAAGGTCGGGTTTAGTGCGTTGGTCGAGTCTCGGTGTCCTCTGTCCACCCATACCAAAATAAACATAGGTCGTCATGGAACCAAAAATGTTCCGAAAATTTTTTCCAAGTCCTGCGTTAAAAAAATCTTAAATTGCAAATATCTCGAAAATGGTAAGAGTTATCGAAAAAATACATCGAAAAACACCCCCATCCGGTATCATTAGATACCCCTTGTCGATTTTGGAGGTGTAGAATACGTATACCAAGTTTTGGTGGTCCTGGGGTCAAGGGGTAAGAAGTTAACCCACCCCCCAAAACTTTGATCACTCGTAACTTTTGAACGAATAGTCGTAGAAAGGTCGGGTTTAGTGCGTTGGTCGAGTCTCGGTGTCCTCTGTCCACCCATACCAAAATGAACATAGATCGTCATGGAACCAATTTTTTTCATCAATCGAAAATTTTCCAAGTCCTGCGTTAAATTGCAAATACCGCTACAATACCATTTTTTTGCATCATGAGGAGAAAAACATCGTAGCAGGGGGGGGGGCAAAACCATCGTAGGAGAGGTCCCGTTAGGTCGTAGCAGGCGGCCACATTGTAGAAGATCACACATCGTATTAGGTCGTGGCAGATTACGCTGAGAGCAGGTCGTAGTAGATTACACTGAGGGACCTTACAGTAAGAGGAGACAGCAGACTTATAGGAAAATGTCGTAAGTCATTTCAAAAGTAGGTCAAAGGGCGAAGTAGCATAAGAGCAAAATTTGCAGGAGGTAAAAAATAGCTTAAAAAGTGATGCCAGAGCTTTTTCTGTCCATTTTTCTCTTATTGTAGGTTAGTTTAGTCCGTAAAACGTCGTAAAATAAAAAGTAGGTCAAAGGGCGTTCCCAGAACGTTGGGTTCCACCTACTTTTAATCCCCCCCGTAAAAAGCTATGGCAAGGGTACCAGTAGGTTGGCAAAAATTGCTTTATGCACTCTAAGGCAAGCCTCAAGCAAGGTTGCCAGCTCCTTGCTTTAGGTTAGGTTAGACCAAGAAAGAAACCTTGGTGATTTTTTTTCGAGTAAGGTGTTGGCAACACTGCGAGAAAATGAGGCTTATGCCTTACAAGAGCAAACCATTAAGGCGAGCCTCACCGAGCCTCACTTTCGGTTCCAGAACTGTCTTTTTGGGTCTACTCTAAAGTAGGTCAAAGCATGTAGAGGCTCTCGTGTAGTTTAGCACGTAATAAAAAAAAATGAATAGGTTAAGTTATATCACGTAAGATCGTAGCATTCGTACCAAGTACGAGGTGGAAAAAAAAGAAGTGCATTGAAAATTGTACTAAAACATCTCTAAACGCTAAAACATCGACAAAAAATTGTCAAAATATGTCAAAAACTGATATTCAATTGATAAAAAAAAGGATACCTACAAAGTACTATTTTGAAACAACTAGTAAGAAAAAAGAATAGGTTAAGTTATATCACGTAAGAATGTGATATACCTACAAGTATGAGGTGGAAAAAAAGAGGTAAATTAAAAATTTTACTAAAACATCGCTAAACGCTAAAACATCGACAAAAAATTGTCAAAATATGTCAAAAACTGATATTCAATTGATAAAAAAAGAGGATACAAATGCATACCTACAAAGTATTATTTTGAAACAACCAATTTACACTACTTGTTTGAATTTCTTAAAATTGCCAGTTTTTTTATTCCATAATGCAAAAACAGTCTTGGGGGGGGGGGATGCCACCGTTCCCGAAGTGTATCAAATCAAAAATATCCAATATGTCGGACTCTTTTCAATATGGCGGCCATCAGAACGCAGATGACGATTGGCTACTCGGCTGAACATATCCTAAGTGGTACAACAATTAATTCTACCAAGTCTCTTGCTTTTATTAAACAGTCAATGATTCCGGACTTAACCGCTGGACTGTGATAAAAATACACTTTTTTTTAGTACTATCCTCCATTTGGAAACACTTTTTATGGTGTATTCTTCATTAAAATACATTGAAACCTATATCGTGTTAACGTTTATAAAATAGGCTACAACTTTTATTCGAAACAATTTCATGTCATTTAATTTTTTCAAAAGTTAAAAGGCAAATACTTTTAAAAGTGCTTGAAAAATTTCACTTTCTGAAGATTATTTTTTAAATTACGGCAAAACCACCGACATTATCGAAAACGTAAACAGAATCTCTTTTGTAGCCCATCTCATCAGGATTAAGACTAAAGAAATGTTACCTGCCCAAGATGATTGGTTACGGAGATATAGATCAATAACTGAGAGTCGGCGAAATTGATGTTTGGAGGGAAGCGCTAGGGGGGAAGCACCGCGAGGAGGGATAGGGACTTCTGGGATTGTACTACTAGTAGTGTTCTAACAACTGACCAAAATTCAGCTTTTACGGAATTATTCCCAACATGAAACCTTTATTGACTGGCATTGATGGCATTCTCAATTCTCTTTTTTATGCAAGCAGACGAATGTTTATGCAGCACCTTGTGAATTGTTGATCGCGGGATGCTCAGCTCTCGTGACGCTCTGCGAACTGACTTTGACGGGCTACTCTCGATGGCCTCCCTGATCCCCTCTACCTTTTCATCAGATGTGCGTCTGTCAGAACTCGCTGTCGGTTAACACTCCCAGCGGCTAGGAACTTGTCATTCCAAGCCTTAATTGTCTTTACGTCTGGTGGCTCCCGTTCAAACGCACGTCTGAAATGTCTTTGAACTGAAATTGGCGATTTCGTTTCTTCATACCTACCACACCACGCACTTCGCGCTTTCTTGTGCTGTCGTCATCGTTGCTACTTAGAAAAAAAACAAAAAAACTTTTTGAGTTGCTTTATACCGTGCGTTCATTTCGATCTGCAGCCGAGAGATCGGGAGAAGCGTGGCGGGCGGCGCTGACGGAGATGCCGACATTTGCGGCCTGTAATGCCCGCTTATTTTTATAGACATATGCAGACATTTATATAAATATTGCAAAACGATCACTAACCTGTGTTATAACACGCAAAAGTTCTTCTGTAATTCATCCAAGTTCTGCTCTTATATACACAAAAAAATACGCTTTAGAAACGATGTTAAGAGCCACAGATAATAAAACATTTTAATCATAGTTTTGACCAGTAACGTCCTGCTTAAGTTTATATCCTTGAAAGAGTTTTGTGCCGATGGGGATCGTTTGGAGGTTTTGAATGTGCAACACTGTATCAAGATTTCGCTGTAGAAGAAACCGTTAAAAGTCAATAGTGTTCGTGAGCTTCCTTGCAATCCGAAATCTCCGAGCTCGAGTTTTTTGTTCCTTCGCGACTAGATGAAGACAGAGTTGTAAATATAGTGGCGAGCAATGTAAACCAAGAGCGTGTTAATTTCGTACTGTGCGCAAGAGTGTTATTCTTGGTTACTTGCAGTTACTTGTTTGTGTTATTGTAGTGTGTATGTGTGACGTGTCAGTGAGACGATTGGAATGCCAGCCGCAAGATTCACGTTAGAACAAAGATTTTTTTATGTATGACACGTACCTACGTGAAAACAAACTCGTGTCGAGACGTGTGTAGGTAATTTGTACAGAAATTCCCATGCGTTTCAACTCCACACAGAGATACGGTTAGACATCTTGTCCTTAAATTACGAGAAACTGTATCGTTAAATTTTAAAACACCTAAGCAAAAACGACGGATTCTAACCGAAGCAAAACTCGATGATATTGGTGCAGCGTTAGAACGTTCTCCAAACAAACCTCTACGCCGTGTTTCACAAGAGGTGGGCGTGTCAAAATCATCGGCACATATAGTCACTAAGCTACTAAAATTAAAACCATACTCTTATAACACAGGTTAGTGCTCGTTTTGCAATATTTATATAAATGTCTGCATATGTTCATAAAAATAAGCGGGCATTTCAGGCCGCAAATGTCGGCATCTCCGTCAGTGCCGCCCGCCACGCTTCTCCCGATCTCTCGGCTGCAGATCGAAATGGACGCACGGTATGATGCCGTACGAATACTTTCCTAACAATTGTAATTTGAAGCCAGGGAGGTTTCATGTGGACACCCTGTAACGTATGCATGTATCAGGAGCGTATATTCTAGACTAGCTAGGCTCTTTGCGAAGCCTGAAGTCTAGAGAATAAAATACAGGAGAAAAATCGATCAGAAATTGTAAATATTCTTATTCGTATCAGTGAGATGATGATGCTGATTCTGGGGTTGGCAACCTCATTTCTTATGAGTTGGTAACCTGATTTTCTATGAGTTGGCAACCTGATTTCTTATGATTTTTTATTTGAATTTGATTTGAATTTAAAATTTTGGGAGCGTCAGCGCTTAGGCTATTTTGCTCCCGTCACATTATACTGGGGCCAGCCCCTTACCATTATAAATAACAACTCTAACGTTGCATAACTAAAAATTTAAAATGTTCAGACTTCTGTTAAAAGCTGAGGCTGTAAAGGGGCACTCAGCACACATAAGGACGAAAGAACAGGACAATACAAACAAAATTATACTGGCCAGGGGGGCAGCCGCCAGAGCCTCGTTAGTCTTTAGTCCAGGGTGCACTAACGTGGAAGTGAGGTTGACATTTGGTTGTATACATGGAAGGTCACCCCTTACACCCCTGATTTCTTATGGGTTGGCAACCTGATTTCCTATGAGTTGGTAACCTGATTTCTTATGAGTTGGCAACCTGATTTCTTAGGAGTTGGTAAATGTATTTCTATTCATCGCCTAGGACCACGTGACATATTGAGATAGACCAGATCTTCGACTCACGCAACTGGTATGCATGTATTGTATGTAAGTACGTATGTATGTATGTATATACGTATGTGTGTGTGTGTGTGTGTGTATATATATATATATATATATATATGTGTGTGTGTGTGTGTGTGTGTGTGTGTGTGTGTGTGTGTGTGTTTGTGTATGTATGTATGTATGTGTGTATGTATGTACGTGTGTCTGTGTGTGTGTGTATTCAAAATTATGTCACAAACTAATTAATCCTCGTTCAAAGCTTCCAATATCAATTTTCACATATAAAACGTAGAGGTAAGAAAGACAAAGGCAATGTTAAAGCAAGAAAATCTTCAATTGCCTTTTTCTTAGGTTAGGAAGATTGTGCAAGATCAAAATGAGATATGTGCTCCGTCAAGGATAATGATAACTATTTCAACTTAATCAACAATATTTTCTTATTTACTAAAAATTATCACAAATAACTCTACTGGTGGCAAAATGATAATATTTTAAAATTCAAAAAGGCACTCTGTTGTCTATCCGAAACGTAAAGCGCTTAATTTGTATCACCAAATTTGAAGGTTCGTTAAGTATTTTAGGCTAAATTACATAGTACACTACTGTAATTAATGATCTGCTATCTATCGATGAAAAAGTAAACTTATTTATACTACAATGTGGCGCAGGGAAACGGGAAATTTTGAATCTAGGATTAGCAACACTGTAGCGTCGGCATTTGTTCAGGACCGATGCGACATCATTGGCGTTCGAACGGTACACACCCTAGAGAATATGGAATCAGTTGGAGCTGCAAATGAGAGGAGCCCTCGCGCTCCCTTTGACAAACATGCATCAGCGCTACAGTTGAGTCGAAGAAGCGTACAGAGAATAATGCATGAATTACAATTCCACTCCTATAAGTTACAGAGCGTGCAGCAATTACATCCTCACGACCCTGTGTTGCGTAAGGGTTTTTGTGAAGCGGTGTTGGATAAGGTTAACGAGGATGACAATTTCCTTAACAATTTGTGGATGTCAGACGAAGCCCATTTCCACCTTAGTGGCTACGTTAACAAGCAGAATTTCCGTTACTGGGCAAAAGAAAATCCTTGTCAGCTTCACGAGCGTTCATTACATAGCACCAAGGATACAGTATGGTGTGCAGTGTCATATCATGGTGTCATCGGCCCTTATTTTTTTTAAAAGTAAGGAGGGTATTGAAACGACAGTGACATCGGCTCGGTATGTTGCTACGCTTGAAACATTCTTTGCACAGAAGTTGCACGACTCACATACATCTTGACATCGTAAACATGAGGTTTCAGCAGGAAGGAGCCACGTCACATACTACTCGAGAGTCGATGGAGGCCATTCTCAAATTGTTTGCAAGGCGGGTCATCTCACGTAACGGTGATATTTCCATGGCCTCCGAGGTCACCTGATCTCAATGTTTGAGATTTCTTTCTGTGGGTACATCTCAAAAGCATAGTGTACAGCACACATCCTGCAACCATCGCTGAACTGAAACAGAAGATTGAAGAAGAAATCACTGCCATTCCTCGAGACATGATACACCGAGCATTCCAGAGTTTCCGCAGCAGACTATCAGAATGTGTACACAGAGATGGAACACTCCTTTCCGATGTCATCTTCAAGTTGTTAAGTGACATGTAAGTGCCATTGTTAATGCATTTTCATCATGCATACTTTGTACATGCATTTCCATACATTAAATGTATTTCTTCCTGTGCTTATTCGTGCATTTACGTCAATTGAAATTGTCCCGTTTCCCTGCGCCACACTGTATATGTGATAAGATGAGAATTACGTCAAGAAATGACATTGAAAACACAATGTGTATGATTTGAATCCTGTCGGTACAAGACAAGATTCATAGGGGCAAGAAATCTATTTCTGGTACTTAATGCAAGTCACTTGTCTATTATAGATTAATTTTACGTACTCTAGAGTCATAAGTAAATATCGGTTCAAATTTTCATGCCAGTCAGTTGGTAAATTCTCCGATGGGATATAGAGATGTAGATTCAGCCGTTTCTCAAGACGGCACAACGAAAACTGATTTGTCTTATTTTCTCATTAATTTGTAAAATGCACATCAGTATTATTTTTGTAAAGATAAATATATTGCATCTTTTCCTAAATGAAAATAGGCTACGTATCCATAGTAGTTTAATGCAATTTTTAAAATTAGTATGGCAAATATTCTCACAAAATCTGATTTCCGTATCAGACAAGAGCTTCCTTGGTGGCATAGTGGTAATGTCGTCGCTTTGTAATCAAAAGCTCCCGGGTTTAATACGCGGTGGAGGCTCATAGTGGTTCTGATTCCCACTTTAAACTCTAGCTCCAGTCCCGGTTAGCCTATCTGTGCATAAAGTGGACTTAAAGCAACAACTCAACAAGTATATCATACAATTTTGCATTGTACAAGAGTTGCCCAAATGAAACTAAGTCTTTTGTCGTAGCATCGTAGCTTAACTACGCAGAGCTTTGTGTTTGCTCTGGTAGGTGGCGTTGTATGTAAGAAAGCAGACTTGTATGGTCTGACGTCGCAATGTGTTGTTTACATGTGCAGAAGCACGTTCACAACATGGATTCGTCCAAACGGGCCCAGCGATCAGTTATTCAATTTCTGAAGGCAGAAGGTGAAAGTGGAGCCCAAATTTATTGTCGTATGAAGAATGTGTATAGGAATGCGTGTCAGCTCAACCACATACTGCACTACCCTAAACAAACTGAAATCGGCCCTCAAGACTAAGCGACCTGGCATGTTGTCAAATGGGGTTCTTCTGTTGCACGACAACGCACGCCCTCATGTTGCACAGGTGTGCCATGATCTGCTGCGGCGTTTCCGCTGGGAAGTTCTTGACCATCCTCCCTACATCCCCGATCTCTCGCCCTGCGACTACCACAACTTCGGGCCACGAATAAAACATCTGAAGAGCCACGGGTGCTGAGGTCCGTGACGTCGTTGAAGATTGGTTCCACACTCAACCACGGACGTTCTTCGCTCAGGGTATCCATACCCTTGTGATGCGCAGGGACACTTGCTTGAACAGACAAGGTGACTATGTATAGAGGACATGTCACCCATGGATCACTTTTACTTCCTGTATGTTCATGTATGTATTCCAACCAATAAATCATTACAGAAAAAAACCCAAGAGTTCATTTGGGCAACCCTTATTCTTTGCCGGTAAACTCTCTAACATCCAGCATACTTATTGCTTTCTGTGTCTTATTTTTGCGAGAAAAACAGGATTTGGGACTGACTGTAAGTGACTATGAGTATGTACACTTACCGGCAAGAAAGATGGGACAACTAGATCCTGAAATACTAGTTTCCCTGCAGGGCGTTAGACGTGTTGCCTAACTCTCCGGCGGTGGTAGAAGTTGCCATGGAAAATTTGCTATTAAAATAAACTTATCGCCTTAGAGTTAGGCAACACACATAACCTCTTGCAGGGAAGCGAGTATTTCAGGATTTTTATTGCGGGTAACTGTACAAGTGTTTATTTTGATTAAGGAAACTTCGCAAGTGCATACCAATTTATTCTGTTTTAAGAAATAAATGCTTGATATACGTATTCAACTCAGTGCAACCAATTGGGACTACAGAGAGAAGGCAATTTATCCCTAAATACAGTGAAAAGTCTGGCAAGGGACTGCAGTAATTTTTTCGGCTCTATTTGTTTCGAAAACAAGAACGGCGGAAGCATTTCTCTCGCTCCCCCCCCCCTTCCCCTTTCTAAATCCCGGAATGGACATTATCGGCTCAGGCCAAAGTCTTCCAAAATTTAAGGGCAAAGTCTTCTCCGTCTACCCCCCCAACCCCAACCCCTTTCGGCCGAGAAAAGAGGGCGAGTTCCAGCGATTTATGGATCGCATAAATGGTGGACCCTGCTTCTGCAGAAGGAGTGACAAATGTACCAGAAGCCTCGGAGCTGGACGGTTGCGATTGGACCAGCATCGGAGGCAGTCTGGGCTGGGACCTCCAAGGGCAGTCGTCCATCTACCCTTTGGGAAAGTCTCGTTTCTCTCTTGCGACCAGTGTTGCTATAATATGAGGGCAAAATTTCCTTTTGCAACAGGAAAAAATACCCTTTTTAGCCCATCTATCCCCGTCATATAAAGACACTCAATAATAATAATAATAATAATAGTGGTAATGGTAGTAGTAGTGGTGATCCTCATGAATTGTCGTATGAAGTCCACTTTATGCACAGCTAGGCTAATCGGGACTGGCCCTACAATTTAAAGTGAGTTCCGAACCACTGTACCTCCACTGGATGTGGTGGTGGTGGTGGTAGTAGTAGTAGTGGCGTGCCCAAAGGGGGGTTGGTGGGAGTGATAACCCCCTGTGACCCAGTATTACGAAAAATAAATGTCAAAGACAGGAAAAGAAGGCAAAGTGAGGACTGACTACTAAAAACCTCCCTTTCAAAAATCCTGGACATGACAGGGATGTCCTTAGAGGCCACCCAAAAGGCAACTCACTTCAAAACTCCTGTAACTGCAATGTTACAGGCGAACGAGGCTCTGGCGTCTGGACCTACGCCAGTATAATCCTCTGCTCAGCTGTGCTTTGTTCTTATATGTGCTGAGTGCCTCTTTACAGCTTTGGCTTGTAACCTAAGTAATGAGTTTTTAATCCTCAGAGACATGTATTGATTTTAGTTCTGTTAACGGGCTAGGCCCGTAAAGTACGACAGGTGCAAATAACCTAAGTGCTGAAACACCAATTTATTTTATTTCAATGCATTTCATCAAACAATTGTAGGCCCACGTTCGTGTATATCGAAAATGTAAAACAAATGTATCACATATGCTCAACGATCTCCTTACTACAGGGAACAATGCCACAGGCTCGAATCCTGGCCAGGCATGAATATACAATTGTGTTTATTCCATCAGTCATTGCATAACTTCATCTTTCATCCTTAACGTTGCTATTAACCGAGGATGTAGAAAAGTGACATGAAATAAACAAGACAGAAATAATAAACATATAGGTTTTTACTGAAATATGTGAAAATAAGTAACAGCAAAGAAATTATGGATATGAAACTGAAACACAATTCTATTTGTACTATTATTGAACCCGATGTCTTCAAATGTACCTGGTATTAATTAGGCGTGAGCAGATACCAGTGGGTATTGGTATCAGAAAGTATAATTTAGAATCGATACTGGCCAATACTTCTTCGGCATTTTGGTCTTTCACGGACTTTGTAAAAATGACGTGCAAATTTTGTGTGTGTAAGAAAAAAAAACAACTGAATTTTGTGATAGCGTATCATGTAATTGGATATTCTGATGTAATTCTCAAATATTTTAAACCGATTTATATGGCGTAGTGGTTACCACAAGGTGTTCCGACGCCAGAGGTTTAGGGTTCGGATCCCGGCCTGGGCATAGGTGTACCTTGTGAGTGTCCCTTCATTTATTTCATCATACCATCACGCATCTTTACCTTCGCGATTAACCAAAAGTGGCGAAGTAAAATAAACCAAATCAACAACAACAACAATTAAAATATTATAATATATATATACCAAAGTCTTGGTAAAGTGATGCACAAAATAAGAGGGGAATACTTACTATTATTAATCTGTATTTGGGACAACTTAAAAACAATAATTACAATATTCAAGCGTCGTAATCAGTATTGATAGAATTCGGTGAGGGTATCGGTATCGGTTCAATGTGGTATCTGCTCAGCCCTATATCCTGCTCCAGCATTCTCTGGAGTAAGGGTGCACATAGCGTCAGAGAAGTTGGGGAAATTGAATTGTTACATGCCTAGTTGGCCGAACACAATCATGTACATGGAATGAACTAGTTAGCGGAAGTGACAACAGGTGGCAGCGCGACAGAAAAGTGGTAAGAAAGTTGATTAACGAAAACGGAGGAGGCAAAAGATGATTGTATTGATTAAAATAAACAATAGATAAATGAATACCGATTAAAACATTGTATACGAAGGATAGGAAACATAATCTGAAAAGGAAAATATAATGATTAATAATATACACATAGATTGAATGTATAGCAAAGTAAGGAAGTCAGGATGTCATTTCAAAACCGCGTCTTTCGGTCTTTGATCGAATTTGTTTCTTCGGTTACCTCTGGCGAGGATTATATCGCTAGATTTTTGGTTGATTTGTCATGGTGGCGCTATGGTTATCTTTAGCCGCCCCAAAGCACCACGGTTGCGCTAGCCATTTTAGACGCACTGGGCCGCAGGTCGCGTCTTTCTTTAGCGATCCTGGGTTTTCCCTTATTAGTTTGACATAGAAGATGGCGATATATTCAGATTTGTCAGCCCTGAATATATTTGAGCTTTTGTTCAGGTTTTCGCGCCTATGGAAAGGGCACAGGAAGAAATAAGAAGTATACGATCGATTCTTTAAAAGAGACAGATGATAGAATAGTTGATTGCTGTAAACAGAAGAAATAGACGATTGCTGTAATTAGAAGAAACAAGAAGTAGATGATCCATTCTTCAGAAGAATTAGATGATTGCAGTAAATAGAAGAAATAAGAAGTCTATGATCCATTCTTCAGAAGAGATAGAAGAAATAAGAAGTAGATGATCCATTCTTCAGAAGATATATAATAAATAGATTATTGCTGTAATTAGAAGAAATAAGAAGCAGTTGATTCATCCTTTCGGAAGAAGAAAAACAAGGAAGAAGAAAGTGACCAATTTTCCATCCCTGAAATATAGAAGAAGAAGGCAGCCAGGTTACTAGAAGAAGAAAGAAGAAGTCAATTTTGTCTTTCATCTAAGAAGATTCTAACCTTTGTAGATACATAACGTATATAATCCACATATATAATCTCTGTAAACTGTGAAGATTTTCAGAATATAGATCCTCATTTCTTATATCCCTTGGCATATATCTGCTTCTTTATTTACATTCTCAAAGTAAGAACCTATTACCCTGAAGATATTGCAGCCATGGCTTATTAATTTAAGCAGTGCACACAAGGCACGAAGCGCTCCTATCGCGTGGCTTATACTACATACACGAACAGACGTAGCAGAGTGGAAGGCGAGCGAAGCAGTACACACTGCTGCAATGGCTTGTATGTAACTACAGTTGTCCCCCCACGCAATCCTATTCCCTGAGACATGTTCACTTTTCATTGGCGGAGCCGTCTCGCGTCACTACTTGCGCAGAGACTTGTTTCCGTTCGTCTGCTCCAGAGATATATGGAACAGAGTGTAGTAGTTTTTTCATCCAATTTCCCATTTCCGTTTCAGCTTAAAATTCTGAAAATCCCTGCAATGAGGGAAAATTTCCTTCACGTGGCAACACTGCTTGCAACCCCCACACCCCCACCACGACAGAGCAATTTCAAAAGATTTCGAGGCGATGGAGAAATGAGAACGGCATATTTGTGTAGGCACGGATTGGCGACTTTTCTAAGAATTTATTTCATAATTTCTCTCCTTGCTGCCCGAAATAACGTGGCAGAAGAATTTATACGGCGGGATGCGGCCCTTTCGTTTCTGGAAGTAAATTCCGTCGGGAATGACCGCAAACGGTTCAATTGCCCATGAAAGCGAATCGGTGGTTGTTTCCTATGAGTTATTTTGCTATTTTTCCTAAGGACTGCCTCGTAGTATGGATTCTCTGTTGTTTATTGAGGGGACTTCGCGTCTTCGATGTCCTTCTAGGGTCTGGTGTTTGGAAACTTCTAGACCCTAATGTTTGCCCATAAGTTATCATGTTAATTCTTTCTCTGTTCCCATTTCGGTCATTTTGTCACTTTTCTATTTCTTGGGCTTTGCTAGCTTGGTGACCGCGCGCGTTGTATGATCGACTTTCAATCTTGACACCGGGTTCGAGTCCCGGGCTGGACATGGGTGTTCCTTGTGAGTGTTCATTCATCCGTTTCATCTTAATCATCACTCATACTCATCGTCCCGATTATACCGCTCGCAATTCCAACTGGCACAGGCCCGTAGCTAGACTTGATCTCCATGGGGGGGCCTCGTGGGTTATCAGGGGGGGACTTTGTACCCAAGTCCATTTTTGAAAGTTTAACAGTATTTAATGGGGAGAGGGAGGGGATCATCATCAAGTTAATGTAAAACATAAAATTTAGAAACACCATGCAAATACTAGTGTTTTCTATATCTTCTAAAACATCTCTTGAAGTCTTAATTGACTTCTACTGACATCATCTCTTACTACACACTCAATACTACTTTTGACGACACAGATATTTATATGATACAAGAAAAAAGACACAATATTCAAGAATAGTGCCTACAGTACATTCCACCCCTGCCCGAAGCAATAAAACTCCCTTTCGTACCCAAAAATTGGAGCTGTTGACCTTTGACCCAGATGTGGTACAGAAAAAGAAGTTCCCTTAGAAAAGAATTTTCTAAAGTCTAGAGAATCTTCTACCTAGACTTCGGCTCTTAAGGGGGATGATGGCAGTGCCAGAGGAGGCTGAGCCCCCACAGGCCCCTGCCTGGCTACGGGCCTGAGCTGGCGGCTGGGAAACAACGAATCAACGATCAGTTGATCAGCGATCTCTTCGACTGATATCGGCCATTTTCGAGTCACAAGGCACATAAAGTTCTTGGCTGGAAGAAACAAATGAGCATCCGATACACAGAATGTTGTCAAACGTACTGTAAAACGGAGGACAGAGAGTTATTCAGCGCCGTTACTGGATAAAAGTTTTACAGTAGTACGGACTACCATGCTAAAGGTCCCGGGTTCGATCCCCGGACGGTTCAAATCCGGGAACTTTTCTAACGTTGGAAGCGGCCCTGGCGCCCACCCAGCGTCGAATAACATGGGTACCTGGGGAAAACCCTGGGGGGGTAAAGGCGGTCAGAGGCGTGGGACTGATCACATCATCCCCACTCACGACCGGATCAAGAAAGTGTGGGGCGTTACCAAAACATCCCCTATACGCGTTCATGGCGTGGTGCTAAGCACAGGGACACACTTTACTTTTTTTTTTACACATGCACGGAACATTAGTACACAAAACACCCAACTAGTGTACAAACAAGTCAATAAAAGCAACTGACAAAAACAGACGTACGCTTGGCAACGTTGTAACGGGAGAGCGATGTTACCTCTACAGCTTTTACTTCGCAACTGAGGTTCTTGACACTCATCGCCCCCGAAGACGATTGGTGGACAGATTAAGCTATGTACCAAAAAGTAAGTCAGCCGCCTTTTGGGCTTGCGATCAGTATAGCAAAAGTGACAGAAAATTGACAAAAAAAACAACAAGAAAATATTTACTTATATTACAACACCATATGTTGTCTATAGAGTATCCACTATGCAGTTACTTTAAAAGCACAATAGGAAAAAAAAACAAGAAATCATAAAAAATTGTCAAAATTCCTTCCTAAGAAATAGTACTTCACATTTTATAATACCATACGAAATGAACAAAAAACTATTTATAATGTAGAATGCTAGTAAAAGCCCACAATTCTTAGGTAAATACAAGTAATGTAAACCTGTTTCTGCAACCGAACAAAACTATCTACAGAATTTACGTGTAGGTTGAACTCGCAAAATTTTCGGAAGCACTTAAACTGTACAATTAGCACTGGAGATACCGTTCATGGAGTTATTTTGTTTGGCAGATGTACAGTCACGGACACTTCTGCGTTGTAGGGATTCCATTGAAAGTAAACGAGATCATTACATTATCCAGAAGTGTTCGTGACTGTGCTATGTGTAGGTAACATTGTAGGCACAGGTCGGAGTACAAATACCAGAGGTAGATGGGCCAGGAGCGAGAGATTTTCAAGAAGTACTACATAAGTAGGCGGGACAGGAAGTAAGTACTCCATTCTCTTATTGCATACTTCTTGATTCTTTCCTTCATTCTTCCCATACCTTTCGTTTCTTACTCATCTGCAAAAAATAGTGCAAAAATGATAAGCCTCTACACATGGAATAGTATTCCATATTGCAACCCCCTATTGTATTTCATATTATGAACCTGACCATCTTTGTTTTCATATCCACAAAAGTCGGTTCTAACCAACGACAGTCATTGAAACCTCACAATACCTACACTCCAAACACTCATCTTTATATTAAAATAACACTCATGTCTATTATATTACACTAGTAAGAGAAACAACATAAAGAACAGCACCTCTAATAAATCCGCCAAATGCAAATAACACAAAAGAAGACTCCCGCCTGTTCCGCACAGGTTTCACAACAGGCTGAATAGTTATACACTGCTATACAGGTTGGTCATTATCTTTCGCTACCATCTCTAGGTTACAGCGCCATGCAGGAGATATATCCTCCTATTCCATATTAAAAACAGTGTAGTTAAAGGTCCAGGAATTTTAAATAAATTTAATTCCCGTTCGGGAGAGAAAATCAGCAAGCGTAAATGGGTTCTGGACCGTAAAGAACCTTTTTTACCTGTAAAGTATTTCAATTCGGTCCAAGAACCTTTTCTCCGCATCAATTGAAATACTGTCCAGGAACCTTTTTACCGGCTGAATATTAATACGGTCCAGAAACCTTTTTTTCTGGACCAATTTAAATACGGTCCAGGAACCTTTTTCCGGATGAATTTAAATACGGTCCAGGGACCTTTTGTCAATCAAACAATACGCAACTTGTACCGAATTTAAATTGTGCGAGAAAAATATTCCGGTCCTGCAGCGGAACCTGGACCTTTAACAACCCTGATTAAAAATCTCTTAAAAAATTAGGGACCCTACATTCCTGCAATATTATATCGCTGGGGAGCTTTGTATTCGATTCACTAAATGTTTGAATATTCAGCATAACTGTTTCATCTTTTTATATTTCATACAGTTAGTGTACCGAAATGTCTAATTATTCTATTTTGTTATTAACTTTTACAAACTTTAAAAGTTAGGGAAAAAATTTAATCATAAATTTAAATTGTTTGACATTTCACACGAAACTCTAATTTTTAGAATTTGCAAGCTGCGGAACAATTTATCCGCGCCGTGCTATTTCGGTCAGTTCTTGCTTAAAATAACAGAGATAAAAATTGGTAGATATCACCAGTATGGTATTTCAAACAACATACTAAAAGTCCCCGACAATCCGAGTTGTGCTCTGTCCGCCATATTGGAAAATGGCGGATGAACGGTGACGTTTGATCATAATTGCTTTATTAACTAAAAATGGTGAAGGTTGAGCCGAAAATGTGTTCAGACATAAATTAAAGAAAATAAAATTTCCAATAACTGTAAGGAGATAAATTTTTGTGATTTAACCAACCTATCTAATAATGTTAAAAATAAATTTAACCAATATAATCCAATAATCTAAAAAATAAATTTAACTCTGTGGAAACTTTTCCCATTATTTTGTAATCAAATTTTCCTGGTGTTGATTGAAGTTTTACACTTTTATTTCGCGACTTGTAACGAATAATATATATTACTGACCAAGCTTCTTCCAATCCGCTTCCCCTCATCATGTATCTTATCGCTCCCTTGTACGACATAAGCATGTGGAATCCACCAACTGACGACATATCTCCGTTGTCTAGAGAAGCCGCAACAATTTCAGAGGCATTCAGATATAGAGGTTGGTCGAAAGTAACAATACATGTATTTTGACCATGTTTCATGCATTCTTCAACTGCGAACATAAGGGATGAGTATATGGCATCTGGACTTGTCGGCAGCAGCTTTATAAATGGTAATATACTTAATTCAGAAATGTGATATTCCTTGCTACCTTCACTGGCAAGCTCCATATAAATACTCCAACTTGGACTTGGTGACAAGGTAAGGTGATTTCCACACATCCATACAAAATCAAGAAGTGATGCAACATGCACTGATGGTGTTACCTGTTTGGAGTATTCAATTTCTTTAATCTTGATTTTCTCCAGGCCACGGACAGCAGGCACAACGTATGTGCGTAATGGAACATTACCAAATTTGGCAAGGTAACATTCTGGTGGTTGCTTCTTCAATCGAACAATTTATTTTCTGGGATGAACAGATCTTGCAGGAGTAGTGCACATAATGCTCCTCGTATTGTGGAAAGTTCCTAGTCTGTCCAAGGTCCGAACATTGACGTCTGCATTATCAAAAACAAACTGATTCTCAATAATTCCTTGTCAACAACAATTTCCTCATCACTTAACATTGCAGAACTAAGATACAATACGGCTTCATTGTAGGATGCACTTAAACTGATGCTTGATAACATATCAATAATATTTCTTGAACCAAACTATCTATGTGGATGAACTGCAAGTCAAATCTGAATCATTGAATTGAATGACCGTGGTCTTACTGCTGATATAATAGCATGCTCAATACACGCACATTTTCTTTTGATGGAGTCTTCATTTCCTTTTATTCGTTTCATAATCACACCCTCTGTAAAGACCCTTAATGTCTCTGGAACCATATCATCAGCTGTCTTCAAGCATTAATGTGGATTTGGATACATATCTTTAGCATATGTTTCAGATCGTATATCTTCCCGAATTATTGCGGCAGCAGTTCTAACAATTCTAAGTCTTTCGTTCTTTGGATCTTCTTCTTTCTGTGTGTACCAACTTTTGGATAATATTTTATATCCTGTATCACGGAAACATACTGTAGTGGTTTGCCCTTTACGTGTTTTATTATCATGTCTTCTCCATAGTGATCACAAAGGTGTTTCTTAAGAGTTGTTTCTGAGACATCAGTATCTTGTGGAAGATATTCCTTCATCTTCGTCATAAGTTGATTCATCAAGTACTGACACTCGTTGTTATCATTATCAAGGTAGCAGCATAACTGCAGAAATGCTATAGAAATACACTCATCTTCAGGCCTACCACGTTTTCCTGATGTAGGTGAAGATGTGTAAAATTTAGTGAAACAAGGATGGTGATACCTAGCCTCAACTGCAACTAGATCAATAACGGTATTCATTCGATCAAGCACTGTCCTTCCCCAATCATCGTTCCTCTTGATGGCAGCTTCAATGATTTGCTCCTTGAATGCTAAGGATCGAACTTCAAATATTTTAACTCGTCTGTTCACATTTTTTTTCATTTCTGCTTGAAAATCACAAACTTCACTGCAAGACAAACAATCACATTTGAAGTGAAATATATGTACTGCTGATCGAAGGAGTATTGAATTTTGTGGTGAACAATTACTTGCAGCAGTAATACTACTCTCACGAGTATAGTCTTTACGGCACTTAATATGTAACCTCAGTAGTGTAAAAGTATATATAACCAGGACCGGAAAGTATGAACCCCCCTCAAGCAGATTTGCCTATACTTAAAACTAGCTCAACATGCCCATATGAGTTTTTTGCTCAAGTGTGGAACCCTGTCTAATCCAAGATTTTTGTAAAAAAGCCCTCATGGATTCCATGAGAAAGTATGACCCCCCTCTGATTGATGTGCCTATACTTACAAAAGGCACTTCTGTGAGATTGTTGTCCATAAATTTGTTAAAAATATGCCCCTCTTGATATTTTTTTTGGCCACACTTAAAACTAAGCCAAGATGCTCATAAGAGCCACACTCACACCCACCCACATACACACCCACACACATACATATTTACTTCCAGTTTAAGTTCAATTGGAGCCCAGCCTCAACTTCCATATCTAATATTAAAACAATGCAATATGCAGAGACCATCTAGAATTGCTCCGCGACTCTCTCATTTCTTACATCATAAACATATGATTTTTCTCCTATGAGAATAGCACTACATATGGTGTCATCAGGTAATGCCTCATGGAATTCACAGATAATTTTAATGTTTGTTCTGTCATTCACCACAACCTGTTTCCTTTTTGAAGCATTGATTACAAACATGGGTCTCTGTGTTTTAAATTCATCTGGTGTGTAGTACATGTCAGTATTGCCTGTAGTGACCCTTTTGAAGGATGTAAATGCTTCATATAATTTAAGAAAATCATCCTTGGACATGTCTAAATTATAATTTTCTCTAGGAAATACCTCATTTCTGCCATTTTTAAGATATATGTTTTTGATGTTGCAGTTATCAAATTTGCTTGAATTTTTTTCCTGATTGTTGTGTCTTCCAGTCTGAAACAATACCACCACAAAATCAGGCATGTCATATTGAATACTGGAGAATGAATTTGTGGCATCAAACTCATAATATGTACCAGATGCGGGCTTCTGTACACATTGATATGTATAAAATTGCAGAGGAACCTGTGGATTTTTTATTATATCTGCTTTGTATTTAAGAGCATAACTGGCCTCGTACTCAACAACAGGGATTCTTAACTCCATAGTCTGAATAATGCATTTGCCTGCATCAGGTAGGGTATTGGGCAGAGCTTCTCCTGTAGAGTTTATTGCACTGTACCTCATCAAAGCATTGTTATCATTTGCAGCTCTTCTAAATGTGATTCTTAACCCACCCTTCCACATAATTTCTTTATAAACTGAGAAGAATCCTGGCAATAGGCGCATAGGAAACAATACTGTGTGGTTCTTAGATAATATCTTATCACCAGCCTCAAATCCACCGATTTTGTAGTATGAAGCCTCGGTTTTGGATAATTTTAATGTGGCTAAAGCTGTGGAGGTAATGCCGGGATAATCCACTCTGTTTATAACAACGCCATGCTTTCTGATCTCAATTTCAGAGAATAGATGCGGCACAAAATTATCTACCAATCTTATATTTGAATTTGCCGGATAAGCTGTTCCATCGAGCTTTACAACATCAAATTTGATGTATAAATCTGCTCTGTGAGGGTGTATAAATCCATCCCCTACATCAAGATCAACCTCAATTTCTGTGTTGGGTTGATTTAAATTTGCAAATGTCCTCCTGTTTGGGGGGAATGATTGTAGCTCATAACTCTCAATATTTTCCATTTTTTTTCTTGTATGTATTTTTATTTAAATGTTAATTTCTATGATTGCAGTTGTTGTGGCTCCAGCAAAATCAACTAATTCTTCTTTTTCATTAGTGACCATCAATTCAATATTATCTATTCTATTATGGCACACAGGAAAATATAATGTTGGGGATGGATTGTAGATGATTGGCTCCATAAATTCAGAATTAGGTTTGAATGTTGCAATGAGGCCAGTTTGTTTGTGAGTGCCTATGCCATTTGATTTGGTGATCATACCCTCAGCCACATTACAGTGAATATTCAGAGTTTCTATGGCTAAGAATTGAGGTATATTCATAGCAGTGTGTTTGATGCCTGCTTCAAGTTTTGTGTTGTTCTCAAAGCCCAACAGCTCTCCAATAGTACCCAGATTCACTGTTTCTGTAGCAGATACAATCTCTACTCTGTGAGTGACAGAATTTTGACTTAACACTACACCTCTGGGTAATTGAGCATTTAGAGTGGATAGATTATATTGCCCTGGAGTGATGACAATTTTTTCATCCCCTATTGCAATTGTATTGTTGTGGTGTGTAATATTAGGGATCAGGTACATGCCATAAAATGCTCTGAGAGCTATTGTTTTGGGATACACTATGTCATCATGCAATTTGAGTTTCAATATTGAATTTTGGCTGGTGAGATGAAATACCCCCATGATGTTTCAGATACCATAAGGCTTTTTGAAAATCTTCAATTGATGGTTTATTTATTTGAGACATGTATCTAAGAACATATAAACACAAATGTCCGCAATTAACATCTTTGAAGTTTTGAACACGGGCATTATTGTAATAAAGATTAGGTGATTTTAGATATTTTATTAAATTTTCAGGTGGAACACCTCCAAATGAATCAAACACAAATGCCTTATTTTTTTAAATATTTAAGATAGCAGATCCAGTGAGTGCCCTGATTTTTGTACTCATCCAAATTAACAATGCCACACTCTTTGTTGAGTGGTTGTTCTGGTAAAGAATCAGACATATACACACCTCTAAAATGTTTGATGCCCAATGGCTTGATTAAAGCTTCAATATCTTGGTTTGTAAGCGGCTCTTGTTTTTTTTAAACTTATTCATGGCTCTCTTAACACCTTTGCCTTGTTTCTCCATGGCCTGGTTATGGCGCTTCAATTCATCTAATTCTGCCCTATTCTTCTTGGCATCTATTACTGTTTTTGCTATGGCGGCTGATCCCCCGGCCAAGCTCCCCACAGCCCCGAGAGCAGCTAAGATGGCAGGGATGGTAAATATAAATCCCCCCACATGTGATTTTTTTCTTGATTGCTGTAATTTTTTTAATTGGGGGGTACTGAGCAACAATTTCATACCATGACCCTTTGCAATACAAGAATTTTTTTTCTTGCGCTGCTTTTTGGTCAAAAGACTGTCAATAGTTTTAAGAGATTTGAGACCTGCATAAGGTATTTGATACATAACACCCTTGGCCTTCATTGTAGGTTTATTATATACATATTCACAACCCCCACCCCAGTTTTTGTTTGGTGCTCATAGCTATGGTGGTTCCCAATGCTGCTATTTTTTCACTCAAAGAAGCATCTTTGCTTACAAATCTGCCAAATGCAGCCTCTTCTAATTTCTTATCTGCAACATGTCTCTTGTCAAGATCAGAATGTGTGTTGTATGCTATGTCATGGTCTCTACAAGCAGCATCTAGGGGATTTACACCAGGATCCCCTCTGTTTAATCTATGATCCAGTTTTGTACCGGGACCACAATACTGATAGCCTGGAATATGTAGTTCAAATGGCAGCTTGTTTATAATGTCATTAACAAGGCCCCGACCCTCAGAAATATTCCAAAATTTAGGGGGTAGAGTATTAATAATTTTTATAAGATATCCAATCCCCTTAGTGTCATTCACTATAAAATTAGACAATTTGGTGCTTATCATGTCCATAATTCCAACCTTTTTATTGTAAAAATTGTGGTTCCCAGCATTTTCCTCCCCAGCTATCACCAATAACCTATCTACAAGTTTCCTGACATCATCAACCCACACAAATTCTTTGGGCAGGGTGTTGTATTGTTTGATTCCACTGCCAGTCTTGATTTGTGACCATATGGGCTTGATTAAATTGTTGTATTTTGCTCCACTGCTAGACTTGACTCTTTTTTGTGTGGGATCATTGTTCTGGTATAGAGCATCTGATTTTATTAATATTTCTTTGTAATCCTCATAATCCTGATCTGTATAGTTGCCAGGCCTTTTCCTAGTCATCAATTCCCATAATCCAGGTGTTCCGGAGTACTTAACAAAAGCACCTTTTTCTCCAAGTCGAGATTCTGAATATACAATTATATCATCTCCCATAAATGTTACTCTGAAATTGCCAATTCTATGAATAATGCTGCCATCAAGCTCTGTGTCGGCATATAAGCCAAACACCTCATCTTTATTGTCTTTAGGTGTGGTTAAATATTTTTGAGCAAGAAGACCCAATTCAATAGGATCCTGACTAGCCTCAATTCTTCTAGGAGCAATAGGACTAGGTGTATGAATACTGGAAAGTGGGGTGATTGGATAATCTAATATGTTCCTTGCAGCTACAGGTACAAGCTCTGTGATCAAATTTTGATTTTGCTCTGTAACAGTTTTGATATTCTTACCTAAATTATTAATAGCATCAATTACAGGCTGTTCTGTTTGTTTGTGTTTTTCATAAATTCCACGGTTCTCTGATTTCCATCCCTTAAATCTTTTTACAAGATAATCTCTTAACTTAAGATCATCAATAATTGGCCTTTTCATGTTTATTTATATACGTCTCTACGTCTAGAAAATTGTTGATTTTATTTCTGTATTTGCCACTATTGGGTGTTCTTGTCATATCAATTGTGACAAACCCATAACTGTCCTGGTTCCAGCACTTGCTGCAAATCTTGGAAAAATCATTGTAGCTCAGGTCCCCACCTACATATTCATCATGTATGTGTTTGAGGTTGGTATGGTCTTGATGAAACACACATATAAAATTGCTGTTGTCTCGGATCAGTTGCTTCGGAATTTTTGAAAAAGTCTGTGCCAGGTAGAAGCAATCAATGTTTTTGTGCCGGCCCTGTGTAAAAAAGTTTCTAACCTTGTTTTGATTATCCAGTATAATATCATCAAACACAACAACAGAATTATCGAGACAGTCATGAAGTGGCTTAACATCTGATTCAAAAATGGCTATATCCAATCCATCATATAGCTTCATCAGCTGCTGATATTTTAATTGTTCCAAGCTCTTAGAGAAGATATACAAGTGCCTGTTTTTCCAGTCTAACCAGTTGGGTGCCAATAAAAAATTATCAACCATTAGTGTAGTTTTACCACAAGCAGATGGCCCAACAATAAGACACCTAATATTATCAGGGAGCAATTTTCCATTTCTCTTATTCTGTTGTTCAGGTTCTGGCAGCCTTTTTATAACATCCCAGGTGTTCATATTATTATTTTGTTTGCATCGATCCAGCTGTGTTCTGGAAGTCCTAGCCATTTGACAAGTAACTTGTTGCCTTTTCTGCGGATGATTTTTTCTATGAGATATGTGTCAGGCTGTTTAGTTTTGCTGAGCTCTTGTTCATAGAACCTGCCTTTGAGAATTTCTCCTCGGTGATCCTTTATTATATATGTGTTAAGGGTCCCGGGTTTAACCTGAACCACTGTAAATAATTCAGTGCTCCAGTTTCTTGTAAAGCCTCTCTTGAATAAGTGCTTATATTTGCTTATTCTTACTTGATCACCCACCCTGTATTTGGCCTTTCTTGTTGTTGGCTGATATTTAGGATAATAAACAGTGCTGATCAATTTTTGCTCATCAGATGAAGTTACTTCAGAGGGTTTCATGTGGATTGTAGAATGGACCGAGTTGTTATATTTATGTAGAAGTTCTGGAAGAATATTAATCCATTTATAATTACCCTGCAGTGTAAATTGTTTATACATAAGATTTTTTAATGTTCTGTTGAATCTCTCTACAATTGAGGCCTTGAGATCACTGTAACTCGAATAATGTTGTATTGCCTGGCTTTTAATAAATTGTTGAAACACTGAATTATAAAATTCTTTGCCATTATCTGTTTGCAAATAGCGCGAGGATCTTCCACTCTGATTGATGATTGTCCTGAGGGCTTCTGTAACACATTTTCCAGTCTTGGATTTGAGTGGCACAGCCCAGGCAAATTTTGAAAATGTGTCTATAACAGTGAGTAGATACTTGTAGCCCTTGTTGATTTTGTCTAAGTTTTTCAACTGTCCACTTGCCATTTCAATCAAATCGCTCTGCCATAAATCATCTATGCCCTTTGTGACTACTGGGAGTCTCTTATAATTATGTCGGGCTTGTCTGTGTAATTCATCAACAATAATTTGTCTAGACATAATATGTAAACAAGAATATTGCAACTATAGGGTGTTCAGCAGCTGATACTGCAGGATTTTCTAAATATAATTTGTCTCCAATTTGTATTTTAAATTCCAGAGAGCCATCATCTTCAACATAAGATGATTCCAATGTATTGGGGTCTGTAAAATCCTCCAATTCCACACTGGTGATTTTCACTTTGTTATCAGCATTTGTTATTGATAAGGTAGGGTAGTGGTGTGCCTGTGGCTGAAGCCAATATTTGATCTTGATTGGTCTCAATGTGGCCCCAACAAAAAATTGGTAATAAAATTGTGCAGGGGACAGCATATATATTTTGCCACCTGGTGTAAATGGAGAATCATATTCTTTGTTGGGGATGCTGTACAATTCAAGAATTACTGTATGTTTAGGATTTTCAATTATGCCTGTTATTTCCTTTTCTGCTGTGAGCAATCTGCTTGTTACAGATTCAAGGTGCTCATTGATGGTCCTAACAACATCATCATGGCCTGGCTTGATTTTTATGTCCACAGCAAGTCTCTTGTATTGTTGCACAATCTCTTGAAGCTGGGTGGCAAAAACAGACAGAGCATTTGCTTGATTGGATTCCATGGTCCCTAGCTGTTGCTTGATATTAGCTACAATTTGTTGCAAATTTTCAACAATTGCCAATTTTGAATTTTGAGCAGTAAGATCATGGACCTGTCTTCTGATATCCTCAAACAGGGCATGCAATTCATTAATATGTTGATTGGTTGGTAGAGTGGCCACTGTCTGAGTGAGATGTTTGATCTCTGCCTGGATATTCTTGATATCTTCTGATTTCAATATCCTATTCACTGCTCTCTTTATATTTTTAAGTTCCTGTGATGTAGGCAGATTTGATACTGTATTTTGCAAAAATTCAAGTGCCAATTTCACATTGTGTAATTCAGAAGCATCAGCCACATTTTGCATAGCATTTTGGAGCAGGGCTATATCTGCCTGAGAGGGTGTGGATTGTTGTAAAATTTCAAGTTTTGTTTGAATATCATCAATCAAGTGATGAAAATGAGATAGTTCAGATTCAGTGTTGAGGTTTTCAAGCTTTGTGATTTGTTGCTGGACACTGACAAGGGTATCTACAATCCCAGGCAATCTGGATTCTAGTACATTTGACAAATCACTTTGCACTGCTGCTATTGTACCTTCAAGATGGGTTATGGAACTTTGAATTTTTCCAAAATCTTCATATGTTTCAAGTTGCAGCTTAATATTTGCAACACTCCGAGTTATTGCATTCAAAGCTTCAGAAGATGGCAAATTGTTCATAAAATTTTCAAGTGTCTCAATTTTTTCTTTAACCTCGGCTATGGCATTGTTCAAGGGGTCTAGATTAGGTATTTGGAGTGACTGAATCTGTTCTTTTAGAGTGGAAATCACTAGATCAAAATCTTCTTGTGATTTTATGCTTTTGACAATTGTTTGGAGCTGTGCCTGGACATTATTTATCTGCTCTTCCAATTGCTGTTTCAATTGCTCAGAGTTGTTAGCCTGGGTCTTAAATTTGGCTTGAAGAGCTGCTACAGCTTCTTCCAAACTTTGAAAATTATCTAATGTAGCCAGGTCAGTATATTTCTGAAGCAGCAATTTGAGTTCAGAATCAATTTTAAGAAGAGGGTCCATGCATTGTGATTGCAAATTTGTAATTTCTAATTGAAGACTGGCATTGAGTGTGGTTTGTAAAGCTTGTAAATCACTTCTTAATTTCTTGACTCTGACATCAAGCATCAGAATCTCATCACTGTGATCTTCATGTCTTGTATGGCCAAAAATATCATTAGGCATTTTTGATTTAGTAGTTATTTATTACAGAGTATCTGATTCTTAATTCTATAAAAAAGGGTATAAGCTTGTCATAAGATCCAGGGACCTCAATATATAAGCAGTCACCAGCAGAAACAGTATAAACAGTGCCAGAAATCATGTTTGAGTGCTTAATTCTGTAAATATTTCTCCCTACTGAAATTTTAACATCACCCTCAGGAGTTGTAATAAATTGCAATTGCCCACCTACAGGTAATTGGTAATGATTTAAATTATTGTTAAATATGTACAATATTTTGCCTGTTTCATCATCAATATCTGTAAGTATGCTGTTCAGATGAATAATTAACAAGCCACTCAGTTTAGACAGCATATCAGGAGAGGGTTGTGGTGTTGGCAGGTCCATAATACCTTGTTTTTTGAAGCCAAATAAGTTCATAGGCATGTTTATTTATTTCAAATCATGCTCTGTGCTTGGGCATTGATTGCCATTTTTCAAATCACAATGACCCCATGGTAAAGTATGTATGCCACATGATAAAATGCATCTCTTATCATCATGTGGGTCCAGAGCCACTTTTCTTACAACATTTGAAGTCAATAAGTGATCTTCACTCTGGATTCTGGATTCTGATGTTCTGATTAAACTCTGGGATTTGAGGCAATTTTCATAATCTTCAAATTGGAGCTCTTTTTCCACAGCTACTTTGCCAATACCCTTGGCTTTTTTGACAACAGCACTACATGTTTTAAAACTGTACACCTTGGCACTTAACCCAGCAAATTCCACAATAACATCACCAAGTGTCTCATCTTTTAACTTGCCAGGTACCTTTTTGTTGTGGGGTTGAATATTCAAATGGCCTGGCAATTCACTGGTGTCAAAATATTTAAACAATTCAGGCTGTACCATATCTTGATAAACATCTTCTGTTTGAATATCAAGAACAAAACTATCCGTGTCCATGTATATCAGTTTTACTCTATCACCATAAAAAGGTTTGAACACATCATAATACAATGTTAACATATGTAATTTGGACAAATCCAATATTGCAGCCCCTACATAAATAGGTTTATCAAACTTAATCTTTGTTTTTTTCATGTTGAAAAGTGCCATATCTTCATCATAAATTCTTCTGTAATTGAAATTAGGCTTTGCAACCAATTTTTTGCTCAGACTGGGGTCAGTAATTATTTTAACATCGGTATGTTTTCTGACATTTTCAATTGTTTTGCCATATACAGAATTAACCATCAATTTAAACAAGGCCTTATCAAATTGGCTCATTGCAGATGTTCGAAGCTCCGTGTTTGTATCAATGTATGGCTTCAACCATTCTGAGTGTTTGAACCTCAAAACTTTTCCAACTTTGATCACTTGAACACCATGTTTCATCAGGAACTGGAGGTACTTGTAATGTATGACATAGCCCTGTTTTGACTCCAGTGTCATCATGAGCTTCTTCTGTTTAGAGCCAGGTGAGCACTGAACCTCAGGAATTGGGGCAGATCATAAAATTTCTTGTGTAAATTTTTTGGAATTGCCAGATCAACCTCTAAGATTAGGCCATGTTCACGGTCATCTAAACCCTGAAGATCCTCAATATTGAAATCTTCATCCCACTCAAGCCCTGCATATGGCAGTTTTTGCATCATCGCATGACCATAGAGGCTGTTGGCATCTACATACACTATATAATTTGATGGCAATTCTGGATTATAATTGGGAATATGCTTGTTATTTGCTCTGGCATATCTCTGAGAACATTGCACCATCCCCCCTCTTATACCTTGCTCCATAAACAGATACATATCTTGATCTTGGATCAGATCCAATTGCTTTTTGGTGTTTAAAAACATTGCAGCCCATGCTAGGCCCGGGGCACTATAAAAATACACTGGGTCCAGCTCATAATTTTGCATCGAAGATTTTCTGAATGCCTGAAGTATATCAGCTAAGAGGCTCACATCAAGTTTCAAATATGCCATGTGATAATCACGAAATGTCCGGCATTTTAAATTGTTCCACATCAACTGGGCATGGTGATAATCTTCATCTGTGATTCCAGAACCTCTGATTTTGCTGTAAAACTCATGTTGTGGAGGCAGGGAGCACTCATCAAATTTAGAAAAAATCTATAACATAATCATATGGATATACACCCTTTCGCCTAATTAATTTCAGGTCCTGATTTGGAAACAATGCACGTGTGATTTTGAATTGATCATCAGATAATTGAGTGGCCAGTGTGGCCAGGCTAGCAGATAAAAATCTGTAAGAATCAAGAAATCTCATGTGAATAGGAACACCATTAACTTTAATTGTTTTGCTAATAGATATATATTTCTCATCATTTTCAGCTAAAATATTTAAATTCTGCTTCTCAAACCCCTCGTACCTGATCAGATGATGAAAATCATAATTGGATGCTCCATGGCAAAATATGGGGATAAATTTTGGTCTCTTGATCTTAATATTACAGCTATTACACAGGGCCATTAAGAATTTACCATCTGTATGAGAATGGTGATGTACCTTGATATTTGTATCTGAAAATTCAGAATCACATACCGGGCATTTTTCTGCATTGTTGAAATCCTCAATCTGTTTCTCTGTTAAAGGCAACATAGGTTTTGATTTTAATAAAATGTTAGATGCTATGTCACGGCACTCATTTTCTATTCTATGTGCAAATATTTTGATGGCATCTGGTCCCATGTATGAATATTCTTTGGTAACAACGCCATCCTGTACAACTACATAACAAAAGCTGGAAGGTTCATGTAGCTGGTATGGTGTAATTGAAGATTCTTCAGGATCTGGATTGCAGGATGCAAGAGATTTGAGATTTGATTCAGAATCCCAGACAATATATGCTGGGTGTTCCAACAAGGCTTCAAACTTTTTGAATTTGCAATTTTCACTTGGATTGGGCATCACCATATGAACAGGTTTATGGTTGCCACAATATTTCAGATGCTCAATTAACTTGTTTTTGGCAATTTCTGCATTCACTTTACAAACCCCTTTTATTATTTTTTTACCATCAAATACAGTTAAACATCTTCTGCACAACTTGAATATTGTATTGGATTTATCTAATTGTGTTCTCACTAAAGCTTCAAGATTATGTATCAGAGTGTAATGATATATGCCATCCTCTTCAATTAAGAGCAAATCAATTGGAATATCAGAATCATCATCAAATGTACTGATTCTGAGAGGTGCTATCGGGCAATTACCAGTGGAGCAAATAAATACATTAATAGATAATTGTTTGCCATTGATATGCCTGGCCCTTTTTTCAAATTTATCAATATTCTGAACAGACATTGGATATTCTAAACCCTCCATTGCTTCATCAAAATCATGTTCATGTTGTTTATAATAAGTTATTCTCTCAGGATGCCTTGAAACTGGATACAAAGCAGCTAAAATACACCACAAAAAGCATTTCTCATCATTATTTTTTATATTAACCACAGCTGTTTTGTTTTTAATATTATCAGGCAATGGCAAATATGTAGAACCTTGTAATGGGCTGAATTCTGAAATATTAACATATAACTTGTGTGGAGAGCCGCATAGGCTCCATCCAGACTCTTTTGCCGCAAATTCAGAGTGTTTAATATTCAATTGATCCATCAACCTGCTTATTATTGTGTCCAAATTTGCATTTGAATATACCGGTACAGTTTCTGTTATGTGGGGCTGTGTAAATTTTGTGCCATTTGGCTTCTTATATTGTGTATACAATTTGAGGGAGAGCTTATAAGAGCTATTTTGTGCATTAAGAATTGCCTGCAGATCAGGATTTACACTGTTCAAAAAATTCTGAATACCACATCTTGGCTCTGATACAAACCGATAATCCCTAAGTTGGGCATTAAAACTGCTATGGATAGGTTCATAGCGTGGCTGCTTTGCTGCTCTGGCATTAAGAGGTGCTTCATGCTTTCTTTTCAGACCAGATGTAGATGGTTGTGGGGACTGTGCAGAACAAGTATCTTTATGTGTATATGTAAAGTATTGCATGCTGTATTTTCTATTGCATTTGGGGCAAATTTTTGTGGGAGTTCTGTATTTGTCTGGGTTACAAATCTTTTGGTGCTTGGCCCAATCGGGGCTGGATATATTCTTATTGCATTGATTACAATATTTTTGACTTGGCATTTTTGTTGTTGTTTATTATATACAATTTCTTGGGATTCAAATCAAAACTCTATGCTGGATAAAAAATATCAGTTGGGTTCAGCACTGTGCTTTGTGTGTGTGTGTGTGTATGTGTATGTGTGTATGTGTGCTAATATTTTTGGCTTTGGTATTTATATAAAATTTCTTGGGGTTCAAATCAAATCTCTATGCTGGATCAGTTGGGTTCAGCACTGTGCTGTGTGTGGGTGGGTGTGGGTGTATGTGGGTGGGTGTGGGTGGGTGTGGGTGTATGTGGGTGGGTGTGGGTGGGTGTGGGTGTATGTGGGTGGGTGTGGGTGGGTGTGGGTGTATGTGGGTGGGTGTGAGTGTATGTGGGTGGGTGTGGGTGGGTGTGGGTGTATGTGGGTGGGTGTGGGTGTATGTGGGTGGGTGTGGGTGGGTGTGGGTGTATGTGGGTGGGTGTGGGTGTATGTGGGTGGGTGTGGGTGGGTGTGGGTGTATGTGGGTGGGTGTGGGTGGGTGTGGGTGTATGTGGGTGGGTGTGGGTGGGTGTGGGTGTATGTGGGTGGGTGTGAGTGTATGTGGGTGGGTGTGGGTGGGTGTGGGTGTATGTGGGTGGGTGTGGGTGTATGTGGGTGGGTGTGGGTGGGTGTGGGTGTATGTGGGTGGGTGTGGGTGGGTGTGGGTGTATGTGGGTGGGTGTGGGTGGGTGTGGGTGTATGTGGGTGTATGTGGGTGGGTGTGGGTGGGTGTGGGTGGGTGTGGGTGTATGTGGGTGGGTGTGGGTGGGTGTGGGTGGGTGGGTGTGGGTGGGTGTGGGTGTATGTGGGTGTATGTGGGTGGGTGTGGGTGGGTGTGGGTGTATGTGGGTGGGTGTGGGTGTATGTGGGTGTATCGTAGCCTAGTTTTAAGTGTGGCCAAAAAAAATATCAAGAGGGGCATATTTTTAACAAATTTATGGACAACAATCTCACAGAAGTGCCTTTTGTAAGTATAGGCACATCAATCAGAGGGGGGTCATACTTTCTCATGGAATCCATGAGGGCTTTTTTACAAAAATCTTGGATTAGACAGGGTTCCACACTTGAGCAAAAAACTCATATGGGCATGTTGAGCTAGTGGGCTAGTGGGTGTATCGTAGCCTAGTTTTAAGTGTGGCCAAAAAAAATATCAAGAGGGGCATATTTTTAACAAATTTATGGACAACAATCTCACAGAAGTGCCTTTTGTAAGTATAGGCACATCAATCAGAGGGGGGTCATACTTTCTCATGGAATCCATGAGGGCTTTTTTACAAAAATCTTGGATTAGACAGGGTTCCACACTTGAGCAAAAAACTCATATGGGCATGTTGAGCTAGTTTTAAGTATAGGCAAATCTGCTTGAGGGGGGTTCATACTTTCCGGTCCTGGTTATATATACTTTTACACTACTAACCTCACATTCGTCTAATTTTATAATTTCTCAAATATTCCATCTTTTCGACGTAAACTGCTGCTCTTTATAGCATTTAAGTCTTTTATCACAACCACAGTGTCACCTTCACTCAACGTTTGTTCACAAATAATACAATATTGGGTTATATCCATTGTTGCCTTGCCAAAAAGGTTATTCAGTTTGTTTTCTGATGATCAGATCCATTACATCGAAGTTCCACAACGGGCAGCACCCTTAAAGGAATTACATATATTATTAACAGTGAAATGGTAGGTTAAATCACAAAAATGTATCTTACAATTATTGGAAATTTTATTTCCTTTAATTTATGTCTGAACACATTTTCGGCTCAGCCTTCACCATTTTTAGTTAATAAAGCAATTATGATCAAACGTCACCGTTCATCCGCCATTTTCCAATATGGCGGACAGAGCACAACTCGGATTGTCGGGGACTTTTAGTATGTTGTTTGAAATACCATACTGGTGATATCTACCAATTTTTATCTCTGTTGGAATTTTTTCCATTCTTTTTTCTAATTTGCCTGGACTAATTTTTGAAATTTTAAATCTGGGAACGCCGGGCGTACTGGCGTATTATAACGCTACGCCACTGGTCATTTCCTGAAGGGACGCCCATGCTACATCGATGTATGTGTGTATGTGTACAATCAGATATCAAGCGCCCTACTACTAGAATTTCAGCCGAAATGAATTTGTACCTCTGTATCTGGATGGGTTTTCAAAATTTTTTGCTTTTTATTGCTGCAAAACCAAAGGCCTCTCGCTTTTACAATCTGGGAACCATTCATGCAAACTCGCTGCAAATTCCCAGAAGCAACATTTCCTCCCAATGGAGGGTGAGGGCATTTCTATCACTTGATAAACCCTTTCGAATGTACCCGTACGCGCTCATCTAACCGACAGCGAGCAGCGTCCCTGGAGTCGGTGAGCTTTAGAATCTTGGCGGGTTAATTACAAGGTTATCAGTCGTCGTTACATGCCGACTCCATGAGCAAGCCGTCAACGCCATACCTCTCTTTCATCCCGTGCTGATATCAGGCGCCGAGAGGGGGAGTTTCCGCACACAAAACCCGTTCATAAAAGAGCCCTTAACGCTCCGGTATCGCCTTTTACGGCAGCTCCCGGGGGAGGCCCCTTCGTTACCCCCGAAGACTCGTTTTTTGGCGAACCACAGTAAAAGGTCAATGTTTTCGTTGGCGAGTGATGATCCCTTGCTGGCGCTACGTGTAAAGAGCATTACACCCTTGCAGCGAAGGTGTGCGCGTAATCTCTGCCAGGGTTGCTCATTAGACTGTTCCACTACCTGGCTGATTACGTTCTCTTCTTCCTTGGTGCTTTGAGTTGGTTGCATCAAAATGAAAGACATGGAGCTTATATTAACTTAGAAGCTTTCGCTAAAAAAAGTTAGAATAGAATAGAACAAAATTTATTTTCAAGTACGAGCCTTTACAGCTGTGCCTACCATACAAGGATGAGCATTTTTAGCAGTAGCGTATACTGAGTCCAATATCTGGGCTATCTCACAATGTCACGTGGTCCTAGGCTATGAATAGAAATAAATCAGGTTACCAACTCATAGGAAATCAGGTTGCCAACTCATAAGAAATCAGGTTGCCAACTCATAGAAAATCAGGTTGCCAACTCATGGGAAATCAGGTTGCCAACTCATAGGAAATCAGGTTGCCAACTCATAAGAAATCAGGTTGCCAACTCCAGGATCAGCATCATCTCATTGATATGAATAATATTATTTACAATTTTTGATCTATTTTTCTTTTGTATTTTATTCTCTAGACTTCAGGCTTCGCAGATAGTGTAGCTAGCCTAGAATATACGCTCCTCATTTTTAGTGCATTTTCCTAAATCCCTCCTCTTCTCAGCCTACTTCCACTTCGCATTGCTTGTACGTTCACGAATACCGTCTATCATTTACCTTACTTTCACTCGACTTGCACTATTTCACTAAACTCTTAGCTAAGTGATTCCTAGATTTTATTCTTATATTGATATACTTGTCTAGTTAATTAGTAGCCCCCTTTTACTCCCCACTGAGCTTCTTTGCTCTCTTTGTCCAGACATAAAAAAAGTAAAGTGCTCCCCTGTGCATGGCACCACGCCATGAAGGCGTATAGGGGGTGTGGGTGTAACGCCCCACACTTTCTTGATCCGGTCGTGAGTGGGGGTGATGTGATCAGCATCACGCCCCTGACCGCCTTTACCCCCAGGGTTTCCCCCATGTACCCATGTTATTCGACGCTGGCGCGTAGGAAAGTTCCCAGATTCCTTATTTGCGCCTTTCCGCCTCTAGGTCTCTCCCTCCTAATAACGGTTGTCATAATATTATCAATGTTAGCTTTAATTATTTCACTGATATATTTTTGTATGGACTACCCTGTTTCTTTGCACTGGAGGAGAATGTAAAGTTTGGTTTCGTTTCCCCACACATCGGACATTCTACGCTCCCGTCCTCCCGTTTGAGTTTAACTTGTGTCCATCCCCCAGTCTGAACCACGCCAATCCTGACCTTTATTCTATTCTATTATTAAAAAAAGTTTCTGAATCGGTTTATACTGATCGTAGGCCCAACTGGCGGCTGACCTACTTTTTGATCCATAGTTGGCGTCGCAGCGCGATGTGCTAACCACTTTTTTTTTAAAGGAATTCCCCTACGCGGTGGTATCCCCCGTCAGTCACAGTTTTTCAACTTTTTACACTTTTTTCAATTTTTACAGTATTCTCAGTTTTTCACGTTTGGACAAACACAAATACCCATGCCTTACCCGGGACTCGAACCCGGAACCCCTAGCGTTGCAGCGCGCTGTGCTAACCACTCCGCCACGGAGGTCGACAACCACTCGGCGACAGGTTCCGGCTCTTGTGTACAGTCGGAGAAAGAATTACCTGGGCCACGGGACCTAGAATTTCGTAACGTCTTAAAGCCTGTTGTTTATGCAACCCAAATAACAAATTATTCGCTTAAGTTTGTCTGGTGGATCTGAGTTCTCGGGAAGGATTGAGCATTGATAGCATGAGTCACATGACTCATGCCCCAGCAACAACAAACAACAGCTGGGTGCTACGTGGCCTCAAGAAGAACATTTCAGCAACTGTTTTCTTAACAAGATCTGCCACACGTTAATTGCTTAAGTCTAGTTTATGCACTGGACCTACAGATTAAAGTTGGATCCGAACCAAATGTTCCTCTACCTGGTATTGAATTCGGAAGCCTTTGGTTACATGTCGAAGACGTTACCACTACGCCATCGGAGAGGCAATGGAACGCCTTGAGAAAGAGACGAGTGAAACCATATTTGGCGTAAATTTTAAAAATAAGACAATATTTTGTGGTCACAGTTTCGAACCGTGAGAGAGGCATATATATTTTTTGCCACATCGTCCATTTCACGAGTTTATAATTCTTCCTCAGCAACACGATTAACACGATTGGTAGAAGAAAAGCGAAGTAAAATAACTGAAACAGAAATAAAAGGAAAAAGCGAAACAAATTTTATCCATAATATTCTGCAGTCACTTCAGTCGTGTTCAAGGAATGCTACCTTTAGAGAGAGCCACGGTGTCTCTCTTGTCTTTTCCCCTTCCTTTGTGCTCTCGATTCCCTCTGTCACGATTGGTCTAAAAACTATTAATGCGACGTTAATTAAACAATCCAAACAACGAAACAATGCACAATCAACTGCTCAACATTCCAATTTTTTTCGAATCGGAAAACAATTGAGATGCTGTAAAATGAAGTAAGATGCAGTAATAAACTGGGAATTTGGTACGGTATAGAATTAAATCGGTGAAGATGTTCCATTTGATTGGATTTTTGTTATTTAGTGTCGCTATTCTTTCACTTTCTGCAAATAGCGACGATGAAGATGAGTAATGAGTGATGATATGATGACATTGATTAACGGACACTCACCAAGAACACCATGGCCAAGCCGAGATTCGAACCAGGGACCCATGCTGTCGTAGCGCGCTGTGCTAACCACTCCGCCTCGGAGGTCGGTTAGTAGTGGACATTATACCACATTTTGTGTGTGCAATTGGGATCAATCAATGGAATGACTAGGCATATTATATTATTAATATATCACGTCATATTATTCGGCACGAAGTAACATCAGACACATTCAATCTTGCATTATTGCATTTCAACTAATTTTTCGACTTGAGGTTAATCACATCAATAAGATAAATTATAAAACAAATGATAATGAATGCGGGATATTGACAGTTATTATTAATTATCTGACACAAGCAACATTAAGCAGGCTAGGTGGGCAAGCTCATTAAGTGGTCAACATTCGATCTCGTCAACAAAGTTCCCGGGTTTGAGTACCGTCCTTGTAACAGTTGTTTGAGTATCTCGTCGTTAATTTCATGTAATGGTCACTCGTCCGCGACTAGGAAGAAAAGTGATGTTACGTAACAAAACTAATAAAAATAAACATGATCGAAGAGTACTTATTTCATCTCTCACGAAATCTCCTACAAAACCGGGATATATGAAACATATGTATCTTCACATACGTTTTCGATTTCTAAATTTAACTAGTCGAGACCGAGAACGGGAGAGCAATTTTCAATTCGAGAAACCGAGAGACGGAGACATTGTCAAGTCGTGCTTCTTTCTTGACATCTCCCTAATTGAGTTGTTGTTCTGTTTCTTATTGGCTTTGTATTGGTAATTATTGTCATGATTCTTCCCCTGTAGGTAAACCATTACGACGATTTATGATGAAATAGAGCAGATAAAAGGGCAAAAACATGGACTGGACGTCAACCCAGAACCTTACGTAACGAGATTTGAAATTCTGGAGAAGACATCCGTGTCTTGCTTGGCTTTCTCTTTCCTCTATTTCTGTTATTTTATCATGCACGTATAATTAAAATGGATATGAGAAAATACGTTGCGATCCATAATTGTGTTGGTTAGATGCTATAAATGTGAACTCCAACATGGAATAAATTATTCCCTTTTTGTATGTGGTTGAACATGAAATTTTCTTACACTGCGAAAATTTCTTTTTTAGTTTTTTCTGCACAGATAAGCTAATCTGGACTGGACCTTCAGTTTAAAATGGCATACGAACTACTACGTGCATCCACCGTGAATCGAACCCGGGATCCCTTGATTATAAGGTGACGACGTTATCATTACACCATCGAGGAGGCCCCGTGAGAAAATATTATTCACTCGATCTATACAATAATTTATTTAAACATTTACATTTTCGTTTTCTTCTTTCTTTTTTGTTAACTACTCTTCTACGACTCTTTTTTTGTCTTGGAATTTCTTCTTGTTTCAGGAAAAAAATAATACATGCAGGCTGTATCCCCCTCCGTGCAAATAGATAGAAAGCTCACTCTCGAGAACTAATTTACAAATAACGTAACCATTAGGAAAATATTCGAACGTTAACTGATATAACTGCAGATGAAACAACTCTTACAGATGCTAACGAAATATCTATTCTTGTATGAGCTCACAGGCAACAGGTATCTGTTGAGTCATTCACTCTTGCTAACTACGAGCGAAGGTCACTGAACCAAAGGGTGGCAAACAGGCGTCTGCTCTACGAAACTAGGGTTAGCAGACGAGGCCCGTGTTCCTGTTATCAATGACGTACGAAATGAGGAGGAACAACGTTCATTGGTCCCGTCATTGCATGTAGAACACTTTCTCGTCGTGGCCTTGAAGGCCTACGTAAAGGGTTCTCTGCAAGAAAGATATCTTACCATTGAGGGGAGGAAAAGTGTGTGTGTGTATCGCGGTCCTTCAACTTTTGTATTCTTCTTCATTTCAGAACGCGTGCTGTATCGTCGATTTAATCCAATCTAGCCGTTCTAGGTTTTAGGTTCTGTTTCTGTTCGGTAATTTCACATTGTCTTCCTGCTTATGTTATTCGCGACGAAGCTTCTGGTTTCGATAATCTGGACAATAACGGGATTGTGTTGGTTGGTTGATTTGGTGTCTAAGTCCACTTTATGCACAGTAAGACTAATCGCGATTGCACCTACAGTTTAAAGTGGTATCCGAACCACTATGTGCCTACTGCCTACACATTACTTTGCTGCTAGATATTTGCATGCTAAGATGTAGGAAGTGCTACATTTTCAGTGTGTGGAATTAAGATTTATTTCTGATACGAAGAATCGGAGAATGGAGTAGTGAGAAAAGTATCACCTCACATGTTTAAATTATAGCGCCCTCCCCCCCACACGCAGGATATCGGCCGTGGTTTTTATAACGAAATATAACATGGATGAATTGTGTCAAGAGAAACTGGAGCCTATTCACATCCCTACGGAACTTGGAAGAAAGTCGACGTAGAAATTAGAAAGTTCTGTTCCGACAAAATCGGGACGTATAGTAAATGAAAAAGCAAAGTGCTACTTGTGCTTTGAACCAAGCCATGAAGGCGTGTAGGGGGTGCGGAGTTAGGGTCCCACACTTTCTTGTTACGGCCGAAGGTGGGGATAATATGATCAGCACCACGCCCCTGGCCGCCTTTACCTCCCCCTCCAAGTTTCCTACAGGTACCCACTTTATACGATGCTGGGTGGGCGCCGGAGCCACTTGAACAGGTGGACAAAATTTGAATTCTCCCCAGACGGGGATCGAACTCAGATCTCTCGCATGGTAATCAAACTCCCTAACGACCGAGCTACTGCGGCACATATAGTATAGTAACCTTTGTAATTAAGGCAAGAATTATTTTAGCGTTTCGTTCAACGGTTTTAGGGGAATCATTTTCGGACATAGGCTATAACTCTTGTCGGTTCTGCAACCTGGCTTGAGAAAAGGCGATTTTATGACGAACAACATTCCACCTGACAAGTCACGTGACTTTCCTACATTTCCTGTGTCTGTTGGCTATTGCATGAAAGACGAGTTGCTCTTGAGACAGACAGAATCACCCGATCACCTAAAGGTGCAATGTGTGTTGCCTACCTTTCCGGCATTATTTACTGCCATTAAAATCTTATGGGGAAGAACTTTTTTCCACCACTGTACTAACGTTCCGTACATTGGGTACTACTGTGCAACTTTTATCCAGTAATGGCGATGATCACCTCTTTCTGTCTCCCGTTTTGCAGTACGTTTGGCAACATTCTGTGTATCCGACGCTCATTTGTTTCGTTTCGCCAGGAAATTTCGGGGCCTTGTTACTCGAAAATGCCCGATGTCAGTCGAAGAGAATTTAACTGATCGCTGATGTGGTATTTCCCAGGGGGTGTCTGACTGTCACAATTATTCTCGTAAATAGCTTTGGAATTGTTTCAACTGTTTTAGGCTTTTTTGAGCTGGCTGCAAGCTCGCGCTGCAAGTCACTTTGCCTTTCCGAACCTGGCTCAAGAACGACCCCACGGTTGTAGTTCACATTTTGATGCTCAAAGGTTGACAGTCTCCTTTCATATGCTTTGATCTCTTACCAGCGCTGGCGAGAAATAATTTTCCCTTTATCGCCGGTGAATCAAGAACGAAAGGCCATATTTCGAGTTGTTGCCAGCTTGGGCTGAAAGTCACAAGCTTCAAGATAATCTGTCGCGGCCCCTGTATAATTGAAGCCAGGGACCGGGGCGCGGCCCACCGGTTTATAAACACTGATCTAAAGGTTGGAAACTCTTCCGACCTTGGCCCTGGGGTTCACCCAGTCTCTGATAAATGGGAACTGGGCGCGTAAAGGCTACCAGATCCTAGTGCTGATCACATAACATCCACAAATGGTCGAGCTCGTGAATATCTAGGGCCTTATCTCAACATATGCTTTCACAGTATGGGCTAACATTGGCTCTTGCCTTTATACCCGGAATTAATTTCGAGCTTGGACGTACTGTACGTGAAGACAAGCGCATGCGCGTGTGAATTCATACAGTGTGTACCTAATTAAACAATGTTTCATCCTTAATGGAACATTTTGTTTTCTGTGTGTGTGTGTGTACAGTCATGTACAGCGGGATTTATTTAAACTCCCGGAAGGCGGGGAGTGAAGCTTCTCCTTCTCCAGACAGCTGTGTGGATGTCGCTAGGGACGAGCCTGGTCAGGTGGTTCTACCTGCCTGTTACGTCATATCGCACAGGCAGCTCAAGCTCCTGGCTATGGTTGACAGGAAAGAAAGTAAGCGATGATTCACATGAACGGCCCGTGACGCCTGCACATTTTAGTAAAAAACATATACTTGAGAGCCCATAATCGAATACAGATACTACATTTAGAGCACTTTCGATTTCCTTTCTGATTAAAAATTTAGAAGCGACTGCGAAATAGTGAGTGTCGTAGCACAACTGGCCAGGCTTCGCGAGTTTTGAAACTCATAGACGCTTGAAGTTTTTTTTTAACGCATTTTTGTTATTTAGCGCCGCTCTCTGTCATTTTTAATCAATCACGGCGATTAGGGTGAGTAATCATTTGAAAATACACTCACAGAGAACACCCATGCCAGGATTCGAAACAGGGAACTTCGGTGTGTGACTGCGTCAACCAATTAACACACCAGATCACCTATCCGTATGGCATATATGTGTATATTTATAAAACTGGCTGGCGTGTAAAAAAAGCATGAAAATGATACATTTACTTGTATTTTAGTTTTCCCCTTAATTTTCGTCCACATACGAATTAGACAATAGTGAGTTTCTCAATTTAAAATCTTCGCCCCCCCCACTCCCAACCAATCTATTAATTTTTGAGAAATTAGAATTACACTAACACAGAATATTTACCTAGTATTCTTGATATATGCCCACCTGAAAATATTT
This sequence comes from Lepisma saccharinum, assembly GCF_977018435.1. NCBI lineage: Eukaryota > Metazoa > Arthropoda > Insecta > Zygentoma > Lepismatidae > Lepisma > Lepisma saccharinum. Next base: position 8,865,600 of record NC_139232.1, read on the forward strand.
CTATATTTGAAAGATTTATTTCGATCTGCGCAGTGTTTTGAGGAGAAGGATCGAGAAATTATTCAAACTGGTAAAACAATTTGAAATTATAACTTCACTCTTAAGTAATCGTGTTTCCAAAAGGACTACAAAAGTAGTGATTGCTGCAAAACACACACACACAAACGAAAAGGGGATACGATCGATTTACTAAAATAATGAAACAAGTCTGTGTTAGGTGATTGGATATGAATTTGTTGATTTGCATTATTTCATAAGTCAAAACAATGAACTGAAAACGTAGCTAAGATAATGGTAGTGAATTTTTATTTATGAAGATCTAAGCTACAGTTTTGTTAATTTTTTCGATATTATTAACAATGCTATTCTCCCGGGGAAGAATATAAACATCTCAATATCATCAGACTATATTTCCACCCCCTTAGCTGAAATTGATCTCCTGGGGAGGGAACCACTGTAGTAGGCAACTTTTCTGTGCTCTTACATTACGTAAGACACCGTGTCACTGAGTAAATGTGCCCTAAACTAACATGCCGAGTCATAAATTAGTTTACAGTGGTGGGTGAAAAATAATGAATATGAATGTTTTAAACACTTCTATACTTCGCAAGTATTTATATATTGTAAATTGCGTTAACTTCTATATATTTAGCTAATGTATTCGTGCTCTTTAGCTATGTTTATATAAATCGTTGGTTCAAATGTAGCAGTCGACATACAGTGGCGCCGCTATCGGAGAAAAGTAAAACTAGACAATCCCAGGGGAAAGTATGAAGGGTCAGAATATCCTCAACCTATTGGAACCAACCTCTCTTTTGACGTGAACTTGTTATTAATATAAAATTGTAGCCTTACGTAAGTCGGTGATTCATACAAAATACTGTACTTTACCCCTATCTATTAGGACGGATTGTATGAATGAAAAATTCCATTAATATTAATAATAATAATACACCAATATTGAAGAGACCTTTGTTACTTCTAAGTGATGCCGTATACAAGTGAGGTGACAAGGGGTCGAATGATCGGAATGTCGGAATGTGGCCGGTCAGTAGAAGATATCGCCATGGCTGTTGGCAGAGACCCATCTTGTGTTAAATATTGAATTAAAAGATATGAAGAGGAGGGTGAAGATGGTTTAAAAACTCGCAGAAAATCAGGCCCGAAACGAAAAACCACCATGGAACAAGATGCGGAAATATTAAATATGAATAGAATGAACCCATTTCTATCAGCATCAAAAATTTGTCAAGATCTGAACCTGCCATGCGCAGCATCAACTGTCCGGAGGCGTCTTCATTCGGCAGGTATTCACAGCCGAAAGCCAGCAAGGAAAGAAATGTTGACAACCTATCACAGAAATGAAAGAATTGGATTTGCTCTGGAATATATGAGTAAACCTGCAGAATTCTGGGACACAGTTATATGGAGTGACGAAAAGGTGTTCAGTTCAGATCAACTTGGTCAACTTACGGTGTGGCGACCAAAAAATACTCGTTACGTTCCACAACATGTTTTGGCGCAGAAAAGAAGTGGAAGGGTGAGTGCTGCATTTTGGGCCTGGATGAGCAGTGCAACTATGGGTGAATTGATAGAAATTTCTCCCAGAATGAATTCACAGGAGTACGTTTCAGTGTTAGAAGAATGTATGTTTCCTACTGTCCGTACAGTATACCCAGTTGAGGAGATGCCCATCATTAATTTTGTACACGACATTAGCAGTGTCCACACATCTCATGTAACCAAGCATTGGCTTTTAAGTCACCAGGAAATTTCAACTTTACAATGGCCACCAAAATCACCTGACCTAAATCCTATCGAGCACATCTGGTCGATGGTTGTAAGAGAGTGGGAACCACGGCAAGAACAGAGAAGAGAAGAGTTGGTTGCCCATGTTCAGGACGTGTGGAAGACCGTTCAAAACCGACCACGAATTTGTCAGAGACTAGTTCAGTCTGTTCCTAAGAGACTTAATGAGGTTATAGATTGTGACGGATGGTGGACACATTATTAAATAGTATTGTAAACAGCAATATTAGTGTAGAAAGCAAAGAAAAGTTCCTGTTGCAATTGTAATTTTCTATGTAAAGGGTGTGATTTAACTGAAATAGTAGTTTGTAGAATAATGTGTAATAATTATTTGGTGAATACGGGAAAGAATAGGAACAATACAAAAAAAAGAAACTTGATGACAAAAACATGTTTCACTCTATTTGTACTGTCTTGATTTTGTATTTGCTTTATAATATTATGTTCGTAATTTTACTCATGAGTGAAACAGGAAAGACAGAGTGAGAAGCATTTGTGAATAGAATAAATAGGTTATAGTGCTAATAAATAAGATTGTAATTTATGGACTAAATTACAGACTACAGAAAAGTGTTCATTCTATATTTAAATACACTAACAAATATAAACCTACATTATCGTCTTATAATAAACACTTCCACTCCCGGTCTCTTGTAAAACATGGCAAAGGGTCCATTGGAAAAGATATCTTGGGTGCATCTAACACATGGGCATCTGGAGATGGGTTGGGGAGCAAACCGGTTTCTGCGACTACCTTGGAAAATTGACATTTTAAATCAAAATAAAAGCTAGTTAATATTGTAACCGATAAACGAAATAAATGTGCCACCAGAGTAATGAAAGTATAACATACATGAACCAGATCAAAACTTCATGTCTTCATATTCTACTACTTAATGCAAGTTTTACATGGATCCACGAGTTTTAAAAAATTGAATTAGGAAGATTTTGATGTAACAAGTTACAAAGCACAAATATATGATTAAAATTTTGCTTTTAGTTTCAAAGATTTTTGTTAAACTAGCTGCGTAAAAGTTAATTACAAAATAAAATAACTACGCATTTCAGTGTATTAAATATAACGGATTTTCATTCGTGTAGTGGCTCGAATAGAAGTTTGTCCGAAGGCAATAATAATAATAGCTCAGTCATTAGGGCGTCTAACTACTATGCGAGAGACCCGGGTTCGATCCCGGCGGTGGTGAACCGGGATTTATTCCACCTGTTCAATCGGCTCCGGCACTTACCTAGCGTCGTATAAAGTGGACACCTGGAGGAAACTCTGTGAGGTAAAGGCGGCTAGCGGCGTGGTGCTGTTCACATCACCCACACCTTAGGCCGGGATCAAGAAAGTGTGGGGCCCTAACTCCACACTCCCTGTGCGCCTTAATCATGGCGTGGTGCAAAACAAAGGGAGCATTTTACTTTTTAAAACTTTTAAATAATAATAATAATAAATATAATAAAATGATAGTTTATTAGTTATAATGATATCTATTATTGTTATAAATTACATCATTACATTTTATGTCATGGACTCACCACCTCTAATAAAATTCATGACGACTCCCATGCACGCCAAACGTATGAGCTAACATTTTGTTGCAGTAGGTTTAAATTCTGGCGTCGTGAAACACTGCAACTGATTTCTCTCATTCACAATACGCAACCGACCATTTGAAGTATCTAGCAGCTATGACAGTTTCCGCTCAGTCTTAGTGTTATCGTGTTCGCAAAATTAACGCTCCTCGCCAAAATTTCTTAATTGGAGCATGAAACAAAATCAACACATTATTACTTTTTTTAATGTAGCTCTACGATGGCGAAGATACGTTGCTCGAGAAAGCTGTTTCCATATTAGTTCTCAGCAAAAAACTTACTGTCAAGTGTAGATAAACAGTTGCCTACATTACAATTTCAAAATGGAAATATTGTCCACGTAGACTTGCGCATCGTGTTGATCACAATGTAATCAAATATTTTTTGTATTTCGCCTCTAGCAAAGTTGCTGTGGCTGTTGGATTATCTTATTGTAGATGGGTTTTGATTATACACACGTTTAATGTATATATTCCCAACTGTTTTAACTATTTATAATAAAATATACGCGGTAAATAATGGAAGTTGACATGCGGTTCACATGTTGCAGCTAGGTCCTACCCAGTGTAGCAAAACGAAGGGGCTCCGACGTCTAACCTCGATTAGCCTATTTGTGCACAAAGTTGACTTGAAACTAGGCTTGTCAACCCTCTCGGAATGACCGAGAGTCTCCTGGGACCGAACTCACTCTCCCAGTCTCCAGGACAAATTTTGTTATCTCCCGGCATGACAAAATTGAGTATTATTACATTTTCATTATTATCATTTTTCTTTTTTCAATTGGTATTCACTAACAGAGTTAAGAGACTTGTTATTGCAAAAGAAACAATTAAACTTCAAAATATTATTTCGAAGGTTCATGAAAAATTAGTCCATATTTATCTGAGTGAGATGAAGGAGAGATAGAAAACTTAAACATATTGTTGCCCCAAAGCGTTTACACCATAGGTGCAGAAAACGAAGATTTGATTTGATTTGATTTAGTTTGTTTTACTTCGCGTTTTGTGCCTCTTGGCTAATTTGCGAAGATGGGGATGAGTGATGAAATGATGAAATTGATGAATGGACATTCACAAACAACCAAACCCGACCGGGATTCGAACAGGGACCCTTGGCGTCGCAGCGCGATGTGCTAACCACTTTTTTTTTTTTTTAAAAAAAAAAAAAAAAAAAGGAAATACCCCTTACACGGAGGTATCCCCCACCATTCACTCTTTTTCTCACTTTTACACTTTTCACCACTCGGCCACAGGGTCGGGCAGAAAACGAAGAGAAAGGCATTGTCTCGAGACTTCCTTATTTCCCTGCACCCAATTTTGGTTCTTTATTCAGATTTAGTTCGTTATTGCACAGTGTGGTTATAAGTTCTTCTCATTACCAGTTTCAGATCGTTAGAAAAGAAAAGAAAAAAAAGTACAATGCAATTCAATAATGCGTGGAATAGTTATTTCGATTGGTTAAAAGAGTCACTTTGAAAAGGAACGTAGAGGCCCTATAAGTGTAAGACTGTAGAGTATATTAATTTTGATCTGTTTAGTTACAAATTGTGGTTGCTCTGTTGCTTTGATAAAATTTTGTATTCCCAATAAAACAGGTTGCAAAATCCTGGGGGACGGGGTATTTCCCCCCACCAAACATTTTCGGGGGCGGGGAGAGTTTTTGTTTTTTTGTTACAACAAACAAGAGATAAGCAATTACTTTTAATTTGAACTATACTGTGCTAAGAATAATATCGAATACATACACAAATTAGTGTAGTTGTGAGTGTTCAATGCTTTTTCTCTCTCAAGAGGTCATTAACAATTCTACTTCAATACACACAATAAAAGTAAAACAAGAATGCAAAACAATAATAACTATGAAATCTAATTGATTTATATGAACATAAAGCAAAAACTTAATAAAAACTTACACATAATAAAACCACTCTAACTATTTCATAATTTATTAACATCTTTAACCAATTAGTAAAGGACGTAGTTTGCTACATTATAATATCTGATATTTAAAAATAACAAATTTATTTATTTATGGATAATTAATAATACATTTTTAAGTTAGTAATTTATTTTTACTTTTAATAACATTATGAATATGTATATCGTATACTTTATATGTATGTTTGTGGGAAGGGGCGTTTGTAGATTAAGATCTTTCTCCCCCACCCCCAACAGTCTTACATGATTTCGCACCCTGCAATAGAAAGTCCACAGCTTGTAACGACCCTGCGTGGTTGCCACATTTAACGACCCTGCGAGGTCGCAATATTATATTTTGTTAAGAAGGTATGGATGAAGAATGCATGCTAAATGTTTGAATGTGTTAACGGATCCACCTCTACGGTTATTAGTTTCGCTTATTATTATTTGACCCTGCGTGGTCGCTGTATTCTGTAAATGTTAACGGGTCCACCTCTACGTTTATTAACTTCGCTCATTATTAGACCCTGCGTGGTCGTTGTATTTGGTAAATGTTATCATTTATTGTCGTTTACACTGTTCAACTCGATGTTTAGGATTGCAGAGTCCTGCGAGGCTCATTATTAATTGTATTGTCTGAATGCACACAGTTTTAGTTTATATTGACACGTGCAACTAGTGATTTTCCCACTAGTGTTTTCTTAATGTCACTTCTTGGATGTTTCTCAGTAAGTAGGTTGCAATATGTAAAAAAATGAGTTAGCAACGCGTACTTGTAATTAAAATTTTCACCACTCATGCGCCACCGCGAGTATAAAGCCAGCGCAGCGAGGCCCGAAGTGCATCCTTCACCGAGATGCCGAAGGCGAAGCACCTCGGAAGTTTTCCTTCGCCGTGGTAGCACGGAAACTGCTCGATCCCGACCACCCCAGCCATGGAAAAGGGGAGACGGAAGAAGAGAGTCCGACCAGAAAAAGAGGGGGATGCAGATACCACCAGCGAGTCAGACGATGACAGCAGACCAGAGTCGCAGCCGACCGGTGAGCCAGTGAAGACTCGCAGGCCACCATGCATAACCATCTACAACACGACAACTCAGAAGATATCACTAGACATTCACGACCATATTGCTCCTAACGCTAGTTTTATCTACAGCAGAGGCTGCTGTAGAGTACAGGCATGCGATGAAAAGGACTTCACAGCTATCCGTGAATTCCTCACGAAAAGTAACATTGGACACGCGTACGGCTCGTCAGCTGCCGACAAACTTAAAGTAATCTTCCGATTCCTTCCGATAGATGTAAATCTACAAGATATTCAAACCTTCCTGACAGGGCGATATGGATTCACCATCCACAGTATCAGTCGCCTAACTGCCCCAGTTCGACGTCACACGACAACACCAACTGCAGTCCAGGGCTCCCACGGACCCGCTTCGACCAGACGCCCGCTACCTTTGATAATGGTTGTACTGCCTCGAACTGAGAAGTCACAACAAATATACCAGCTTGATCATCTAGGACCTTACACGATTAGAGTGGAAAAATACCACTCCCAGCAAATTCTTCAATGCCATGCCTGCCAGAGGGTCGGGCATGGCCAGCGTCACTGTTTTGCTACGCCTCGCTGCGTGAAGTGCGCGGGGCCACATAAATTCTCCGACTGCCCGAACAAGGACCAAGCTATCTTGCCAAGATGTGCAAATTGCGGATTATCTCACTACGCCAGTTACAGGGGGTGCTCCCTGTTTCAAAACGTAAAGAAAGAACGACGGGCCCAATCGGACCCAAAACGCCAGGTCATACCACGACCCATTCGACAGGACGTACCGGTGAAGACGCCAGCCAGAGATTACCGTCCCAGAACTACAACCAGTCAGACCAATCAGAAGCCAGCACCCAGTAGGAGAGACCGACGCCCTCCCACAGCTCGACAGCCTTCTCACCAAGCAGCTCCTTCGACACCAGATCATGCGTCCTTGTTGGATTTACTCCGTCAACTGGCGCAGCCCGACATACTCCCAGGCCTGATACAGCTCCTCCAGGGACTACAAACAATCCGGAAAGCGCCGGACCGGTCGACACGACGACGGGTGATTACCCAGTTAGTCGATGCTTTGGCACCGTAAGGTACCATGTGACCCATTAGTGCAAGCTATAGGTCAGATAAAACCCAGAGTAGAGAGGGTTTCACTTCCCCGTCCATGACTGTTTATATAAAGCAGATAAATGAAATGACAATCAAGTTAATGTAATGATTGTGATTGTGAATGTTCATATATATGTAGTAGTGAGTAGATTTTGGGGATTTTCGGGGAACATTGTAAATTGTACTAACGCGACAGTTGCGTTAGTTTTTGTAAAATATTGATGTAAAGAAAAGTAATTATTGTAACAGTATTTTAAATTATTGTCGATTCCAGTTAATGTTAAATAAACAATATGCTGGGATACACAAATCCTGACGTCAAATCCAAAAAAATCCAATCCAATCCCGAAGTTCAGTTGGCTTTCAGGTCGGCTCCCGATAAGATCTCTCTTACCAACGAACCTGAAAGAAGGATAACTCCGCTCTTGCGAGAGTCCAAGCATCCTAAAGAAGGAAGGAAGGAAGGAAGTTGCACTCCGCTCTTGCGAGAGGCCAAGCTCCCAAGAGAAGTTGTCCTCCGCCTGCGGGCGAGAGAAGCCGCACTCCGCCTTCCAGCGAGAGAGGTTGAACTCTGCCTTTGGCAAGAGAACCCACTCCACTTTCGAGTGAGAGATACCCCACTCCGCTTATTGGCGAGAGAGAACAACTCCACTTTAGAGTGAGAGGACCCGCTCCGCTTGCTGCGAGAGGTTTCCTTCCCCTATCAACCTGCGGCACCCCGCCAGGGTAGTGTGGCGTTGGGTTTCCAGACAACCTACTCTCTCTTTCAGGGGAACCCGTGACGACTGCCGCGACCAGGCCCTAAATAAAATTAGGTCCCCATACTCCCCATTGGCGCCTCACTGCGAGGAATAAATTGGATGTTCCCTGCTTCCCCTCCCCCGTATCTCTCCTAGTCTAAAGATGATACAGGTAAATGCACGTGAGTGGTAAGGGTAAAGGTAAAAACTCTTGTGTAAGTGTGCTAACGGACATCTTTGTGATAGGATTATAATAAACTGTTACATATATATATAAACCTGGTTTAGTCTTTCTTTACACCCAGCAAGCCCTGAGATATTTCTGAGACTTTGTACTACGACTGAATCAGTTAGCACATATGGGTAAACTTTTGCCGACCACCCAACTGTAGTGTTTAGCGTGTTGAACGCAGTCAGTACCAGTACTCCTGCGCCGTGGTGCTGAGCACTGCGTGGGTGGACGTTGCATAAAGTTTTTGGCGCTCTTAACGTGGGGCCACGATTGTAAAGACTGAAACCAAAACGCCAGTGGGGGCCTATTAGCTACAAGGACTAGAAAGGGCTCATAAGTGTCAGTGTTCGTCTAAAGAATTCACGAAGGAGAAGATATAGTGTTGTGTTGTGGAAGAAACCATAGACGGTGTGCCAAAATGGAAAGGGACGCGTCAAGTATGAACTTAAGAAGCAGAGGAAGGAAAACCGTAGATGAAGAGACTGGGTTCGGATGCTGTGAGGATACCGGAGGAGAGATGGAGTCTTTCCAGTGTTGCCAATGTCTACAGAAGTTCCATTGGAGATGTGAGGGACAAGAAGAGACCTCAGTGTCCATTGCAGAGTCCAGATGCAAGACGTGCTCGTCAGTACCCTTGATGGCTTCCGGGCAAGAACCAAGTGCTCCTAGTACGACCCCATCAGACCATTGGTTATTAGAATGGCTGATGAGAGATAAAGAAGAGAGAAAGAAAGAGGAGAAAGAGCGTAAACGGATTGATGAAGAACATAGACGAAAAGAAAGAATAGAGGAAGAGAAGCAGAGAAAGAAAGATATGGCTCAATTAGAGAGAGCTAGAAAGAAAGAGGTAATGGAGCTAAGACAAGTAGTGGAGTCCATGGAGGAGAGAAGGCTTCATGAGAAAGCAGAAGAAGAAGCTAAAAAGGCACTTGAGAAAGCAGAAGAAGAAGCTAAACGGAAACTAGAGACACAGAGTCTAATAGAGTCTCTTGAAAAGAAAAGAGAAATTGAAAAACGAGAAGTAGAAGAGAAAAGAGAAATTGAAAAACGAGAAGCTGAAGAGAAGAGAGAAAAAGAATTAGAAACTCTCCATGCCTTAGTTCAAGGTCTAGAAGAGAGGAGACAGCAAGAAGCTGAAAGAAGAAGAACAGAGATGCGAACACTTTTCTCCCAACATAAGACAGACCAGTTAGAAAGTCTTAGGGAGGAATTAGAGAAAATTAGAATCTCTTGTCAGCAAGAAGTAGTGAGAGCAGTAGAGGAACAATTAGAACCTTTAGCTGCCTGGCGTGGTGAAATGGAGAGAAATTTAGATACCTGTCTACAATTGGTAGCCCAGTCCACGACGGAAAGTGGAGGTGAAGAACCAGAGAGAGTTAAGCAGATAGAAGCAGCAGTAAAGACTCTGAGTGAGCAGGCCGTAGTTATGGAGAAGGCGGTCCAAGAACAGAAAGTAGCTGCAGAAACGATGGCCAAAGCAACCGGCGAAAAGGTGAACTCTCTTCGCGGAGAGACACAGAAATTGGAAGTATCTCTTCGGCAAGAAATTCATGAGCAGACTGGGTCTATAGTCAGAAGAGTAGGCGAACTGCAAGATAAAAGTGAACGGTTGCAGCTACAACCGGGAGTCCCTTCTGATGTTCTCCCAGATTCCATTGAACGGGATAGAAGTCTGAATCCTGAAGCAGCCTCTTATGAACCTCCTAGAGTGGTGCAGAATCCTTTCTATCTGGAAACCATTCAATCGGATAAGCGTAAGCGGCCTAGAGAAGCAGATAGTTCGGACGGGACATTTCCTCGGCGAAGAACCGAATTTAAGATGCCTAGAATGGCTGACATCGCACACATCCCCAAGTTCAAGGGCGATATCGAAGCTCAGTCAGCTGAGAAATATCTTCGTGAGCTCAATGTAAGCTTCGAGCTTATGCAAGTACCTGACAATTACAGACTCGAATTGCTACCTAGAGTATTCACAGGTAAAGCTGAACATTGGCTGGCAGGTAACATAGACAGTTTTGCTAGCTATGCTGATTTCTGCATAAAGTTTAAAGAAGAGTTTGCCTCCGAGAAGGCTAAGCAGAGACAATTAACTGCAATAAGAAATAGAAGATATTCCCGTCCCGTACATGAAAATATGGAGAGCTTCGCTTGGAGCATTTACGCCGCCTATAGGAATCTAAGTGACAACTTCAGCGAGAGCGAGGTGCTGAATTTAATCATAGGTCAGTTACCTTATAGAACTCGAAATCTCTGCCTTGCGCACTCTCCCAGAACAGTCGACGAATTGACCAGCTTCCTCAAGGATTTTGAAATATACGATGATCCAGACTTCTGGAGAAATAAAGAGGACTTCAAAGGTAAAGAACTTCCTAATAAGAATTTAAAAGTGCGAAGCATTGAGACCAAGAATGACACTATACCCGAAACCTCTTGGAGAACTCGAAATTTTAATAGAGGTGGAGGTAACAGAGGACTGAACCGTAACCCGAATGGTCGATGGGAACCTTATCGACCAAATGAAGGGTGTTCAAGAAGAAACTTTCCCAGGGGCAATTTCCAGAGAGACCAAGACAGAAATTGGAGATCCTCGGTCGGAAGAGAAGAAAGTCCAGTCCAACATAGTTCTAGAAGGTACTCTTCTAGAAACTCAGATCGCAGTAGTGAACCCCCTGCTCCTGGAGAAGTGCAGACTGTGGAGCAGCTAGACCCTCTTGGGACAGTTCGAGATTTTACCAGTAACCAGAGGTCACAAAGTTGCCAAACCAACTAGTCACCCTCACAGTGTCTCCCAAATTTTCCATAGCCAAGCAGCCATCCCAGAAGGAAGAAAGGAGGAAGAAAGAAGTAGTAGGGAAGAAGTGGACCAAGTGATTGAAGTCTAGAAGAGACAGAGACTCTGATCAGTTTAATCTTTAATATTTCCAGTAAAATTTTTCCAGAAATTGTAAGTTTTAAATTTCTGCCAAAAATTTTTGCCCGAGGGAGGGGCGTATGTAACGACCCTGCGTGGTTGCCACATTTAACGACCCTGCGAGGTCGCAATATTATATTTTGTTAAGAAGGTATGGATGAAGAATGCATGCTAAATGTTTGAATGTGTTAACGGATCCACCTCTACGGTTATTAGTTTCGCTTATTATTATTTGACCCTGCGTGGTCGCTGTATTCTGTAAATGTTAACGGGTCCACCTCTACGTTTATTAACTTCGCTCATTATTAGACCCTGCGTGGTCGTTGTATTTGGTAAATGTTATCATTTATTGTCGTTTACACTGTTCAACTCGATGTTTAGGATTGCAGATTCCTGCGAGGCTCATTATTAATTGTATTGTCTGAATGCACACAGTTTTAGTTTATTTTGACACGTGCAACTAGTGATTTTCCCACTAGTGTTTTCTTAATGTCACTTCTTGGATGTTTCTCAGTAAGTAGGTTGCAATATGTAAAAAAATGAGTTAGCAACGCGTACTTGTAATTAAAATTTTCACCACTCATGCGCCACCGCGAGTATAAAGCCAGCGCAGCGAGGCCCGAAGTGCAGTTGGCTTTCAGGTCGGCTCCCGATAAGATCTCTCTTACCAACGAACCTGAAAGAAGGATAACTCCGCTCTTGCGAGAGTCCAAGCATCCTAAAGAAGGAAGGAAGGAAGGAAGTTGCACTCCGCTCTTGCGAGAGGCCAAGCTCCCAAGAGAAGTTGTCCTCCGCCTGCGGGCGAGAGAAGCCGCACTCCGCCTTCCAGCGAGAGAGGTTGAACTCTGCCTTTGGCAAGAGAACCCACTCCACTTTCGAGTGAGAGATACCCCACTCCGCTTATTGGCGAGAGAGAACAACTCCACTTTAGAGTGAGAGGACCCGCTCCGCTTGCTGCGAGAGGTTTCCTTCCCCTATCAACCTGCGGCACCCCGCCAGGGTAGTGTGGCGTTGGGTTTCCAGACAACCTACTCTCTCTTTCAGGGGAACCCGTGACGACTGCCGCGACCAGGCCCTAAATAAAATTAGGTCCCCATACTCCCCATTGGCACCTCACTGCGAGGAATAAATTGGATGTTCCCTGCTTCCCCTCCCCCGTATCTCTCCTAGTCTAAAGATGATACAGGTAAATGCACGTGAGTGGTAAGGGTAAAGGTAAAAACTCTTGTGTAAGTGTGCTAACGGACATCTTTGTGATAGGATTATAATAAACTGTTACATATATATATAAACCTGGTTTAGTCTTTCTTTACACCCAGCAAGCCCTGAGATATTTCTGAGACTTTGTACTACGACTGAATCAGTTAGCACATATGGGTAAACTTTTGCCGACCACCCAACTGTAGTGTTTAGCGTGTTGAACGCAGTCAGTACCAGTACTCCTGCGCCGTGGTGCTGAGCACTGCGTGGGTGGACGTTGCAAGCTAACATTCAGGGCATTAATCTTCCATAACATTTTAATCTAAAGCGTTCAAAAGCTGCAAAGAAATCTCCCGGAATTTTATTTTTTGAAGTTGGCAAGTCTACTCGAGGGTCAAATTCCTGTTACAGCTTCCTTCCTCTTCTCTTAGCAAATACTTGTAATAATAACTGGATTGAGCAGTCATTAAAGATTCCTTTCTCAACACGAAATATTTTGATTTTCCTTTGTGCTATACCAATGAACTATCAAGGCATATAAGCTGACATGGCATCAAAATGTGTTTTTCAGAGGATTCAAACTCACGATCTAAAGCCTTCCTGCTCTTTAAATATACATGTGCATTTTTCAGTGCTGCCATTAAAAGTAACAAACACGCAGGTGTTTATTTCGCTGTATACCTCCATCTATCTCTCCCCCTCCCCCCATTCAGCACGAGAAACCGGTTCTGCAAATGTAGTTTGCCCGCTATTTCACGAGCGTCAGGTGGATGAAACCGTTCAACACAGACGTTACTTGGCTCGTACCCAGCGAACAACGTCCTACCTGTCTGGAAGGAGAGTTTCCCTCCCCACCGTCCGGAAATACAAATGGATAGCGCTGTACACTTCTGGGTTGTAGCAATCCCATTGAAAGTACATGGGACTGTTACAACCGAGAAGAGTCCGTGACTGTACAACAACTCCTAGAACTACTAATACCAATAATTCAATGCAAAATAGATTTGATTTATTTTACTTCACTTTTCTGCGACTTTTGGCTAATCACGACGATAATGATGAATGATGAAAAGATGAAATGGATGAAAGGATAATCACAAACACATAAGAACAACATACAACACGAGTCCTTAGTCAAGACGCCAGAGCCTCGCTAATCTGCAAAATACTGTCCAGGGTATACTACATAGAAGGGAGGTTGACTTTACGGTGTCCTCGCAAAAGGTCGCCCCTTACACCCCTAACACAAAATTTAAAACTTTGCCGGAGGTAATGAATGGTTTTTGAGACAGAGAAAATAGCTACCTAACGCACTAGCATTCTTAAACCCGAAGGTTATTGTTGCAGCAACACAAGCCACCCATCTGCCCCTATCCTTGGCAAGATCAATCCAATCCTTTCCATCCTTAACTATTTCCTTTACGTCCATCTCAACGAAATCCCTCCATCTTCGTCTTGACCTTCCTACAGGTCTCTTACCATCGGGTTTCCCAACAAGAATCCTGTAAACTCTTCTTTCCTCTCCCATTCGTTTCATATGAGCTGTTCACCTAAGTTTTCTTGATTTAATTATTCTAATAATATCTGGACAGGAATTCAAATTGTGTAGTTTTACATTATGTGACTTTCTCCAGTCACCTGTCTCCTCATTCCTCTTAGGTCCAAATATTTTTCTAAGGATTTTATTTTCTAATACGCTTAATTTATGTTTGTCGTTAATATAAGGGAGCAAGTTTCACATCCATATACCACTATAGGCAAAATTACATTTTTGTTCATTTTAAGTTTAAGTTTCTTAGTTATTATACGAGAAGATAAAAGTTTATGAAGAGGTAGAGAAAATAAGAAAATATTATTTTAAAAATGGACATTTTTCAAGCCCGTAGCGAGCGGTAGGCCAGGGAGCTGAAGCCCAGGGCGTCATTCAAAGCTTTCTTTTCTATTCAAGTCAGAATATGCGATACAGCAATTTACACTTGGCAGAGTTAACGGGAGAAGACACTGAGACAACAAATTATTCTGAAATATGCTCAACTTTTATTAAAATCAGAAAGTGCAAACTGCGAATCTTTAAATATGACATATGTTATGTCGGTGCTTGGTAGTACAGTCACGGACAGTTCCGGGTTGTAATGTAGGCATTGACTTTCAATGGATCATTACAACCCAGCAGTGTCCGTGACTGTACGTGGGCGGGGGAACGCCAAACCACAATCCTGCCTAAGGCGCCAAAATATCTAGCTAGGGAGCTGACATTTTTAAAGAAAGAGAACAAAATAAATATTAAGAGAAAATTAACAGCGTTAGGCAGTGCGATTTGACATCATGAGAAAGTTAACGTTTTCAGAGTAAGAACAGAGAATAAAGATATGAGAGGAGATATACCGGGTGTTTCAGAAATAATTGAGGGGTTAGAAAAAAATGTTGGAAGTCAACTATTGAACTTACGTTAATGAAACGGAAACCAGTACAAAACGAACGAGGAACGAAAACAGTTTGTGCGTGTATGTGTATGCTAAGCTGAGAGTTCACATTCCTGCCGCTAGGCGACACTCACATCACTTACAGTTTTTTGTTCAATGTTTTGGTCCATAAGATCGCCCGGACGTGTGTTTCACATGTACACATTGAAATAGAGATTGGGGGCGTGTTTTGTGCATGAATGCTCCCTATTGGCTAGCAGACTGCTTCAATGATAATCTATCATAGGATAGGAAACACATATTTTTCATTGACTTGGGCGAACACTTTTGTAAACCACAGATTTCTATACCCCAGCACAAGCAGAACCATCTGATCGGGGAAGACAACGCACTCAAATAGTAATCAATACTCGGAAAGCGAATAGACTTTCTTATTGGAAATAATTAGAATGTTGCGTTTGATGAAAATTCTTATACAATTACAATCGTCAGATGCAAGCAAGAAACATTTTGAATTCTTACTTTAAAAATCTGTCAAACCCTTGAGTAGTGCCAAAACCTTAATTTTGACTCTGCAAGCGCGCTCCTATTTGTTTTAAAATGAGTTGTTACAAACCAGATATAGCAACACAAAATAAAAAGAAAGGAGTTTCGAAAAAGAAAAGTAGATGGCAGCAGAAGGTGAAAGAATGTACGTATCCTCATTAGAGGATAAGTATCAATTTAGTGAAAGTGAAGCTGTAATAAAAACATGCAGAAAAGATTAAAGCAATGTATTAAAAGTAGATAATAGATAAGAAAGGAAAATATAAGTGGTTTTCATCTTTCAACAAGTTCAAGCCTATAGTCAAACTGTAAGGCACGCTATAGAAGTACTCAACAAAGTTAAAGTAAAGAGACCAGCTAACCAGAAACTTCTCCATTACAAACCACGACCCCTAATCTCTATTTCAATGTGCACATGTGAAATACGCTCACCGGACCATACATTGTGTGATTTCTTTTGTGGGGCTTCATCATTCGTCCCACCGATACCGCGTGATATTGCAGACCTAAGAGAGGGTATCATCGCAGAGATAGATACTGGCCCATGTTGATGCGATGCGAGTGTGGCAAGAACTAGACTATCATGTCTCTAGCCCCGCCTACTTCGCTGCACTTTTTGTCTCTCTTTGCACCGAAGCGACTAGTTGATTACACGGTGCAACACCGATTTGGAGTCAAGTAGTGTATTTGGTGTCTGCACAGTTTGCACTACGTTCTGGGTCGGTGTATGTGTGGTGTATGATCACGTGGTGCGTGCTAACTAATCAAATTAAAGTTTAAAGCAGCAGACAGGCATTTGTTGAATCTTCTGAACTTGAACACCGATTTCCTTCTACTTGGTTGAACGTCATTTTCTTGCACCACCCTGACACTGGAATACATCTGCACTACACCGAGTGTCAAAGAATGCAGCGAACTAGACCTGTGGTGCACACACTGAACATTTGTAGGTGTAAAAAAAAAAGAAAATTGCGTTGCTCGTTAGGTTTGGACTGATTTCATTAAAACACCATTAAGCCTTGTTTCCATGACATGAAAAGCTCAATATGCTGACCAAGGCAGAATTTATATTATTATAAAACATAAACTAAACGTTACGTTTCAACCTTCTAGCACTGGCGTGCATACAAGGTAAGCTACCGAAGCATTGCTTCGGAATACAATATGCAATAACGTAAAAATATATTATGACATTATAATCACACGATTATTCAATAATATCTAGATAAAACCGTCACATTTCTTCGCTACAAATAGAACAAATACCAGTCCCTGCAGGGTTGCACTGAGTTTGAGCCGAAGGAATCTTCCTCTCGCATCGGTTAAGCAGTGGCAGACAGTTGCGCGCGCATCTCAAGGTCACGGGCCGTGTGCGTGTATTTCTTCTGCAACAGAAGCTAGCATCGGACAAGGAATTCGAGAGTGTATGAGAGTGTTTCAACTCGTATTGTTTTCGGTTTTCCTCAGTTTACGGGTTTGGTTTGCCGAATGTATATGAAAATATGTGAAGGTGCCAGTTAGTATCTAGTAATATAGAACAATGTGTACTATATAAGAGCTTTGTCCAAGCCGTTTTCTGCCCGTTCTTTCTCAGAAAGAAATGAGATAATTAAAAATGGACGGCCAACACCAGAACTACCGAACTTGATTCAAAACACCAGTAAATTCACTAGACATTTTCAGTGTAATATGTATACCAAATGTGACTGGTTAGCCGATAGCGCTGAGCTAAATGCGGTGTATTGCTGGCATTGTCTGTTGTGTGGAAAGGATAGAAATACTTCTTGGACCAAAACTGGGTACATGCATTTGGGAAATTTAGTGAAGTCAATAGCCGAGCACGGACTGTCTGTTAACCATCTACGATCGTCTGTAGCTATAGCTGCTTTTGGGGAAAGCAGAATAGAAACTGCGCTTGATGACCAGCTTAAAAATGCAATGAACTATTACCAGCTGTGATTTTTATGAAGGCAAGTTTGCCCCTTGATTTGCTATTGTTTACTTTAAAATTATATATTCAGTGCTTCGGCTAGCTAAATGGTCACCGCACGCTACAGCCTTCTAGGAAGGTCTTCTTCAGACTCTGTACCATATTTTTCATTTGTATTTGGCACAGAGTCTGAGGAAGACCTTGCTAGATGCTAGAAGGTTGAAACGTAACGTTTAGTTTATGTTTCATAATAATATAAATTCTGCCTTGGTCAGGATATTGAGTTTTTTGTTTCATTAACGTAACTTTACTTGCAATAAATTTTTATAACTCCTCAATTATTTCTAAAGCACATGGTATATCGGCATCACTAAATATGAACGATCCTTGCAGAAAAAAGCGAAAAGATAACTCCGAGGGAGAAACAGAAAGATACAAAGTTTGTCTACCCGTAGCTGTATATATATCACACTGGGTATTATCCTTGTGAGAGCGGCCAGCTGCGGTCCGAATTGAAGAATGCCTGATCTGTGGCTGAATTCAGAGTGAAAAATAACACACGCATTTGTCTAAAGCATTTTGCCTGTACACGCTAAGCCTCGCATGATGCTTAACTTGAATCAGAACCTCGAGTGCGTGTATTTAAAGGGTAAAATAATGCGCGTGTTTAGTGCATAGTCCTTTCATAAAAGTTCCATACATGATTTGTTCAATGTACAAAAAGAGTTCTGAGCCATTATATGTGAAAATAGCGAGCGATCGAGGACATAAATTCCATTGTTTAGAATACAGACTTGAATCCACCGATTGTCTACGAACGTTCATTGATTCCTGACCAGAGCCAACGAAATCGATCCTTATGAATCTCAAACCAATCACAAAACCTACAAAAGTAATTGAAACGACACACGTGAGTAAATATGATGTGTTACCTCATGCAGGTAATATTGATGCATGTGAAATTACCATTTTGTACCAAAAGGTTTAAAATATGCAGTGTGTAACTTCAAATTTATGTATATCGATACATCTTAACTTGTAATGTGATACTCCCACAATGTATTTACATGTACATTGTTATAAAATATCAATTTTAATAGTACAGGGTGTCCCACGAACGGCGCAACTGGGAATTAAGAGTGACGTTACTTTGTAACCGAAACCTGTACATACATACGTCATACACCAAATGTTAGCCCTGTCCAAGTAGATATTTTTAAACATAGAAACAACAAACGGGGTGCAGTGTTGTTAATGCAGTGTTGCCAAATGTAAGTGAAAGTGTAAATTTATTTTTCCACAAAGCATGGAAAATTGCATGTCAAATATTCGTACGGAAATTTGGACGTCAATTTCCACCTTGGGTAGGTGGACTATTTCGCCATCTATAGTTCAGTGAAGAAAACCGATCGTTTTCGCGTATAGCCAATCCTGAAATGCCTCGTAAAGGCGTACCGGTACAAATGGGTGTTTTTAACAAATTATGAGGTACAGTGGCAACACTGTTGATGTTTGAAGGCAACAAAAGGTGTGTTTAGTGATGGTCTATGACATGGAAATACTGGAAACAGGAAAAAAAGAAAATGACACCCTGTATTATACGTGAAATAAATTTGTTATTTGTGGCAGTGAAGGAATACATCAACATACTGCCCATTATTTTTCCAGCAACGAGATACAAGTGCCTATTTGGATTCGCAAATTTTCTGTCAGAACGAGACATGGGTTTTACATAGTTTCTGTACAGATTTTAAAACGTTTTGAATTTGCTTAAGTTCTTCAAAATAACAAATTCAAAAATGCTACTGCAGGTTGATGCCTCACTGGCACCTTCAGGACAGTAAACGGAAAAGATGCAATTTCGTACTGTAGGTTATTGTTTTGAATAGCAGAACAAGTTTTGTTCCCGAAGGAAAACTTCAAAGATGTTACTACAGCAGTACATGTTTGGAATTCGAAAATTTTCTATTCCAGAATGATTCACGCGACATTGTGTAATTTTGTACAGCTTTTAAAAAGTTTTGAATCCTCTTGACTTTCACAAAATAATGAACTTAAAGTTGACGTCTCAATAGCACTTTCAGGAAAGTCAACAAAAACTACCCCATTTAGCAGTGTAGGTTATGTGTTGTTTGTACAGTCACCGGCAAAACAAATAGGACACTTAGATCCTGAAATACTGGCTTCCCTGCAAGGCGTTAAGTGTGTTGCCTAACACTACGGCGATAAATAGATTTGAATAGCAATTTTTTTCAGTGGCCACTTCTACTACCTCCGTAGAGTTAGGCAACACACATAACCCGTTGAAGAGATATAGGTGTCACATTATTATTGCCGGTGACTATACACACTCTCTGTGCAGCGGATATACGACTCCATACTTTTTACCGAAAACACAGCGGATGCAATAGTTGACAGTCGAAAGCGTTGACACACTTTTTCCTTCTCGGCTGTGAGCAGACTGGCTTTCATTGGATATGATCACAGAGTCCCCAGCGGCATGTAAATGGGGAAGGGAAAATTAAAAAAAAAGCCAAATTACTATTTTGAGATAATAATAACAGGGAAACGGATATAATTAAACTACGTTTGACACAACCTGTTATGATTCCAGCACTTGTTGATCGTTGGCATGTCTAGCAGAAACCAGACGGTGTTGCCGCTGCAGACAGAACGAACCTCGCGTTCTCGCTTATACAGAGCATTCCCTGACATTCGCTACGAGACTCGGCGGCAAGCGGCCCGGCATCAGAGATTGTCTTTCCCGGTGAACGGGTCCGCGACAGTCGCACGCTACAGTTCTGTTTTTTTTGCTCTCCCTGCCTTCGCTCTCTTTCCCTTTCCGTTGACGTTGCAGACTGAAGCCAGTATAATCCTCCCTCGGAAGTTGTGTTGTGTCGTGTCCGTGTGTTGAAGATTGTGGCTTAATATGGCACCACAAAAGTTTACATTACAACAAAGCATTTATCTTGTCGAGCGTTACTTCGGAAAGAGGAATTGTGGAGAAGTGCGACGACGTTTTGCAACGAAATTTCCTGTGGAAAGAAAAATGGGGAAATGTAAAAAATAAAGTATACAAAGACAATCCGCACACCATCCGTGAGTTAAAAGAGGGTATTGTACGAGAAATCGGGAGAATTACAGTAGACGAACTTGCACGTGTAAATGCCAATTTCCTTCGGAGATGCCAGGAATGTGTCGCAGCAGAGGGGCATCATTTTCAACACCTTCTGTAGTCAAGGTTAGTACACAATATGAAAACTGTAATTTTAATAGCCAACTCTAGCGAATGTCGCGAACCCGTTCACCAGGAAAGACAAGGTGTGATGCCGGGCCGCTTGGCGCCGAGTCTCGAAGCGAATGTCTTCACTAGAAGAAAAACGGAAGCAACCATGAGTACAAAATAAGCAATTGCGTAGGCATTAAAGCATGACGTCTAATTTATATATTCCATGCACGTTTTCGGAGGTTTCTCCTTCCCCCCCCCCCCCCTTTCCTGTAATTTTCGGCTCCAAAATTTCCCGTTCCTGGAAACATTCCCTCCTCGGAACATCACTGCTCTGTCTTGTTTAATGGGCGTGGAGGGGAGGAGGCAACTCCGAACTAACCTTCAATTGTCGGTCTATACACGCCATTGGCGTGCCCACAAATTCTTCCGGGGGAAGGAGGAGGTGCAAAAACAAAACTTCTTTCTAAGGAAGCAGATAACGCTTTCGCATAGAGCCCAAAAGTTACATACTTCGAAATTGTGGCAATGCTTTATTTTGAATGATTTTGAAAAGGGAATAACATATATATATATTTTACATTTCAACATAAAAATGAACCAATGGAAATTTTCACCACTCATTTTCCAGGAGAGGTATGCAGTGACCCCCTTACTTCCGCTGGATACGCCCATGCTACACCCAACGATATATAACTGTAGTTTTACCTCTGATTGTGGAAACGGAGAAGGACGTTGTAGAAGACAAGGAATGTATATTCGAAAAAAAATATTTTGTATCTGACGAACTAGTGTACGATTTCAAATGCATGAATGCCACTACAGAAGCACATGCCTTGGAAATCGAAAATTTCCTGATCCAACGTTTGGTATATTTTTATACTGCTTTTAAAATGTTTTGAATCGTTCAAAATTTTTCGACATGAGATGTCTTCCATTTTTCTATTGTTTTCTGTTTGTGTAAAATATTAGGAATCCATTTAAAGTTTTCAGATTTTTTTGAGCCAAGAGAGCAGCACGCTTATAGGAAACACAGCAAATGGCAGCAGATTATCCTTAGAAAATGAGAGATAAAATCATGCACGTTATTGACTAAAAACTATTTAAAAAGATATCATTTACTACAGAATATTATTACAGTATAAATGCAAAGAATAGAAGAAAAGTAAAGTTTAAGTTATAACACCATTCTGCCTTGTTTCCATGATTATGAAAAAAATATAAATATGCTGACCAAGGCAGTAATTTATTTTATTATAAAACATAAACGTTTCAACCTTCTAGCAAGGTCTTCTTCAGACTCTGCACCAAGTACAAATGTAACATGATACAAAAACAGGACCATATATATACACAAACATTACTCCCCTCCAGACTATTAGAAAGTTGTTCTGGAACTTTCTAGCAGGTGGCTTTCCCTTGTCAACTGTACTTTCATCTAAAAGGCTAAACATATTTACTTCCATATAGAATGTGGTTGGGCTTTATATCTCACGCTCTTTTTCCTTCATTTTTCTTTCTTCTTCTCTCATCTTTCTATCTTGTCCTTACCACTCTTTCTAACACCGTTTTCCATTCTTTGTTTAACTTCAGTCCCCCATTTCAGTTCATTGTGTCTTCTTCACCTTTCTTCTCTATTTCCTTGGCTTCCTTCCATTTTCTTACTAGCATTCTCTTCTCCCTTCCTATCTGCTTAGCCTCATCCCACTCTATGTCATGTCCTGTTTCTCTCGTGTGTTTAAATATCGCATTTCTCTCTCTCTTAAGTCGTACATCATCCCTATGTTGTTTCAACCTGTCTTTCAGTCTCTTTTTCGTTTCTCCCATGTACACACTCTGACATTCTTTACATTTCACTTCGTAGATAATCCCTTCCTCTTCCTCTTCTCTGTTTTCCTTTTTCTTGTTTGCATTCTTCGCTATTCCTAAGATGCTTCTCCGTCCCTTCCTGTAAGTTTTAATGCCCGCTTTCCTAAGCATTTTGCATATCTTTTCTGTGGTCTTCCCCATACTCCTTATTCCAAACCTCCTCCCTTTTTATTTTTCTTTCTCTTCCAATTCTCCCCTTCCTCTTTTCTTCCTTCTTCTGTTTATGTCCAGTCTATCCTGCCTTGGTCAGCATATTTATATTTTTTCATAAAGTTTAATTGACTAATAATTAATTAGTTACGAGTTTATTTATAAGAAAAGAAGTATTTCACGTGAAAATAGCAGAGATGAAACTAACTACTACAAGCGACTACTACACTTTCACAGATTTATCTTTTACAATGTACGCAAAAGTTAATAAAGATAATAGAATAACTAAGCATTTCAGTTTATTAAGAGTATGAATTGTAAAAAATGAACCAGGAAAGTTGTACTGGATAATCACCCATCTGGTGGTCGAGCAGAAAATTTTCCCCAAACATAAAATAATAATAATAATAATAATAATAATCACACATATTTGCAATAAGGTAAAATTTCATTGGAACTGTATAAAGGGTATTTGTTTTCACGTGACTTTATACATGTTTTGTAATAGCGACTCTTTCTTTAGAATATACCGAATTAATAGCGTCAAATAATGGAGATAATAATAATAAATAATAATAATAGTAATAATAATGACAATATAAGACACTGTTTATTATTTCTGCTATTCACTTTTATGTTGGTGTGTTGAAGGCTCTCAAATGTTAACCTCTGCTCCACGTCAGGACCGCAGGTTGACGAAGCTCTGGCGCCTGGACACACAGTCACGATAATCCTATGTGGAGCTTGTGTTCCATCGTTCGTATGTGCTTGTGGTTGTTCTTCATCCATCTCACCTTACACCATTCATTCACTGTAGCGATTATCCGCACGCGACAGAAAAGCGACGTCAAATAAAAGAAAATCAAATACATTTTAAGTGAGCTGCCTTTAATACTGTTTTCCAGAACAATTGCAAGCCAACGAGACTCTGACTTGTGCACTCACAGCCAGTAGAATCCTCTGTGACGCTTGTGCTGTGTCGTGTCGTTCACAAGTATTTTGTGATTGTCTCTTCATCTACTTCGTCTATCCAATTATCAGTCCTGCAACTTGATATTTTGACTCCCTAGGTAGAATTGTAATTTGCCGCCAACTCCCCCCCCCCCCCCCCCCCGTACTACCAAGTACTGTCATTTTATGTGGTGATCCCCCAGAAGGAATTGTCCAGGGTTCACTTCATTGCTTGAAAATCGAGTAATACCTTGAATTTTTTCCTTCTCCCCTTATATCTGTCAAGTATAATTATGTCCGTTGCATATTCTGACTTTTTTTTCTAGGCTTCAGCCCACTATCCCATCTCTCGCTGTTAGCCTGAATCTTATCACTAGGGCCCGGATATGTATGCACTTAAATTCCTTAAAATATGCCCAAAAAAGTGCAAATGTAGAGAACCACCTTGACATTATTTCAGTTACCGCAAAAACCTTACCTGTAAACAAATATGTGTTCCTTTTTCAGCTCATACGATTTAGCATGTGATAAATGAAAAAGTTGCAGTTCTGAATTCTTTCACACACTCTTGTTTACTTTACACTGCTGTTTTATAAATAAAAGAAAAATTGCTATCCTCAAAGATCATGATTGCACATGATTACAACATAATATCTCCCATTTTCAATCTTGAAACTGTTGTCGGCAAGAAGATTTTTATCCTCACAAAAAAACTCGCTGTACTTCACAAGATACATTTGGACAATATATTAACAATAGTATCTGACACGTCAAATTCAAGATCGTCTGTAGACTCTCCATTGCATTGTTGTACAACCTTAGTGACAATGAAGTTCGACCAGTCACAAAAATAGGAGTGCGTTGTGAAAGAAGGAGAACACATGCATATGCTGAACATATTTTATTCAGCAGGCTACATGGAACAAAGGAAAACGTAAATTTCCGCTGCAACGCAGCAATGTATGGTGTCCACACAAAATAAAACATTTTCGTCCATCTACACGTGACATTGAAGTTCGACCACTGTTAGAGGGGATCCTGTTTACCATGGTGTGACGCCGCCCCGTCGGCGAATAACTGTGGCAATGCGTCGGGGCATGCTGCGGACGAGTCGTTCAAGGTATTCCACAACGATGCGGTGCCATTCCTCCTGCAGGCAGGCGATAAGAGCAGCCACTGTCGTGGGTCGCCTCTGTTGCACACGTCGCTTAAGAACACGCCACACATTCTCAATGGGCGAGAGGTCGGGACTCGATGGTGGCCATGGCAGAGTTCGCACGTGATGGCGAGTCAACCATTCTCTTGTCAGCCGCGCTGTATGAGGCCTGGCATTGTCGTGTTGAAAAATGAGACGCCGCCTGTGGAACAGGTGCCTTCGCACTGTGGGAAGATGCCGCTCCAGTATGCGTGTATAGGCGTGTGCATTCACAATGCCCTCACAGACGTGTAGTGGGCCCACCCCAGATGCCGTCATGCATCCCCATACCATCACTGACGCAGGTTTCTGTACCCGACGTGCATAACATTTTGCTTCATTCTGTTCTGCGTTCCGACAAATGACTGTTTTCTGTATTTTCCCGTACACAACATTGAAATTGGATTCGTCCGTCCACAAAACCCTGTTCCACTGCCGAAATGTCCATCCCCGTTACATTCGTGCCCACCGTAGTCGATTGCCTTTGTTGAACATGGAAAGGAAGGGTTTACGTTTCGCCTTGTACAATCGGTAACCGCATCGCTGTAGGTAACGGCGAATGGTTCTGGTTGACACTTCAATGTGAAAGCGTTCTCGAGTCCACAATCGCAATTCGGCCACAGAAACATGATTGTTGGTCTGGATATAGCGCCTAAATATCCGTAGGTCACGCACGCTCAGCAGGCGTTTTCGACGGGGGGCCTTACCTGGCTCTGTAGTACCCGTATTTTGGTGGTGTTTGATGATGCAGTGGACGGTTGACTTGGGTAAGTTCAGTTGGCGCCCTATTTCCCGTTCACTGAGTCCATCCCGTTGCAACTCCACCACTATTCTCCTCACGGTGTTGTCAATAGGTTTGCTCCTGGCCATGGTGATGATGCACTGCGGTTCCTCGGTGCACAGCACGCGCTTATATACGGCGGACTCCCTTATCGAGTCCGTGACGTCATGCTTCCGTCGAATGCGCCACTATCTGGAATTTTACGTATGGGTCTGGTGCCTGGTCGAAGTTCAATGTCACGCGTATAGTTCCCCGTTTTCGTTCTTCACGTGACCTTGGGTGCAACATGCTGGGATCACGATTCTTGCCTGCTCACACGCCTCCTCTTACACACATGCGTCACTTCTTCGGGTCACCCATTCCACCGCCTATGCCTCTGTGCATTTAATCACGTATTCCTTTCTGGTCGAACTTCATTGTCACCAAGGTTGTAGTTTCTGTCTCAAAGAGAGGATTTGTTGAGTGTTCCCCCGAGCATGACTAAAGAAGTCTTATCTCCTTGTTTTGTTAAATAAGTGGAGAGTAATCAGAAGTGACGGAAGGAAATAGGAAGTTTAATTCAGAAGACAAAAGCGCGCAACGCACAGACGTAAAATACAATTTCAGTCTACTGTGGTTGTTGGCTCTAAAATATGCAAGAAATTCATATGATTCACATATTCATTTGCATATCAATATGCATTTATCAAAAATCGTTTAAAATATGGATTTTGGGCATTCCATGTAAAAGTGTCCCTGAACCTCATTTTTTTAAAAATTAAATGCAATGCTGTAACTTGATCCTATATTGCGAGTGAACAATTTGAAATTATCATTTGCATAAAAATTCAAGTATTGTTAGAAGGAATTTTAAATATTGTTACTTCATTTTAACTTTTTGATTTACTTGTATTTTGTGTTGTGTCCCACCTGTGACACCAAAAAATAATTATTTTCTCCTTTGTTACATTTCCCCCTCAACTCCACTAGAATATTCTAAGGTCAATTACCTTATCTCTTTGTCTTAAATTATATATGTTTCATCATTTGATAATTCACAGAAATTAAAATGATTTCTTATTAAGTAAACAGGCAGTGTTTCGTCTGTCCCACCTTGTGGAGGCACAAGTGGTTCGGATCCCACTTTAAACTGTAGGTCCAGTCCCGATTAGCCTTACTGTGCATAAAGTGGACTTAAAACACCAAATCAATCAATCAATCAAGTCTGTCCCACCCGTGACACAAAATTGTTCATTTATAGCTACAAATCTGGGAAAGTATTTTAAGGGTAGTTATGTTAAATCAACAGTGTTAAGTTTCAAAGTTAATTGCACAGAAACTGTAAGAAAGATGTTTGTAAACTATCAGTAAAATAGTTACTTAAATGTAAAAAATATAGTCCGTGTGTCCCACCTGTGACAATGGAAGCCTCTTTTGCATGTGCAACATGCACAACTATCCGAGCCCTAAATTCGTTACCATCGTCGCCATTAGCCAAAAGTGGCAGAAATGCGACGTTAAAAAGTAAAAAAAAAGCACTCAATCCGTTCTTTAAAATTCTCACCACACCTATGGTAGGTGGTGTTAATTTTATCGGCCAATCATCAACAGGGACCATGGGACAACATCTCCAAAAATCGAGTCACGGCTCACTCTGATTACGGAGACAATCTTATCCACATCACAACCAACGCCTCCTCGCAACAAAGCGAGAAAGAAGAGCGACCACAGCCTCCGAAATCTTCCTGGTGGCCAGGGTTGTCGTCCCCCTCCTCCCCCCGAAAGGACCCACCTTCCTTGATGCCACAACTTCATTTTCCACCGGGCCTGAGCCGAGGTTTCCACTTTCTTCAACCTCTTTCTTCCCTCGGAGACCGCTGACTCAGCAAGATGTCCAAATCTGGTAGACGAGGCTATAATCCTGGATGAGGACCCCTTTCCCTTGCAGCTGGAATTCTTGTAGCGAAAGGACGGCCAAGATAAGCCAAAGGCGGAGGGGCGATTATATTAAGGGGGACCCAGCCGGAACGACACGGTGTGGAATATGCAGCTCCTAACCTCTGTAACAGAGGAGAGTGGAGGAACACAATGGAGTCAAATTCTTGAGCAGAGGACCACGTTGATCCGTGTGTTGGCTCGTTATAAGGTCGAGTTCGGAGGCGTATCAGAATGTCGGAACGTTATGCGTCTTGACTCCGTTACAGCGCCGAAAAGATGCCCTTCCATTGCTACAGGGTAGTCCAAAAGTCATGCTCGGATACTGATGTATTATTAATGTGGAAGAAAATGCGGTAATCAATGCAGAAACTGTATAGAAATGAACAGGTCCGAAACCAAACACATAAGCAATGTGCCGACATCTGTGGTGTAGTGGTTACACAGCTCGATACGGCACAAGGGGTCCCGGGTTTAAATCCAGGCCTGGATATGGGTGTTCATTGTGAGGACCCCTTCATCAATTTCACCTTCTCATCGCTCATCCTCATCTTGACGATTCACCAAAAGAGGCAGAAAACTGGGGTAAAATAAACCAAATCAATCAATAAGTCAACATGAGTTCCTTCGGCCATAGAATTACTAGGGGGAATATGCTCATGAGGGTTAAATGCCTACCCCCTCGTATCTCGCGCAACGTTAATGTTATGACAATTCTGCGACTCTGGTTTGAAAGCGCCCTCCGTGGTGAGACGAGGCAGCAGGTTTGGAGCTTCTGAGAAGAATCTGAAGCCATTCAGGGTTAATTTCATGAGGTAAGAAGACAATTTTTGAGGTACTAATTTTTTTGGACGTTGCTGTATTAATAGTGTGCAATAGTGTAGTTCCAAGAGATAAAGAAACTCAATTATATTTGGTGTAAAGATCAAGAGTCAGGGAAACATATCTGCAGAGTGAAACTGCCGCATGATGCAGAGTTGCCAACCCAGTGATTCAATTTTCTGCTTGTAGCTGTGGGGTAATATGCCCACAGAAATTAAGTGCAATATGCCCATGAGCATTTCATTATGGCATTATGATAACAAAGGACCACAATGTGACTGGATCCAGTGTATTCGTTGTAGTATGTGGAAGCATGAAATACAGGGTAATTCAAAAGTCGCGCGACATAGGACAACTCCGTTATTTATGCAAATACCGAAAAAACGATAGAGGGCAAAATTGTTGGACATATGTTTGATATCATGACCGTGATGTTGCATTTGTATGATTTTCATTGTGTGCAGGAAACAAGAACAAAATTGTTGGAAAATAAGTTTTAAATCATGACCGTAATGTTGAATTTTTCTTTTTTTCCAGTAATCAACAACAATGTCCCAGTACACAATTCAGGAAAGGGTGGAAATTGTTCTTATCCATGTTGCAGGGATGAGTCTACGGGAAGCTGCGGTGGAATATCACAGACGGCATCCAGATCAACCACAGCCACATCATGCAACCATTGGTCGTTTACTGGAGCGGTTCAAGGCAACAGGCAGTATCCATGACAAACGACGGTCTGGGCGGCCACGTACAGCAACAGATCATGCAACCTCAGCAAGCGTACTAGCTAAGCTGACAGTCAGTCCAACACGGTCAACACGAAAAGTGGCTCAAGAATGTGTCATCAGTCAAGCATCCCAGTCCAGGATACTATCCAGAAATCATTTCCATCCATATCGTGTGCATTTTGTCCAGGATCTACATGGAGAAGACACAGATAGACGTGTGCAGTTCTGTGAGTGGTTTACTGAAAGACGAACGCAGCAGCCACACCTTGAAGCTGATATTCTTTTCAGCGATGAGGCCTGTTTCCATCTAAACGGAACAGTGAATAGACATAACGCTGTGTATTGGGCAACCGAGAACCCATACATTGCTGTAGATCCTCATCATCAGACTGACCCAAGGTTAAATGTGTGGTGTGGCATACACGGGGATGTTCTCATCGGTCCCGTATTTTCCACTCCGTGCGGTTGCTATTTCTATTGCGATTGTCAATTTTGTTGTTCTGTCGTAAATGGAGTACGGCTATGACATTCATTTGTTTGTGTTTCTTTCCGTTTGCCATTTTGACAGTCATTTTGTTTTGTTTTGTTTGTGATTTCAAGCAGACTAATAAATGGTCCATCGGCTGTCGCAACAATTACGCTCATGATTTCCAACAATGTATTTCCTACACTTATGCCCTCTATCGTTTTTTCGGTATCTGCACAAATAACGGAGTTGTCCTATGTCGCGCGACTTTTGAATCACCCTGTATATATCAAATTCACGTCCATGTGTCCAAAGTGCAATGCAATTTCTCACAAATGTAAACCGTAAAAGAGGCTATGGTAAATTCAAAATAAATGTTGTTAGAAACGCTATGCTTGTCTGTACAAATTATGTTCTGTTTACGAAATAAACGTTAATAATCTTCCAGTTAATACTGTGTATTATTTTCTTTTATTACGACAAATTTTTTTTGTTTTGGGCATTTTACCCCTAATGGGTGGGCATTTTACCCTGAACACGGGGTGATTTGCCCAAATCTGTTTATTTCTCTCTGGTTCTTTTGCTATAAAACTTACAGTAATAAAACTTATAGGTAACAATAACAAAACATGTAGCTTTCATTTGACATCCTTTCCATTGCGACACTCCTTCATTTAGCGAAGCTATAAACCGCCAAAAAAAAGTTGGCCGTATTCCCCCGAGTGCCTCTAACCACAGTATTGGGATTGACTAAACTCTATCTCGAAATAGTCGAATTATTGCCACACAATGCCTCTTGAACCGTGACAACGTTTTGTACGATTGATTGGTTTAGTCTATTTTACTTCGCTTTTCTGCCACTTTTGGCTAATAGTGAAGATGAGGATGAGAGATGATTGGATGAAAGGACCCTCACAAAGAGCACTCATGCCCAGCTCGGAATTCGAACCTGGGACCCCTGGCGTCGTATTGCGGTGTGCTAACCACTGCTCCACAACTTTTTCGATGATTCCGCTTGCGAATAATACGTTATTGTACTATAAAAACTACCAGATAAATTTTTCTTATAAATTACCAATTGTAAAAATGCATGGTTTTAGAAGTAAATCTCACATGAAGTGTTTTTTAACCAGAGTTAGATGTTATATATTGGCGATAAACCTAGCGTCAAACTGCACCGTTTTCATAGTTTGAGCATTTTTATGGAGTTTATTTGGGTTATTCAGCTAGTTAGAACTGCGGAGTAAGTCTCAAAACCGTAAATAATGAGTGGTTTATTGTAAGACTGAACCCCTGTAATTCAGATAATACAACTGCAGACTAGTGTTGTTCCCAAGGTAAAATATTCCGGAGGTAAAATAGTCCCCCATTCGGATCTCCGGGTGGGGACTACTTTGGGAAGTCCCTGGACTAAGGATAAGATCTACGTTAGGAATAAGGATATTAAATTAGGCACCTGGAATGTTCTGAGCCTTTACCGGCCTGGGGCATTTCAGTGTACAGTTAATGAGATAGTTAAATATAAATTAGATGTAGTAGCTGTCCAGGAAGTTAGGTGGCCAGGGGAAGGGAATTGTAAAGCTAAAAATTATACTTTTTTCTATGGTGGTACTGAAAATCATAATTTTGGAACAGGCTATTTCATAAATAATAGAATTATCTCGGCTCTTAAAACAGTAGAATTTATTAATGATATATTAATATGATGAAAATATGCAGTTTTACAGGGTAGGTGGTGTAAAATTATTTTAATAAACATACATGCACCAACGGAAGATAAAGATGATAATACTAAAGATGATTTTTATGCAGAGTTAGAACAGGTCTTTGATAAATTTTCTCAGTATGATATGAAAATTCTGTTAGGTGACTGTAATGCACAGATTGGCAAAGAAGAGACATTTAAACCCACGATTGGTAAAGAAAGTCTTCATGAATTAAGTAATCATAATGGTAAAAGATTGATTACTTTTGCAACCTCAAAGAATTTAATTGTGAAAAGTACCACTTTTAAACATAAAGATATCCATAAATATACCTGGTCTTCTCCAGATGGTAAAACTCATAATCAGATAGATCATATTCTCATTGATAAGAGAAGGCATAGTAGTATAATTGACGTTCGTACACATAGAGGTGCTGACTGTGCCAGTGACCATTATTTAGTAATTGCTAAATTA
Organism: Lepisma saccharinum; assembly: GCF_977018435.1. Classification (NCBI taxonomy): domain Eukaryota; kingdom Metazoa; phylum Arthropoda; class Insecta; order Zygentoma; family Lepismatidae; genus Lepisma; species Lepisma saccharinum. The sequence continues at coordinate 8,897,339 of NC_139232.1, forward strand.
AGAGAAAGACTCTCAGTGATAAATCATAAGCAACAAAATCTAAAAGCTATAAAATTTAATACAGGAAAATTTGCTGATGAAAGTATTAGGAAAGATTAATAAATTAAACTGTCAAATAGATTTGATGTTTTGCAGGATTTAAATGATGATGAAAATATAAATGAAACAGACGTAAATAAGAATTAGGAGCACATACGAAATGCAAAAGAATCAGCAGCTAAAGAAAGTATACGATACCATAAACCGAGAAAAAGTAAGCCATGGTTTGATAATGAATGTCATAATCTAATAGAAATAAGAAATCAGGCTAGACTTAGATGGTTAAATAACTCTGATGATACAAATCTAAGCAATTATAATAGCATAAAGCGAGAAGTTAACATCACGTTTAGAAGTAAAAAAAGAGATTACTTGAAAAGCAAAATTAACGAAATTGAAACAAACAGCAAAAACAAAAATATCAGAGATTTATATAAAGGTGTAAATGAATTTAGAAAGGGGTGGCAACCTAAAGTAAACTTGATAAAAGATAAAGACGGTGATTTTCTAGCTGACCCAAGCGATATTCTAAATAGATGGAAGAACTATTTTAATGACCTCTTAAAAGTCCATGTAGGAGATAAATCAGAAGTAAATGAAGTATACACAGCAGAACCTTTAGTTCCAGAACCTAACTTGACTGAAGTTAAAGATGCTATTAAAAGGCTAAAGAATAACAAAGCACCTGACATTGATTTAATACCAGCTGAGTTAATTAAATATGGTGGAAATTCGTTAGTATGTCAAGTTTATAAATTAATTTGTTTAATATGGAATAAAGAAGAAATCCCTCAACATTGGAAAGAATCCATAATTGTTCCTGTGTTTAAAAAAGGTGATAAAATGAACTGCAATAATTACCGTGGAATTTCTCTACTCTCAACAACATATAAAATATTATCTAACATTCTTTTAACAAGACTAACCCCATATGCTCATGAAATTATAGGTGATTATCAATGTGGATTTAAACGTAACAGATCAACTACAGATCAAATTTTTCACATCAGACAGACACTTGAAAAAAAGTGGGAATATAATCAGAATGTCCATCAGCTATTCATTGATTTCAAAAAAGCATATGATTCGGTCGAAAGAGATAAATTATATAATATATTAGTAGAGTTTGGAATACCTAAGAAGCTTGTTAACATGATAGAAGTATGCACCAGTGAAACAGAAAGTAAAATTCGTGTGGGTATTAATGTGTCTGACAAATTTACAATTCATGATGGGTTAAAACAAGGAGATGAATTATCTCCATTGCTCTTTAATTTTGGCTTAGAATATGCTGTTAGAGAAACTAAAGAAGGACTAAAATTAAATGGTGTGACTCAGTTGTTAGCATATGCAGATGATGTAGACTTATTAGGGAATGATATAAATACAATTAAGAATAATGCTAAAATATTTTTCAAATTTGCTAAAGAGATAGGTTTTGAAGTTAACAAAGAGAAAACTAAATATATGCTTACAGGCCGAAACCAAGTGTTAGGTAATAATCAAAATCTAATTATTGATAACAACTCGTTTGAACCAGTTTCCAAATTCAAATACTTAGGAGTAATACTAACAAATGAACATTGCATTAAAGAGGAAATAAAAAGTAGGCTTAATTCAGGAAATGCATGTTACTTCTCTCTTCATAAACTTTTGTCTTCTCGTTTAATATCTAAGAAACTAAAAGTTAAAATATACAAAACAGTAATTTTGCCTGTAGTATTATATGGGTGTGACACTTGGTCCCTTACATTGAAAGAGGAACATAAATTGAGAGTATTTGAAAATAAGGTCCTTAGGAAAATATTTGGACCTAAAAGGGACGAGGAGACAGATGAGTGGAGAAGGTTACATAATTTAGAACTACATAATTTGTATTCATGTCCAGATATTATTAGAATAATTAAATCAAGAAGACTTAGGTGGGCAGGCAATGTGGCACGAATGGGATAGGAATGAGGAGTTCACAGGATTCTTGTTGAGAAACCTGATGGTAAGAGACCTGTAGGAAGGCCAAGACGAAGATGAAGGGACAACGTTGATATGGACCTAAAGGAAATCGGTAGAGATGGAAAAGAGTATATAGATCTTGCTCAAGATAGGGACAGATTGAAGGCCTGTGTTGCTGCAGCCATGAACCTTCGGGTTTAAGAAGGCTAGAGAGTTAGTTAGCAGACTAGTGTGTTCATAAAGTGTTAAGTGTGAAACAAAATTTGTTACATACTCGCATTCACTGCTACAGGCTAAATGATAGAATTTCCAACAGTGCCAATGTCATTCTTCTGTTCTTTGTTAGAGAAAACATTATTTTCCTGTTTCTTCAATAGTTATTATCATCTAAACTTGTGAAGAGATATCGTGATTTTTCAGTCAGCATATTTAAGGTTGCGATTTTAAGAACCGCGTGCTTCCTTCCTGAACTGAGGAAGATTCAATCAGATATTCCGTCACCAATATTAAGGACTGAGGTAATTACCGCGTGAGACTGGCTTCAGATAAATCCCAAAGTAGACTTACCGAAACTTATCCAGTCGTCCAGTGTGCACTGTAGTCAGCTAGGGATGCGGGTCTTAGATTCTAGTCGCCTGGAGTACATCACATCTAAACCCCGTGACAGGTTAAGTTTGCAGCAAGTTTTCGCATATATAGACCCAAACGTGCACACACAGTAGAGTTCCGCTGTAATACTGGCAATTTTCTCACAGTCTGTGATATGAAAGCATGGCAGTTGGGGCAAGACTGGCACGGGAGATGCTTGCTGAGCGCCGTTCTCGCGTGGATTAATACATAAAACCTGCTGCAAACTTAACCTGTCGCGGGGCTTAGTCGCTTCCGTCTCCTGGAATGCATCAATATGCCTAGGAGGTTTCCACTGGAAACGGAGGTGACAAAGGGTTTTGTCGTAATTGCAAACAGTCCTAATTGTGAACAATGCCTAAAATGTCCTAATTGCTAACACATAAAAATGAGAATTTCAATTCATAATTGCGGACACACAAAAATGAGAATTCCATGTCCTAATTGCGAACACGTGGAACTGAAAAACATGTTTTGAAAAACAAATAAGGGTCGTGTCTTTCATTCATGTGTTAATGTCTTGAAAACCCTTTAGTGTCAAAAGAGATGTAGATGTGCTTCAACAGGAAACACGGTACTAATAATGCAGTGAAGAGATGAAACCACAAAATCAATGGTGATCTAGGTAGGCCACATCCAACCTCATAAAACCTGGAAGATGTAAAGCGGAATATATATATATATATATATATATATATATATATATATATTAACGAAAGGATGACGAGGAGCACTAAAAAGTATAAGGAGATTGGTGATATTCCTGAATTTTTAAGAACAGTACCTTATATTTTGAAATTTGAATTTGAAATTTAGGTAAAGTTAATAATTGTATTAATAATTGACGAAGTTCCTTTCTGTTAAGAATTTCGCAGTAGTCTTACAAGAAATAGACCACACTTTTATTATTATACCACGCACGCTTTTAGAGGCGATATCGGGCGGGGCCACGCAGAGGGTGTGCGTGGCGATCAACCAATGGCAGGAGTGCAACGTTGTACAGTTAGGAGACTGCGGCGCGGAAGTTAAAAGCCGTGTTCTGTATTTTTCTTGCGCGCAAGAATTTTTCATAAAATTCGTCACATTAAGGTCCATCATAAGATGGGGAAATACATTTTGAACCTGACTGTCCAAGTCCCATGAATTTCCGTCGCATACAGCCAGAGTTATCGTTCCTTGAAGATACAAGGGAAACATCACCTTTTATTTCCTTCCGCCTATTTTTTTTCGTTGCCACCGTGTTGACGCAGCTGAGTTGTTGTGTCTAGGGAAGACTGTGGGTGTTAAATTCGTCTCCATATAAACAATGACCCTTCATTGTTTTGGGTGTTCTCGAACATTGAAAGTCTGGGTCAGTTTGAGTTCAACGTTTTCGTAGCAAGGCGGGTGTAAAATTATTCGCTTATCGTTCACTCGTGCGCCCCAAAGAACAGTTTGTGAAAAGATTAAATACAGCCCTTTCGTGCAATAGTGGTGTTCCGTGTGTTCTTTTTATTTTAAATAATGTCACTCTCAAAACCTAGCACCAGTAGTACAGGCACCAAGGGTGCAAAATCTAATCATTAACCTCCAGGAGAGTGATTCGGAAATGAGTGAAATCAGTGACACGGAGACCGAGGAAGACGACGAGAGCGGTGATGAATAAATACCTTCAAACTTCTTTCAGGTATGGGTTTCTCGTTTATGCTACAGTGATATGATATTATAATCCTGTGTAGAAATATTCACTATATTATTTCACTGTACTCATATATACTGTGCATGCATTATCAAAATAATGGAAAATTTTCTGTCCTTCCCTTGCGCTAGCAGTTAGTTTGGCAACAGCGCAGTAGCACTGGCTGGGTATTGGCCGAACTCATGTTACTTCTAAAAGCGTGCGCCGTATAAATTATATATACTCGGCGACGACTTTAAACATATCGCATTTTCTATATTCCAACTGTGTCCCGCAAAGACCTGATCTGTTTGAAGTGTGAGTGGAATTAAAGGAACTAGAAACTTCGTTAGAAAGACTCGAAGTGCGAGTGGAAGGCAGAAAAAATGTGTTCGCAATTAGGACATAGTCCTTCAAAGTAACATTATGTTATTTCTATTCAGGCAGCAAGTGTTCGCAATTAGGACTGTTCTCAACTAGGACTGTTCGCAATTAGGACAACACCGTGACAAAGGAAGGGGTAGTTGGTGCTTTATAAGCTAAGAGTGCCACAAGGTAACTCCATTTTATTCGGTGTGATGCAGTGAGCAGTGGCGAAGCGTGACATTTTTACGTAGTCATCGCAAGGCTTCTCAAACGTCAGGGTCGATCTTTCCAACCTGGAAGAGGGGGGCATAATATTTTTCCTCAGTAAACGCCAAAAAATATCCCAAAGTTCCCATAGCTAACGTCACTGTCACTTCTACCCTGAAGATGAGAGTGACGTTAGCTCTCGAAAGCTTGGAATCTTCTCCACAACTCACCTGGTCGATAACCCAAGAGAAACTTTTCATCAAGGAGAAAATGTCTTAAGTAAAAATATTGTTTGAAAGCATTGCAAAAAGTGCACAAATCCATATGCTGTGCACACCTGCCCGATCCATTTCAGTTGTCATCAAATATTAGGGGAAAAAGTAAATTATTGGCTCCCTGTACAGTTGAACTGTGCTAACTAAGCGTGATTTATAACACCACCTGAGTTGCGAAAAGATTGGGATGGTTCTCTTTTAACGTTCTTGTGTGGCAAAGTGGATAAGAATACATGGAATTTCATTCATCCCCTGGGACACCACTAAATCTATACTTGAGCGTAGCAATGCGTAACTAACGGGTTCGGATACTCGTCCTGGACCTTCTTTTGCAAATCCGCTAAATGCCTCGACATAACTGCTGATCCGTCATAAGTTCGAAAAATAATAAACTTATCATCTAGTTTCTAGTTATTGACAATTTTTACATCAACAAATAACCCGTCACATATACAATCGGTACCCACATCAGTAAAACCAATAAACCCTCCTCCATATGCACAGATCTCAAGACAGTTGACAATTGAGACGTACTGTTAACATTAGATGGTTCGTCTAACATAATTGAAAGAAAGTCTGATTTTTCAGTTTATTTTAAAAAAAAAATCACTCACGACATCACTAATTGTGTGTATTAGATCATTGCATTCCATGCTTTACAATGATGGAAATAGCACTCGGAAAAATGTTTAATCCTGATGACGTCAGGGAAACCTGCCGTGAACATGGGAGCTGAAAAAAAAGGCATTTTATGACCAGACCTTCAACCGGTCGTCGGGTGTCTTCCGAAGAGGTAGAGAGATTCGCACATTTCCTGCGATGACCTGGGCCAGCGAACAACATCGCCTTCAATAGGAAACGTAGCGCGAGTGTTAGCCACGGGGAATAGTACTGAGCTCTCATTCCGATGCCCTAAACTTAGTTAATCCCTTGCGTATTTCTAGCCGTTTCATTGTGTACCATAGCTTGGATTATTTCGCACAAATATGAGAATATTCTGACTTATTTTTTTTACTTCTTCTGTAAAATATTTAAAATGCAGTATTTTCATTATTTTGCTAAGTCATCGCCCCATCTGCCGAGGACCGGACGCCTCAGCTCTGGCAGTAAGGCTGGTGTATCGCAACAAGCCGTCATTGATTGCATTTTGTAAACACCGAGTGCTTTACTCCTTGCGCGGTCCGAGGTTTGCTCTTTGTTTACAAACACTGAAGTCATTGACGGCTTGTACCCACACATTCGCACAAATTATTAGCATTTTAACAACTAGGACGACGTTTACAAACACTGAAGTCAGTGGCGGCTTGTAATCATACATTCGCAATTATCTCGAAAATGGCTCGTTTGCAGACCCATGTTTACTGAGACTTTTTTGCTTCTATTATCGTGTACTTTCACCTGTGTCAGTTTGTGTTATTAGTTTTGAGACACCCTGTATTTTATTTTTTTCTTTCCTCAATTTTGTTCTAGTTAAGAGGTTTATCAGCACATGGACAAAATAGCCTATCTGCTGATGTGCCCATAAGCACAATATTAAAATCAATCATTCACGACTATCTATGATGTATCTACCAGAAAAATAACCTCTGAAGGCCTGGTAGTGGGTTCGAACCTTAGGAAAGGAAATCTCGGTGGCCAAGTGTGTTGAGTGCTCGACTCACAATCTCTCCACCAGGTTCGAGTCATAGCGTGTGTCCCTTTATCAATTTAATTTACATCGTCGTGATTAGCCTAAACAGAAAGAAAATGCGACGCAAAATAAGAAACCTACAAACACGAATAAACATTCTTGCTGTTTCCGCTCAGGGACGAATTCGCCTTCCCACACTGCAATTTGATTCGCCGCACGTAGGTTGACCAAGAGGAGCAATTTCTTTCTGTCCTTTGCTGGGAGCAACGAGGTGAAAGAGAATTTCCCACCAACCGCCTGTAATTTCTTGTTTAGCTCATGGCACCGTGTACCACCTTGGTGTTGTCTCCTGCCGTGTGCTGTTTTTTGTTTTCTCCCACCCTTATTTCCACGTGGAGGAAGAGCGGTATAACAGTTCCGCTGCAAACGTTTCGCCACCCATTAGGCCACTCCTAAAGGGTGCTTTTTTGTTGTTGTTGGTCTTCCAGCTCCTCCTGGTGGTCGATTCTCAAACCTCTCTGTGAACTTGATGCTTGGAGGTTCTGCAACCAGCGAGACTCCTCTGTTTTTTATTCATCTACCTTATAGCGCTGGATTCTCGACTTCAGGAATTGGGGTGTAAAAATCATGAAGGCAGTAAGACATCAAGAAAAATATATCATGGACGTAAGAAGACGTTTCACGTACAAAATTCAGAAAAGGTTAAATATCCAGTGGTGCCGTGTCAACTTATATGGGACTGTGGGGCTCGAGCCCACCCAATAATTTGCCTCCTATTATTATAGTTTACCAAAAAAAATGTTTTCATAATTATACATACAGAGAAATCCCACAACTTAATTACTACTTGAAATAAATTTATTAATCTCCAATTTGATACATGTCGGGTGTTCTATATTAATTACAATGTCCGTGGCCATAACGTTAGTGTAAAAGTAAGGGAGAAATGGACTTATGTTATATAAATTTATACATCAAAACTCTTGAGTGCAGCCTACCAAAAAGTTTCTCGAAAGTTGGCGCCAGTGTAAATGTACACGTGAAAATTGTGAAAATTACAGCACAAGTTAATTTTTCTCCCTGTGTTAATTTTTAAATGTACAATTATTATTATTATGTTCTATTAACATTAATGTTCACGTTGCTGTTCAATAACTTTTGTTTCCTATCCATGTTAAATTGTGTAACGTTTATGTGCTTGGCAACATTGACGTTGCTATAGTAACAGAAATAGCAGTTCTGGAAGATTGTGATAAAAGTTTCTATCAAAAAATGATTTGCTGCATTTTCATTCATAGAAAGATTCAGGTAATTGCAAATTTAGGTATATAATCAGCCCATAGAAGTGTAGCTTCACCTTCGCAAATCCTAAAAGAAAATATTCTTCAGTTAATAACAGTACACGCATACTTAATCATTGACAGCAACAGCACAAAATTACCATAAGGACTTTTTAAATAAAATAAAACTCCTGCAGCTGTACGTGATGAAGAGTCAACAAAACAGCATTATGCGTTTAACAAGCTCCTCAAAAACGGGAATTGAAAGAAGAAAATTAGGTTAATTTAATTTACTCGTCATATTTTTTTACGTAAATTACCAGTAATTTACTTTGCCTAGAAAACCAGTTTTTTACGCAGATGTAAAAAAATATTTTTCGTAAATTTGTAAAATATAAATTACTTTAATTGTCTTAGGTAGGTATATTTTAATTTAAATTTTCTTACATATTTCAGCACAAAATCATTAATTTCTGAAGATTGTTTACACAGCCACCTCCCGCCCTCTCCCTTATTAACAGATTTTTTTTTAAAAAAATAGAACTGTTCTTTCAAATTTTAAAAAATTGAGAAACCTGTTAATACATACACCTTGCACTACTACTTGTGTTTATAACATAACATAACATAACATAACATAACATAACATAACATAACATAACGATAAACGACAATTTATTTGGATTGGATTTAAAAGTTTTAAACAACTTCAAATTCCTTTTTCATGAGTATTATATTGCATAAGCTAATTATAATGTGAATGTGAATATGGCAGTTTGAAAAGTTCCAATATAAGAGCACATAAAAATTAAAAAAAAATAAATTAAACGCATTTTTTGTTTTCTGCCAGTGCCAACTGGCATACATAATAATCATCGCAAAAACTATGTTTTATTTTAATTTTTATGTTTGATTCTAGTTTTTATGTACTTTACGTTTCAAAAAAAAACTTTCTTTGACGGGTAATTTCACAACTCTGCTCCTCTTGTCCCGTCATCTAATAAGGCACTACAGCTTCTTTGTGGTTTCAGCCTGACCATTTACCTTCATCCATCTTTGTTCAATACACTTTTCTATCAATTTTGATTCTTCATACGTCTTATGTCAGTGGGGATGGATAGGCAAAGCCAAATATAGTTGGCAGCACGATTATGTCGGAACAAGATAGATGAATAATCAGTGTTTTAACACTAGATTATAAGAAAGTTGATCGTCAACAACAGCAAATATATCGGATCTCAAAGGACGTTAATATTTGCATAATATTTATTGTCGTCACTTGCAATTTTAACAAATTAAGTGTTTTACTGTTGTGAGTTGGTGCTTTAAAGAATAATACATTATTATAATCCACTACGACAGAATTAATATCTCCCTTTTTGTCATTACTAAAAGAGATCCTCAGCTTCATGTATACATTTTTCGAGAAAAATGGTCATTTTGTATGGTTCAGTTAATTTAGCAACATTCCAATAGATATTAAGTCGTTATCCTATCAATATCTCTAATATGCTTATTTCTTGTTTTTAAAAATAAATATAAAGGATAGGTAACATAAAGAAACTTTGGGTTTATGAATATTCAAAGTTACATATTCTGGATTTGTGTAGTGTCTCCAAAACAAACGTTGCTCCAAATGATAACATTTAAAGTATTGCTTCATGTGAAAAAGTCTCGATTCACTTAGATTAAAGTAATTACTGATATTATCCCAAGAGCCATGGGCGTATTTAAGGGGGTCAACGGACCCAAACCCCCTCTTTTGGTTCAGTAAAATTACTAGATAACCTGTTCTATCCGCTTGTTCATAAAACTTTCTTCGCACTTATTTTATTCTCCTAAATTAGAGTCGTATAGGACGGGATACGGATGGGAAGGAAATTATGTAATTCCACACACAAGATGGGACTGCAGACCAAATGTATGCAATTCCCTTGTAGTTTCGGAATTTATGGGATAAGAAACTGCATTGCGACTGTCAAATCAGTTATATTTCTCCCCTCCAGGCTTCTTAACCCATTAGTGCATAAAGTTTGCTGATGAATTTTTTTGTAACTTTTGATTTATTCTTTACTTTTTAACCACCACTTAGTATTTTTTAATGTTTGTAGATCATTGTATGTTGTACCCTAAGAGGGGGTGGGCATCCGAAAAATCGGATCACATGCCTGGAGAACACTACACTCAAAATATTTTGCCATGTTACGTTAGGTTAGATATAGAGTAATATAATGAATAATATTTTCAGAAAAATCGCTATTCTTAAGTTTCTAACTGACAAGCCAAAACAAATTTAATATATCTAATGATTGAACATTATAATATGATGTCAACTCATGTTTCGGCATGGGGACAGAGGGGAGACAACCGAAAAATTGGATTACATACCTGGGAAATATTGGACTGTCAAGTATGATCTCCTGTTCTAAATATAATAATACTTTGAAAAACCTTAAATTTGTATTTGAAAAGTCAAAGTAATTTAAATATATTTTAATAATATTTTATTATCATATTATGTTTGCACAAAGATAGTGAAACACCCCCAAAAAAAATCAAATCACATGACTGAAGAACACTGAACTGCAAATATTAGTTATAATATGTCACATGTAGAATATTTTCAAGAAATCCAAAACATTAAGTTTGTATTTGATCAAAGATACATATTATTGTTATTTACACAGTTTGAATATATTGAAAAGTACTTTCTGAGACAGTCCTTACCTCCCTAATATGTATGATAGTCTTTGAAGCATTTGGGATGTAACCCTACATCACACTTTTGACACATGTATTTAGCTTTTCCTGCGCAATAACGATACTTCTTTTCTGTCGACACAGAAATGATCCAATGACTGCGTTCATCGAAACGAATATCTGTATTGGGAGCACCAGGCTGTCTTCCTCTTCGTGATTCTGTTCCGTAGCTTTTCAGTAGGCTAACACACACATCCCTCCGAAACTTCAGAAGGCTTTGAGATTTTTCATTAGATGGTATCACTTTCCGCATAAGCAACCATGCATTCACAATTGAAACGTCAAGCATATAAGCAAAAATTGGCCAGTACCATTTCTTTTGGCGTATTCTTGTTCTGTATTTTGCAACCATTTGATCAGTGAGATCAACTCCACCCATTCCTTTATTGTACGATCTAAGAACCGTTGGCTGCGGTACTGTTATTTTGCTTTTCTTCTCTTTGGACCATCTTGAGCAGGTACCCATTTCGTTCTTTTCATAGTTCGTTGCAACAGTAACAACATTATTATCTTTCCACCGAACAACAAGAACATCATCACAGGTACGAGAATCAACACTTCCACGTGGCAGCTTACTCATGTCTTTTCTACTCATTACAGGACACTTTTCTACACGCCCTTCCTGAACAGTCCCTGTAGCACAAAAACCTTCCTCTGCCAGATATCTAAGCAATTTTACAGATGTAAAGTAACTATCAAAATAAATTTTAAATCCCTGTTTGGAAGGTATTTCAGCAAGCTTGATCAAAGAAACAACCGTATCTCCCCCTACACCAAACTGTTTTTCTTGATTTTCTTCCTTGCCAGTGTATATTTTGAAGGCCACCATATAGCCAGAGGCAGTACACAATGCCCAATTCTTGAAACCGAATCTAATCGGTTTACCTTTTATGTACTGTTTGGCGTAATGTTTCCCATAATAAGGAATCATGCTTTCGTCAATTGATAAATGCTCTTTTAGACCTCCATGGATCTTGAAGTTCTTGTTCAGTTCCTCAATGAGTGGTCGCAACTTGTATAAACGGTCTGACACATCAATTTTGGAGTTGTCATTGAAATGTAAATAGTGTAAAATTGTTTCGAATCGGTTACAACGTATGCTGTGTGATAAAATGTTGGGCACATCTTCTTCTGTGGACCAGTACATCCGCTTGTTCGGGTATTTTGCATAACCGGATAAGATCAATCCACCAATAAAAACCCAAAATTCAGGTTCGGTTAAGTTGAGAGCAAAGGTTTTCTGAGATGCATATCTGTTACTTTCTTCTATAATAATACCAACAAGGCGTTTTGAGAAGTTGACCTGAAAAAAACTGCAAGGGTGTTTGACAGGTTTCAGCATCTGCAGAAATGGGCTTTTGCGAGCATTGTACATTTAGTGTTGAATTTAGATCACCTTTTCTCCATTTCAAGCAAGGTTGTTTCGTCACAGAAAGGCTTCTTTTTTTAGTTGCCGGTTCCGCTTCACATTCAGATGATGTACTTGCAGTCTCCTCAGGCCTGTCATCGACAATCGCATCTTCTACTATATGTTCTGCTACTTCTTCCTGAAGCTCACACTCACTCAGAAGAAGTCTCCTTCCCAAGTGATTTAGGTTACCTTCGTGCTCGTCATCAGACTTATCACTATCGGCATCAGTTTCATTGTCATCCTCTGGCGGGACCACATACAAAACATGTTGACTTGGAACATTACGAACATCATCTTCTTCATCTTCTAACGTCTGAATAATATCAGCAACAGAAAGCCTAGAACAGAAGATAGAAAATAATGTAGGACCGGCAGAAAAACAGAAAAATGTCAACAATTATAAACATACTTATTACTGCCTAAATAAAGTGTAAAGATTCAAACCTACGTCTGTGTGCATGTGATACGATTTTTCGGATCGCGCCGAATGAGAACTTACAACATAATAACAATACAAAGCTATTATTTTACAATGATCAGAGAATAATTGACAATGTCTTAGGAATACATGTACATGAAAATCAAAGTAAAATCCCTGTGTAAGATATTTAATTTCAACAATGTACTTACCCTCTGCGATAACGAGTCCTAGTACAAGCCGCCATACTTCTTCATTTTGCGTCTGGGAAACAGTGTTGACAAGTCCTGACAACACATAAATCTGGTATTCATTGTAGAATGTTCAAAGTGCATATTGAAGGAAACCAGTAACAAAATTATTTGTTTCTTAATTATTTACTCAGGAAAATAATTAGATCCGATTTTTCGGATCACATGCTGTAATTTATTTTTTAAAAACGCAGTGCAATAAAACCAGGGAAACACCGTAACATTCTCAAGTTGTTTGACACAAGATGAACAGAAAAGTATCAATATTAAGTAGCGTGACTTGTGAAATTGTTTTCAGTAATTGTAGAAACTTTACGTTTCACCGAACACAGTCAACACATTGCAAAATTGCAACAACTTATTCCAAGAATGTGAAATGGCTATCCCTCATTCATTGGAACAGTGTGTCAAAAATGTTGATGGGCTGGTTGATAGATTGGATTTTGATAGCCTACTGCTATAAGTCCCGGATTTTCCGGGACAATCCCGGAACGATATCATTTAACCGGGTGTCCCGAATAGTTTCTTCGAGATGCACAAACGTCCTGGATTGATTAATTTGCTTTGCCTTATTTTACTTCGCTTCTTGTGCCACTTTTGGCTAATTTGCGAAGATAGGGATGAGTGATGATATGATGAAATTGATGAATGGACACTAACAAACATCCATGCCCAGGTCAGGATTCGAATCCGGGACCCCTGGCGTTGTTGCGCGATGTGCTAACCACTCCGTCACGGGAGCCGGCAGAAATGTCTTGAAGTCGGGTGTGAAAGAAGAAATGATTAAGACTATACTTTCCTGAACTTTATTTATATTTAAATGGTAATATTAAAATGCTAATTTTACTAAACAATCTAGCTACATTGAACCACTCCCTCTCGATAATACAAGAGTTATCTAGTTACAAGAAGATGCTGCAAGGATATTTGACGATAGCGCCGCCGTCAGCCAGCTGCACTGAATTTCAGTTGCAAATCTGTTCCATTGCACAGTAAGCTGTTTACTGTAAACAGTCAGTGTTTGGGTGTCCGCACTGTTCAGTCCGCAGTTCTCAAATAAATTTCGAGTTTGTGAGATAGCAGCTTAGTTCATTATGGCACCGAAAAGGGAGGGCAAGATTAATGATATACAACTTTTTCGGGTCCAGCAAACCCCTCCCTCCCCAACAAGCTTCTGGTCAGCAGTGTCCTTGATTTTCACTTATGAAATCTAGCAACCCTCATCATACCAAAAGTTGAAACCTCCCCTCACCCCTTACGTCAACTATACCTATATACGCGCAAGAGCACTAACCTGCACCAATCTTCATAATTGCACCTACGCTTACACATCGTATAACGTATACTCACACCGCACAATACACTACTAATGACGTATTACATATCCTTATTTCACAGTAAAAATATTACTCAGTTCAATGGATTATTCTCAACCTCACTTATAACATTAAAAGTTGTATTTAGCTCAAGAAAGAGCTTACTGCTTTCGTTCAAGCTACGAACAGGATTTTCAGATTTTCACAAAACCTAATTTACTGTGTAAAGCAAAGATGAAAATAACCTTTTACAAACTTGAATTTCTAATTAACAAACAATTATGAGGAGCAGGGACGCCGACAGGGGTGGGCACGGGTGGGCAAGCGCCCACCCAAAAATTCCTGTGCCCACCCGCTTGCCCACCCAATCAAATTCACTAAGTATTTACATATACTTGGGATATGTGAATGTTTCAATAAATAAGTGTATTCTGGTATTTTGAAACAAAATAGCTTGAATATGATTAGAAGCAGCTACTAGGCTTATGAGGTGCAAAATTATGCAAGGTATTGTCAAGATGAGACCAGGATTTAGGGTCACTTTGAGGGCTGCAGCTCTGGGCCTTCACTGGGGAAAAACTGCTGTGAAAAGTACCACAAAAAAATGTAGAAATAAGTATAACTAACCACCTTATATAGCTTGGAGAGAAGTTATATCTGAAACTGTGGAGGGGATTGGTTGATTGATTGATTGATTTGATGTTTTAAGTCCACTTTATGCACTGTAAGGCTAATCGGGACTGGACCTACAGTTTAAAGTAGAATCCGAACCACTATGTGCCTCCACCGGGTATCGAACCCTGAACCCCTTGATTGCAAGTCGACGACGCTACCACTGCGCCATCGAGGAGGTCCTGGAAGGGATTGGGGTGAGGTCTTGGTGTTGTAAGGTCCGGGCCTTCACATATATAAATACCGGCCTGCGTATGATTAAAAAACATCTCTAAATAAACAAATAAAAACCCCATCCTAGAGTCATGTCATCTTCAAATATCTACATGGTTTAAAAAATAACAACTTTGTATTCGTTCTACTAATAAATACTAATAAGAAGCAATCACAATAACCGCTACAATACAGAGGTGTATAAATTTTGATGTAACAGTTATCTGGGTTTGGAAAAATCTGCAGAATTATTGAATTAATAATAGGTGGCTACCTATTTAGAAATCTTCGTTCCTCACATACATTTAGCCTATCAGTTACGTAATCATGTGATTTTTCTTGTGATTAACTTACGTAGAATTAAAAGAAGAAAGAGTTGGTAGGAAAGCTTTGTTTTGAGGGTGTCAGAGAACTAACCAATCACGATGATAATGGTTTAAACTTTAGAAGCATCAGAGGTTCAGCCGAAAAGATCAGCAGAATCTGTAGATGCAGATGAAGTAAAGAAAAAAAGGTATTATCACGAAGTATCCAAAATAAAATTTTGTTTGTTTGTTTTTAAATCCACTTTTATGCTCAGATAGGCTAATCGAGACTGAACCTACAGTTTAAAGTGGAGTCCGATCCACCAGGGGAGGGGGCAGTAGAACCCAGAACCTCTTTGAATTGAATTTAATTTAATTTTCTTCCGTTGACTCTTGATTAAAAGAGCATTATAACGCGACAACATTATGCCATTGGATAAAAAAGTATACAGGAAGAACGTGTCATCTTATCACAGAAGATGCGTTCATTTAAGAGGGTGTATTGCCAGAGGGAAGCATTTAAGACTTTTGGAAAACAACGTTGTTGTACACGGAGTTAGCTGCCTTGATCCATCAATATAACACTGTGAAATTGAAACTACCAGCTCAACTTTGGAAGGGGTATGAACTAATGCAACTCCACTTTTGGAAGAGTAAATTGTTGCTGATCCGACCGATTTGTTCTATGTGAAGTCACTTTTCTCCTAATTTTGGCTAATGGTGAAGATGAGGTTCAACGGTGATTAGATTAAAGTGACGAAGGGCGAAAACAAATACACGCAGTTACTGAAAATACAACCCCCCACAAATTATTTTGACTGTGGTTCCAGGCGCCAGAGACTCGTTCCCCTGCAAGATTAAAGTTTCCAGAGTATACTGGGTAGTATAGAGCGGTTATCTTTGAGTGTGTTCGATAGTCGTCTGTGAAAAAGAGATGAATTACCGGGTATGGTGATCAATTTCGATGAACTCCTTGTGTCCAAAATCACATTCAACAAAATGTAAACTATTTGTTACCAGTGGCGAAGCGTGACATTTTTACGTAGTCATCGCAAGATTTGCCAAACGTCAGGGTTGATCTTTCAACGGAAGGGGGGGGGGTACAATATATCTGTGCGATAAATGCCAAGGTCATTGCCAATTCAATGTAAGAGATCATACTACAGACCTTACGATTACAAAAGACACATAATTCTATCCCATTCGATCAGAATTATTAAATATGATGGAAACTGAAATGAAAACACCTCAATTGTCACGTTTAAAGGTCTCTTATGGTCCGCCGTCAATTGATGTTTTGATAATGAAAAGCACATTTCATATCATTCAATGTGTGCTTTTCCTCTTAACAAGTGGAAATAGCAGACATTCGCAGTGGTGTGCCCAGGATTTTCGAATGGGGAGGGATTACATGTACTTTTTAGTAGTCATTCCTGAATTCTTAATTTTGTCATCTTTTCCTATCTTGGACGTTCTTTTTCTTTTGTAAGATTATTGAGCCTAAGCAGGGATTATGACCCTCACCAACCCCTTCTGCACGCCACTGTACACCCGGAAGAATCTTGATGACTCCAGAGAAACCTTGCCGTGGCTGTAAGCATGGGGATTCGGGCTGAAAAAAGGGCCCGTTATGACCCAGACCTTCAAGAGTGGGAGAAAGTAGAGGTTGTTGGACCTTGTCGTAGGGTCTGCCCTGTTCGGAAGCGTTCGGCTGTTCTCGGCACCGGCAAAGACAACAGGGATTCGCACCACTTCTGCGATGAGCTGAGGCTACTAACACCATTGCCTTCAATGGAAAACTTGGCGGGAGGGTTCGGCGCGAGGGGTAGTACTAGGGCCTCATTTCGATGCGCTAAGATTAGCGAATCTCTTGCGCATTTCGAGCTGCAGGGGCGGCGCCAGAAATTTTTCACCGGGTGGGCAGAAGCTGTATATTGATAGATTAGGGTGGGCAGTTATAAACGTAAGGCCATATATATGTATGACATATACGTATGTTTTCATTCATTCATTCATTGTTTTCTGCCTAATTGGCAGGTTTTTCACTGCAATCTCCAGCTTTCTCTATTCTCTGCCTTACGCTTCGTAATAGCATACGACCCAGTTAATTTAATATCATACATAAGCTGATATCTCTTTCTTCCACGGACTTTTCCTCCTTCAACCATTCCCTCCAAGGCCTCCCTTAGCAGCAGTTCCTTCTTAGACAGTGTCCTAACCAGTTTCTTTTCCTCTTCTTGATGGTCTCCAGTATAGATATTTTTTCACCAACGCTTTTTAGTACGGCTTCGTTTCTTACCTTGTCCGTCCATTTTACATCCCCTCCTCTCTTATACGCCCAATTTCCCTACACTTCTTTTCCCTTTACTTTTCATATTTTCTTTTTTACTCTTTAATGCCTTCTTATATCTTTCTCAGCTTGTTTCCTCTTTCTCCCTTTCACTTGTTCTATTTTTCAAATGTTTCTCTTAACTTGCACACACACATCTTGTTCTACTTCTTTGTCTCCGATGGACACAATTATTTCAAGGAAGTTTTTGTGTGTGGGCAGCCATACGTTCTAATCACATTCTTTCATTCTTGTCAATGTAGTGAAATAAATATGAATCGGTTGCATCACATTTTGTCCTTCAAGTGCAATGGTAGACAATGGTGAAGAATAAAATTACTTTCTCGTAATTTAAATGCATGTTCCTGATCATTTTATTTTCATCATATGAGATTTTGACTGAAACTTGGGGGTTAACGATCACTTTTCGTGGCTTGCAAGGTTATTGCAACTGACAAATGTATCTGAATGAATGTTTGCAGTAACGGCGATCGGGTGCCAAAACTTGGGGACAAGGGCAGTTTACTTTTTTGGTTGAAAAGTCTTAGCATTAAGAGGCCATAGCGCGGGTGCACCAAGTGGCAAAATGTTGTGTGGGGAACTTTCCCCCTTGCTCCTCCTAATCGAAGCCACTGAATATTTGGATTAAAATTAATGTCTTATTGTGAATGTATACACACACACACACACGTCTTCATTCTGCATATAGTATCCCAAGTCTTATGAAAGACTACTTTGACAAAACATCACCCAAAAGTAATGATCAAGTAACATTGAAAAATCTGTTAATAATTGAAGAGATTATTTGCTAAGTTGTTATTCGTTTTCTGAAGTTAGTCTTCGTTACTCATGCGAGAGAAGTAACACACATATGGTTAGATGAACACATGTACTGAGGTAACAAGAAAAAGATAGTTTATATTTTGTAGAATTTGATTTTGGACACAAGGAATTCATCGAAATTGATCACCATACCCGGTAATTCATCTCTTTTTCACAAATGACTTGCGTTGTAAGGCGCTATCTTTTCGACAGCTTTAACTTTAATCTTGCAGGTGAACGAATCTCTGGCACCTGGAACCACAGTAAAAATAATAATTTGTGGTGGGTTGTATTTTGTCTGCGTGTATTTGTTTTCACTCTTCGTCACTTTCGCCTAATCAACATTGAACCTCATCGTCGCCATTAGCCAAATTACTTCACATAGAACAAATCAGTAGAATCAGCAACAACTTACTCTTCCAAAAGTGGAGTTTCATTAGTTCATACCACTTCGAAAGTTGAGGTGGTAGTTTCAATTTCACATTGTTTCATTCTTGGATCAAGGCAGCTAACTCCGTGAACAATAACGTTGTTTTCCGAAAGTCTCAAACATTTCTCTCTGGCAATACACCCTTTTAAATGAACGCATATTCTATGGTGATAATATAACACCTTCCCTGCGAGTTATTTCTACATATTTTATCTCCAATGGCATAACGTTGGCGACTTATAATGAAGAGGTTCTGGCTTCTACTGCCCCCTCCCCTGGTGGAAGCACAATGCACACTGGTTCGGACTCCAATTTAAACTGTAGGTTTAGTCCCGATTAGCCTATTTGAGCATAAAAGTGGATTTAAAAACAAACATACAAAATTATCCAATGGATACTTCATGACACCTTTTTCTTTACTTCATCTGCATCTACAGATTCTGTTGACCTTTTCGCTGAACCTCTGATGCTTCGAAAGTTTAAACAATTCTTATCGTGATTAGTTCTCTGATGCCCTCAAAACAAAGCTTCCTACCAACCCCTTTCTTCTTTTGATTCTATGTAAGTTAATCACAAGAAAAATCGCATGAGTAACGTAACGGATAGGCAAAATTTATGTGTGGAAATAGGATTTCTAAATAGAATTAGCCACCCATTATCAGTTCAATAATTCTGTTGCTTTTCCCAAACCCACCCATCAAAATGTATACACCTCGGTATTGTAGTCATTATTGTCATTACTTCTTCTTAGTATTTATTAGTAGAACTAATACAAAGTTGTTGTTTGTATACCACGTAGATATTTGAAGATGACATGTATGTAAAAATTGCAATGAAATGAAGAAAGAGACACTTCTGGACCAAATTAAAAAGTTGAAAAAATTTATTGTGTTGCTAATTGACGCAATGCTAAGATGTTTTTTTTTATTTGTTTATACATACGCAGGCTGGGATATGTGAAGGCCCGGAGCTTACAACACGAAGACTCCTCTCCAATCCTCTCTACAGTTTCAGTTATAACTTTTCGCTAAGCTACATGGGGTGGTTAGTTGTACGTATTTCTACATTTTTTTCATCACATCCGAAGTACCTCCTTTTTTTCTTTATGCAGTACTTTTCCACGCAGTTTTCCCCAGAGAAGGCCCAGAGCTGCAGCCCTCAAGGTCACCCTTAATCCTGATCTCATCTTCATAAAAAGTAAAGTGCTCCCCTGTGCATAGCACCACGCCATGAAGGCGCATAGGGGGTGTGGGGGTAACGCCCCACACTTTCTTGATCCGATCGTGAGTGGGGGTGATGTGATCAGCATCATGCCCCTGACCGCCTTTACCCCCCAGGGTTTCCCCCAGGTAGCCATGTTATTCGACGCTGGGTGGGCGCCGGGCATCTTCATACCCTGCATAATTTTGCACCTCCTAAGCCTATTAGCTGCTTCTAATCATAGAAGTATTCAATTGATGACAGTATATTTTGTTTCAAGTTTTCTAGTAATTTCTTTTGCTTTCTAATGACAAAGTTAAGACAGCTTTTTATGGGATGATGATATGTGAACTCTTCTAGTATAGATAATATTTATGAGTAAAATATACATGTAATGAACACCAGAATAGACTTATTTATTCAAACATTCACATATCCCCAAGTATTATGTACTTGTTGAATTTGATTGGGTGGGAAAGCGGGTGGGCACAGGAATTTTTGCCTACCCCTGTCGCCGTCCCTGTCGAGCTGTTACATGCTGTCGCTTGGCTTATTTAGCACAAATATGCAAGTATGCTTACTTATTTTTTACTTCTTCTCTAAAATATTCAAAATGCAATATTTTCATTATTTTGCTTGGTCATCGCCGCATCTCCCGATGACCGGACGCCTCGCCTCTGACTTGTTACCTTAGTGCATGAAGGGGTGCCCATCCCCCCAAAATTTGGGGAACAATATAATACAGACATATAAAAGCAATATATGTATACATTAGGTACTTTAGGCTTTCATGTTTGCTAACATAAAGCGTACAAAACTGCCCAGGCTCACTGTCATTGTTATAATACTGAACCTTATTCTTAACAGTTTGTCTGCTTGACTAACCTTGTATTAATGCGAACAGCACGCCTTCTCCCATCCAAACCGATTCTAAAGGCATAATAGCTGGTGTTTCATTTCAACTCCAACGCCGCGATCACCC
The DNA here is from genome assembly GCF_977018435.1 of Lepisma saccharinum. NCBI lineage: Eukaryota > Metazoa > Arthropoda > Insecta > Zygentoma > Lepismatidae > Lepisma > Lepisma saccharinum. The sequence goes on from NC_139232.1 coordinate 8,918,479, forward strand.
ACAGGTAGGTAGAGAAACTGTACATAATAACCATAACTGGAAATCAATAACAAGTCAATCAAACGAAAGGCCCCCCTTTTTTTTGGTTTGTGTGAAGATTTATAGAATTGGTATTAAAATCTTGTCCCCCCAAAATTTCCTATGATGCAGGTGCGTCAATGATCCCCCTGAGTGCACGTGTTCATCTAACCTTACGTGTGTTACTTCTCCCGCATGAGTAACGAAGACTTACTTCAGAAAACGAATAGCAACATAGCAAATCTATTCAATTCTTAAGAGATTTTTCAATGTTACTTGATTATTACTTTTGAGCGATGATTTTATCAAACTATCCTTTCATAAGTCTAGGGATACTTTATGCAGAATGTACAAAGAATTAGTTTTTCCGTGTGTGTGTGTATGTGTTTACATTCCCAATAAGACATTAATTTTAATCCAAATACTTAGTAGCGGTGATTAGGAGTAGCGAGGTGGGAGTTCCCCCGCCACATTTTGCAACTTGTTGCACCCGCACTATGGCATCTTAATGCTAAGACTGTTATACCAAAAATGTAAACTGTCCTTGCCTCCACGTTTTGGCACCCGATCGCCGTCACTGCAAACATTCAGATGCATTTGTCAGTTGCAATAACGTTGTAAGCCAAGAAAAGTGATCATTAACCCCCAAGTTTCAGTCAAAACTCATATGATGAAAATAATATAATCAGGAACATATATTTATATATGACCTTACATTTATACCTGCCCACCCTAATCTATCAATATACAGCTTCTGCCCACCCGGTCGAAAATTTCTGGCGCCGCCCCTGATGAGGATGCCCTTGGTAAGTATCCTTCACCTGATTTATGCGGAAAGATCCAGATACGGGGATTCACAGAGAAAGCCCCGATTGTCTCGGTGAAGATTCAAAAATGTAACCATACTTCAAAACTAGCACAAGATATCATAGAAGCTAATATAACACATTGAGAAATATTACTCACGGTTGTATAGTTCAGCGCTGTACTTTTAACTTTGTAATGATCGACGCTAAAAAGGCAATATATTTGAGAGCTCTCAACACTTAAAGAAGACTCACTATCAAAATCACTGAGCACTTATAATCTTCAACTTCTGGTTAGCACTTCCTCTTCATTCCTCCTGTCTGTATCCTTAAAAAGTTGCGGTAGAAGCCACCTCTCGCCGATCCATCACACTAAAAGTCTTTTCGTCTTTCAAACTACGGGTTCACCATTCGCGTTCTCTTTTGGGCTCGAACTATCCATGCACTTTTGTGTTTCGCGGTGACGAAATCTAAAAAATGTCGACAGCTTGAATGACTGAAAACTTTTCGCGTTTCGCGGACATCAACTGCAAAGACGAGATGCTGTAACTTTCTTTCGCCGACTGTTGCAACAAACCCGCGCCGAAATTCACGAGCGCTTATTTTCCATTGCCTTTGGGACTCAGTCTATTATTTAAAAGGGGAGTGAAGCCTTTTTCATCCTCATTCGTTCCGAAGAATAAGTCCTACAACAATCGGTTATACACTTCCAAGGAGTACACCCTGGACTGCATTTTGCAGACGAACGAGGCTCTGGCGACTGATCGCATGGCCAGTATAATTTTTTGTGTTGTCCTGTGTTATTTTGTCCTTGTGTGTGCTGAGTGCCTATTTACAGCCTCAGTTTTAACCGAATTCAGAATATTTTAATATTTTCGTTACAACACGACGTTACAGTCATGTTACTTTAGTTCTGGTAAGGGGCTGGACCCCGTATAAAGTGACGAGTGCAAAATAGACTAAGTGCTAACGCACTCAAAATTTTAAATTCAATGAATTATTCTATCATTGCATAACATTATCTTTATTGTGTTATCATGGTCATTTCATTTTTTTTTTGTTTTGTTTTCAATGGTTGTCACAAGGGTTGGTTGTAAGAACGATCCATGAGGCCGAAACACGCCTGCTTAAATAAAGACCCAAGCTATTCTATTCTATTCTATCCTATTCTATTGAAATATATGACAGCTACTTAGTTTTTAGGATCTCTTGCGAATATTACTCAACCATTCTTGGAGATTGTATATTAATGGAACAATAGAAACCAGTAGCGCTGAGATCAAGCTATGTATTGGAGAAGCAAGATTAGCATAACGTTATGTAGCTATATGATTATATATAATAACTTCTTGAGAAATTTTTGGGGTAAACGGCGAGTGCCTCGCCATGGAGTTCGGCGTCTGAAAGCAACCAAACTAAAAAAAGAAAAAAGTGTGCGCTGTGTTCTACTTGGAAATAGTTTCGCACCGCGACACAGATGGCAGCAGTGAAGCATGATACGCTTCTTTAAATGGAAAGATCGAGATTTGAAGTGTCCCAAGAAGGTGGGTTTACAGGTAGCATTTGAACGGGTATATCACTAAAAATAGCTGAAAAACGCAGAATGGAGCCCTCTTGCACTGGCCAGGACTCGAATCCACGTCAGACGTACAAATTTTAGCTTAGAGGGTTTCAAAAACCACACAACCTTTCCAAACCTAATTTGCACGATTAACATTACGCGCTCCATTTTCCCGCTTTCTCTAACCCTCTTCAATATACGAGAGTCTGTTTTAGGTAGAGGCTACATTTCCGCCTCCTATCATTGGTGGTTTCCAATCGAACATCGAGTAGGTCGTGAAGAGTTGGATAAATTTTTAAGTGGCGAATTTTCTCTTTTTCTCTGGCGCATTGGGAAGAGCAGTCCGCTAATAGAGTTAGCTGAAACTTGGAATTCGATGGGCCTGGCTTACTCCAGGTCTCGTGACCTGTAGGATTGGGCCTCTATGGCCGTGAAATTGGATTGTCAGAAGAGGATACTGCCTGTGTGTTTGCGGGCGCGAGCGCGTGCGTGCGTGTGTGGCAGGAAGAAGCGAGAAAGCAGGAGTTTTATCACAGTGGATGCTTCTAGTTAGGGAAAATCTATCTACCTACATATTGATTTACGTACACACATGCTCTTTCTCTCTCTCTCTCTCTCTCTCTCTCTCTCTCACACACACACACACACACACACACACACACAGAAAGAGGACATCACACTTTTAACATACATGTGTATATTTTTTGTTATTTTTATGTTGTTTTTTGTTATTTTATGTTGTTTTATGTCATAACTCAATCGTGACGACGAACATGTACCGGAATTGTTGAAGTAATGCATTTTCTGGTCTTGATGGATTAATTTGGTTTATTTTACTTCTCCTTTCTGCCACTTTTGGCTAATCACGAAGATGAGGATGGATGATGATATGATAAAATGGATGAAGGGACCCTCACAAAGAACACTTATGCCCAAGCCGGATTCGAAACCGGCTTCGTATCGCGCTGTGTTAACCAATCCGCCAAAGAGGTCAGCACTTTTTATGGTTTTCTGCTTCCATTTTTGTCTCCTATGTTTCTTATTTCCAATTTTTGCATTTTCATCTTAATATTATACTGTATCACATTTGGGTATTTTATTATGTACCATCTGTAACTCTTCATAGATTTTTCTTTGATTTACCGTCTTCGTTTTCTGTGGGTGCATATATGTATGTATGTATGTATATATATATATATATATATATATATATACAGGATGACCTGTAATGAGATGTATTCCCTGAAAGGGCTTAAAGTAGAGGCAATTTGCAATAAATTTGACCATATGATACCCCGTCCGAAAATTAATAGTTTTCGAGATAATCGAATTTCTATTGTTGTTTTTTTTAAATGACAATTTTCCACATTAAAATGCGAATTGAGAAAAAAAACAGCTCATTGTATGGCACACATATCAGCGTTTTCTGATAGCTGACAAATAAGTGGTTGGTTGGAAAAAAGTTTGTCCCAAATAACAATCACATGTAAGTAATGGGTGGATCTAAACTTACAAGTGGTGATAAAAAAAATCCAATTTTAGTTTACTTGGCAACATATTAATAACAAAAATGGTATGACACGAAGCGTACAAATTACTTAAATTACTTCCTTGTGTCATCTGCTATCCAACAAGGTACAATGTTGCTAACATTCACATTTGTGTACAAGAAATAATACTTAATTCATCTTCATGTGAATGGAATCAATGAACAATACAATTAAAGAACATTACACGTCTTGCTCAAAGTGGTCACCTCCGTTACGAATGCAGGCACGCAGGTTTTTACGGACATTTGGTCTCGTAACTCGTGATGTGATGGTGTCCTTGATGTGTTGACCAGCTGTAAAGATCCTCTCCCTGAGCTCTTCTTGCGAGTTTACCGGTGTCTTGTAAACTAAGTCTTTCATGTGGCTCCAAATGTAAAAGTCACATGGCGTCAAATCGATCGGGGGATCGAACTGGGCAGCCATCATGCTCGTAAATCATGTCACGTCTTGTAGCTAGAAGCACATCCTCCAACAACATTGCCATCCCGTTCCTCAAAAAATGTTCATAGGCAATGCCATTTAAGATTTGGGGCAGGAATAATGGCTCGATCAAATGATTGTTAATGACGCCCATCCATACTTCTGCCTGGGCGTGTGACAGTGGCTGGATGAAAATTACCCAAAGAAATGGATTGGCCGAGGCGGCTCGATTCCCTGGCCGGCTCGATCCCCCGATTTGTGCTTTGCGACTTCTACATTTGGAGCCAAATGAAAAACAGTTTACAAGACACCGGTAAACTCGCAAGAAGAGCTCAGGGAGAGGATCTTAACAGCTGGACACCATCACATCACGAGTTAAGAGACCAAATGTCCTTAAAAACCTGCGTGCCTGCATTCATAACGGAGGTGCCCACTTTGAGCAAGACGTGTAATGTTCTTTAATTGTTGTTCATTAATTCCATTCACATGAAGATGAATGAAGTATTATTTCTTGTACACAAATGTGAATGTTAGCAACATTTGTACCTTGTTGGATAGCAGATGACACAAGGAAGTAATTTAAGTAATTTGTACGCTTCGTGTCATACCATTTTTGTTATTAATATGTTGCCAAGTAAACTAAGATTGAATTTCTTTTGTGGTGGCCGCGGTGGCTCAGTCGGTAACGCGTCTGACTACCATGCTAAATGTCCCGGGTTCGATCCCCGGCCGGTTCAAATCCGGGAACTTTTCTAACGATGGAAGCGGCCCCGGCGCCCACCCAGCGTCGAATAACATGGGTACCTGGGGGAAACCCTGGGGGGTAAAGGCGGTCAGGGGCGTGATGCTGATCACATCACCCCCACTCACGACCGGATCAAGAAAGTGTGGGCGTTACCCCTACACCCCCTATACGCCTTCATGGCGTGGTGCTAAGCACAGGGGAACACTTTACCTTTTTTTATCATCAGTTGTAAGTTTAGACCAACCCGTTACTTACATGTGATTGTTATTTGGGACAAACATTTTTTCAACGAACCACTTATTTGTTAGCTATCAGAAAACGCTGATATATGTGCCATATAGAACGCATCAAAAGAAACAGAATACCATATATCATGAGAAATAAATGGTTTTATCATTTGGAACATATGGCAGGAAATTACAAAAAAAACAGAGCATAAGAATATCAGATGGTTATGACATATAATATGGAGCTCATGGAAGGAAATAGAAAAAGCACATAGCATGAGAAACAGATGGATAGATCCTGTATAACATATGGAAAGAAATAGAACCATGCAGAATATAAGAATCAGATGGTTAGGTCAAATACAACATATGGAAGGAAGTAGAACCATGCAGAACATAAGAATCAGATGGTTAGCACATATAGAATGTGTAGAAGTAAACAGAAGAACTCGGAACTTTACTATGTGGGAACCAATTTCTGCAAGGCCAAAAGGAAAACAAAAGTTAAAATGGGAAAATGGAGGCAGACCTACAATAAATAAGTGTAATCAATTGGAGAAACAAAGCGAAGAAGGAAACAATTGAAGTACACAGAGACGTCCCTCAGATTTTTCCCGAAGGGAGGGGAGGGATGCTGGAAGAAAGGCAATTTCCCCCAAAACACTGCTTCAGTGTTCCTGCAACGCTCTGACTGAAATAATTTTTATATGTGTGAAATATAATCTTAAGCCGACCCACTTTAAATCGCAAAATATGATTTCTTCTCCATCTTCCACGAGAGAAAGTGACATTTCTCTCCATCCAAGTTGCCCATTGTCGCTGGTATTGAAGAGAGGATAATTTCCGATTCTTCCTTTTCCGTTCTGCCGGAAATAGGTCTTGAGGAAGACAGGAAAGAGGCGCCGGGAAGGGAAAATTTAGAGAGGCTCACGAGAAAACCGACAAACCATAATAGTCCTGTCTCTTTATGTTGCCTTTCCCGCCCCCCCCCCCCCGGTTCATATTTCCTTGTATTTCCTCTGCTTAAGACGTTAGAGGGAAATTAACAAGATCCTAAATGACCCGGCATTCTTCCACATGGAAATGGAAATCGTCTCCATCTTTTATATCCACCCCCCCCACCCTCAACCAACCCCCGGATTCCGTTTAGAGGCAAAATAAGCCACCCGAAATTTATGGATCCTGATGCTCATGAAAGAAATGAGAGGATGAGATAAAAGCTACGAAAGAGGGGGGTGGGGGAGGAATTATGATCATCGTGCGTATACCGCATATATATTTTATGCAACCCGGTGAAATTAAACTACAAGAATTCTCAATCGTAGGTAACGAATGTTCTTCTTTTCTTCCACCACGCGGCTGTGAAATGGGTTAATGTATTACTTCGGTGTCGAATGGACTCGTAAATGTTAACACAATACTTCCCCCAACATCCTTTCCCTTAACTTTTTTATTATTTCTTGCTACGGTTGGTTCTATATCATGTCCCGAACAGCACGGCATACATACAGAGATCGTTCAATTTTTTTCTTGTCTTGATTTATTCCCATTCTTTTTTGCGGCGATAAACATTAGCGTTTTCGCCATTTATAGATTATATGCCATCAGGTATAATTTTTCTCTTGGCGATAAGATCTGGTTTATATACTCTGTCCCAGACATCTCTGGAGTAAGCGAACGAAAACATGTCTCTGCGCAAGTAGTGACAGCGCCACCAATGAACACGTGAGAGGCAACTGGATTGTGTGGAGGGGGAAAGCGACAGCCGTTACAGCCTTCGCAGCAGCGTGTACTGCTTCGCTCTTCGCACTCGATTTCCCCCCTTCTCTGCCGCTATGCGCGCCTTGCTCCAGAGATACCCGGGACATAGTATACTAAACTTTATTTGGATTTTGGCTTCGTTGTTTTCTATGATACGAGCGGACCCGTGTTCAATCTTCGTAAGGGTTACAAACGTTTTAGTGTGACGCCCAAGGAAACTACCACGAAAGATATGTTTCAAATGGACTTTATGCTCACGTAGGGTAAGCGAGATTGGACCTACAGTTTAAATGATTGATTTGGTGTATTTTACTTAGTCCTTTGTGCCGTTTGGCAAATTGCGAAGATGAAGATGAGTGAAGATAAAATGAAAATAATGAAGGACACTCGCAAAGAACACCATGCACAGGACGGGATTCGAATCCGGTTCTCCTGACGTTGTAGAACTCTGTGCTAACATCACGCCACGGAGGTAGGCTACAGTTATAAGTGTGGTCCATGTCTCCAGTGGAGGCAGAGTTATCCGTTATGTCATCTGGGAGGGAATGCAATAACACACACACACACACATGCATACATAGATATAGGGATCTGAGGGGTTAAGAGCACAAGTGACGTAACTCCAATGAAGATAGTTTTGAGAAAGCGGGTCATTTACATAACTTAGTACTGTGCTTAGCTATTGGCGCACAAATATAGTGGTGCCTCTACGAGCAAGAATTTGAAACTTACGAGATACTTACTTCTAGCACTGAAATGTTGATACTGCACAGTTCTAAGTTCTACATGTAACTCAATTTCCACAAAAAGTGAAGTTACGCCATTTGTGCTCTGAATTATATCATGCGTGTGTGTGTGTTTGTGACGGTTCGGGGGGTCAGTAGGACCTAACTATCACGTGCTGGCTCAGTCGACTTTGGATCTCGCCGCTGAAATTCCCGGTTTCAAATTCTGGCGTACGCAGGGGTAGTTTTTGTCAGTGTCCCTTCGTCAATTTCATCATGTCATCATCACTCATCCTCACTGTCGCGATTGGCCAAAAGTGGAACAAAAGCGACGCTAAAATACAAATACAAGGTTACCATGTAAGATGGGAACACACTGTCTTTATATGGAACGGTTCTCGGGTTCACCTAGCCTCTAATGAACCGGGATAAAAGCGGCCGGATTGTGTTGCAGATCACATCTCCTTCATAAATGTCCGTGATTGTTAATGGGTGCACCCTTACCTACAAATGCTTTCACGAAACGTCACAATGGCATGTGTAGCTTTATCTTTACACATGTGTGTGTGCGCGCATGTGTGCTTGTATGTATGTGTGCTATATATACGTATATAGTGAATGTCAGACAACGCCTTCATAATGCCTCGGATAACGCATTGATCCTCGACTGAGAGGCCCAGAGCGATAACGTTAATTGGAAATGTAATTGGTTTTTGTTGGGTCAGACAAACAGCGGCGGGGGCGGCAGTGTTTCCAGATGAATTGTGGGTAACACGTCGAAAATGGCACGTGGGCTCAGCAACAATGAAAATGGATATTGGTTATTTGGCATCATTGTGTGTCTGCTGGTACTGTTGGAGAATATGAATACATTGAAAGAATAGTGTAACACATCTTTGGAAGAGATTGGTTGCAGAAAACGTTTGCTAAATTATATATTCATGTTATTGTTTGGTAATTATAGTTGGATTTGTTCATTGTATTGCTATTTACGTGAGTTTTTTTGTTAAACTTTAGTGGTAAACTTAGTTAAATTTTGCTAGATAGCATTATATAGTTCGTTATGAACAATATGTAAAGGATGATTTAAAGGATCAAAAGAAACAGAACGGTATCTCAGAACTATTCAAATCTATCGATTCTGATCTAGTAAGCCGTAGTTCCACAACTACCACCAGGGCCGTAAACCCTCTGAATAACCTTAGTCATTAGCATATACCTTCTACAGTGCATTCGTTTTGGCTCTGGGCCGAGATAGCGCGTGACATGACGCAGTTGCCGGCATTTTCGTCCCGTAACGTCTCGCTTATTTACGCACATATATTGCGCATGTAGACAATTATATTTATAGTATTGCATAACGAGTACTAACCTGTATTATAAGATGTGTTCAAAGTTGTTCACGCGCTATCTCGGCCCAGAGCCAAAAAGAACGCACTGCACTTTCATTTCTTTCGTATTTATTTATGTAATTTGCCCATTACTCCAGTGAGCTTATTACGGTAAAATACTTCTGGCTTGTTGAGGACGGGAGAGAGGATGAATACATGATGCACACCAACATTTAATTGTCATCATTTGGCTACTATAACAATTTTGTAGAAAAACGTTCAACGTGCGAAGGTAATTTTAGCAGAATATTTGCTAGTTTGTTTGGTCTTTTGAGATTAATATGATGTTTCCCAAATTTATCAAAACCAATCTAGAAGTTTGACTTGAGATTTATTTTCGAACAAGCCCCATGCGAAAGTCTCATCAAGATTCTTGTTTCTCTTTCCCACAACAGTTGAAGCAGTACGATAAACGCCCTTATCATTAAACACGATAATTGAGATACGCTATATTTCAATATTAACACAGAGAGAACGAGAAAAGATAATTGTTGCTTTCTCTGTTTATTTTTTACGAATTTTTGTGTAAATATTTTCCCAGTTATTAATTTTTAGTGTAATTAGCACTATTATTAAAGATGTTAACAGTATACGAAATTATTACTCACAAAAAACAACACAAAATAAAGTAAAATGACCTGCTGTACGGTATAAAATCCTACTGTAGGCAGATTTTTTTTCGGGAGGGGCTGAAATTGTAACGGTGGGGGCGCTGGCGTGGTTGCATACACAATATATATATTTCATATTTTTACAATTTTCCTCTCTCAAAATGGCAACAGAGGTATTTTAAGGAGGCTTTTCATTTGCCACTCTGGTATTCCCCAGGGTTCTTCACTGCTTTTATTTGAAAATGATGATTTTCTCAAAATTTCGGAGGGGGCTATAGCCCCTTCAGCCCCGCCCCCCCTGCGTACGCCAGTGACTGTAGCCCATATGTTTTTTTAATTTAAAAAAAGTGCCTTCTCTATCGTAACATGCCACACGTATAACAATTATTGGTAGGGCTATGTCACCATCAGTATTCTACTATGAATGGAAATTTTTTGCAGATGTTAATTAATTTAATCCATGTGTTTAGTGGAAACATGTTCAAATTCAAAGTTAATGGGAATATGGTCTCCACTTAATGTTTAGGATTTAGGATTTCGTGTTTTAAGTCCACTTTATGCACAGTAAGGCTAATCGGGACTGGACCTACAGTTTTAAGTGGGATCCGATTGTTCATCCACCGGGTATTGAACCCGGGACCCCTTGATCACAAATCGACGACGCTTCTACTGCGCCATCGGGGAGGCCACTTAACGTTTACGAACCAGATATACGTACATTCTGAAAATTTTTGGACTATAGCACTGACTACCATTCCGAACTACTACCACCATCTCTACTATCATTCACAATAGTACTTACTCCTAACAGGAATATTATTCACCGTATCAAGACCAGCAAATATAAAGCCTTCGAGGATGATCTGAAAAATAAAATAGAAGATAATGTTAGCTGCATTTTTCACTTTCATTTCTGCACATAAGCAGGGTCGTGTAAAGTATCTGAACGTCTTCTTTTTCGTCAAAGCGTCCAGTTTTCTCCACAAAACTTCTCGAGACGAGTTTCTTTTCCCCAATACACTTTTTGAATTTGGACAGTCTTAACCTTTATCTTCCTATGTAGTGAGGAAATATAAGTAGCCTCTTAATATCTGTGTTCCTCTATGTGAATTTGGGGGCTTGTATAGTGCCTTGCCCCCGAAGTCAGCGCCTATGGATATAACTCTAGCTTCCCAAACACCTAACATATCTTGTACTTAAGGGAGTTTTCTGATCGATGCGACAAATTACAATTGATAAGTATTTGTCACTTTGAAACGAACCTACAGGATTAAATGCAACCTTTCGTACCGGAGTGACGCAACATGCCGCTTGTCGGACTGGGACGGTTTTCTCAACAGTGTGCGACGTGTTATCTCTATGTATTTGTTGCCCATGCACCTTTTTTGACAAGCTGAACTGACCCGTCGCTTGTCGCTTGTCACTTCGGTGTGAAAGTGATCAAGTCGTAATCGGGAACAGAAGCAAAGGGTCTGGAATTTTTATTCAGTCAAAAAGCATTAATGCGTTTCCATTTTGCGTAAAGGCAGTGGCGCCAACTTATAAGGGCGTGTGGGGCTCGAGCCCACAAATAATACGCCTGGTATATTATTTTAGTTGAGTTATCAAGTCCCCGCTCTTAAAAGTCCTTTTCCTCCCTTACTTCCCTAACAACAATGTGACCACGGAAAGTATAAATAATATAGAACACTGAAATGCATCATATTGCAGATGTTACAAATCAATACGAGATATTTTGTTAACAACAATCAGTCAGTAATTAAGCAGTGAGAATTGTTGAAGTGTATAATGATGAAACATTTTGTTTTATGATGAGGATGAGGGTTGATAGGCACTAAAAACTAAAAATAGTCAGGCAAAAAAGCCCCGAAAAATACAAAATAGGCACTAATATTGATGAACATCGACAGGTTTCTCATCATTTTCCCGAACTCAAAAAGCAGTTACCTCGAAATAGGCATTTATGACTGAAATAGAATAGGCTAAAACAACCTTATAAAATTTATGTTTTCTTCTCATATGGCCTGAAACAGTTTTTAAACGTAAAAACCTACATTTTTTTAAAAACCAAGAAACAAGCAAATCCTAAGTCTACATATAACATGTATTATTGCTTAGAATTATAAAGCAAAAATCCGACTTAAGCCCACCCAGTGTTTTTCAAACGTTGGCGCCACTGCGTGCAAGTATTCATACCAGTAAAGCAGGGGGTGCTCGTTCGGCGGCGCAGATCGTATGCGCAGTTGTCCGTGGAAGCATTACGTCGAAACGCTCGGCACGGAAAAGGCTGGTTCCTTATGCAAATATTGAGATATTTGACAACCAATATCTTCTAAAGTATAGTAGCTGGGGAAATGTTACAACTTTTACTGTTAAGATTCATCCTTTCTAATCAATTTATCACAAAGTTGATTCAAATGTGTAAAATGGTTTTCAAGAAATCTTGTTAGGAAGGAACCCCTGTTTTGATCTCTCCAGGCTTCCAATGTAAGGGAGTTTTAACTTAAGCGCGTTGGATTTCATTTTGCTCTATGTTTTGAAATAAGATTATTTTGTTCTTGTCAACTGAAATCATGCCTAAATGCTATTGAAAGCTGTGAAAACTATTTAAATCATAGTTCACAAATAATTTGATTAAAAGTTTTAAAGGTATCTGTTTTATTTAATAACGTATTAATTGGTGCATTCTTCTCCAGGATAGCTATAGGCAGTGACCACACTACGTGGGGGGGGGGGGGGGCAGGAACGCCCACCTATTCTCGTTCGACAATTTCTCTCTCTCTCTCTCTCTCTCTCTCTCTCTCTCTCTCTCTCTCTCTTATCTGCCCCCAGTAAAACGACAAAAATAAATAAATTAATGAATGCTCTTTTAGCCAAAATGTGCATTTTTGTGTCGTATGTAACGGAATAATAAACATGATTGCCCCGGGAAAATAGGATGTACCCCTCCATCTTTTCTATTGCGCCGTCACTAGCTGCAACATATTTTGATTTCTATTATTCCCACTGTATTTATTTTAATTTTAGTATTGTGAATCTTATTCCACTGTGTTACCTCAGTCTAGTTTCCTTTCTTCAATTTCATCATATCATCACGCATCCTCATCTTTGCGATTAGCCATACGTGACAGATAAGCGAAGTAAAATCATAGACTATGGTAAAATATACTAAGTCTATTAATCAATTATTTTCTTAAACTCTTTAATTCTTCTTTAGCATGCCACGTTTTTGTTAAAATTATATTACGATTTGTAAAATGACGATATTCTAAAGGAGAACACGCAATTATCTTTGTAGCGCATAGGTCAGAAAGTTTTAGGAATATAGATTTTCGAAATACATTTTTTCACATGTACTTTGCCCTCTTTTAAAAGTAGCGCGTTTTCAATTATGTTACTAATCATTAAAAGGATGCCTCAATACCATCTTGGAGGATGACTTCTAATATTTTCCACCTCCAATAAGTAATAATATACTTTCGCTCTCTGAATCTCCCATATAAATGCTAGGGGCCGTCTGCTTCAGCAGAGCTCACTGCTTCTCCGGTGACGTCACGCGTTCGTGCAAGATCGACAATCTTCGGATGGCTTTACCTAATCTCTATGTACCTTGCCAGTAAAGAGATTGGAATAGAACATAAGCTAGAGCGTAACGGTTGAAAGTTAAGGCCTCCTAAACTTTTGGGTGCGTATGAAAATTACGGTGCGTAACATCCGCAGCTCCCAAAATACTGTCCGATTTCTACGTTGCGTGCAAAATTTAATGACTTCGACGTAGTCTTACGGCTGTGTATGGGCCGCTTTATAGACTATTCCAAAGACAAGGTAAACACACAACGATGACGTATAAGTACAAGTGGTGATCGAAACTTCACCCAGAATTCCATTTCGCCTTTGTCTACTTCGCTTTATCCTCATAGAATGAAATTCCCATATACTAAACGCGGAACAGAACAATAGCTCGAATTTAATGCTCCGGTCAAATTATTGGAGGTAATAAAGCAAGCTGCGGGCACAGTTGCAAAAGTTAACAGGCTGCTCTCGCGAAATTTTCCTCATTTGTTTGGCTGATGGGTGAATAATTTAGAGTAATCGTCGGCACGCAAAGTACAATAGCCAGTATCCTGATTGCCTTCTTCAGTGTAATTACGAGCTATTATTGCCTTTCATTGTCAGTAAGCACAAGGACAGAAGCGAATATGATACAGAGAAATAGAGGAATAAAGAGTAGAAAATTGAACCAAAAATGGATTCTCTAAAGGTTAAATTTATTCCGTGCGCTGACCTGTTATAGGGTAAGGATGTGACGAAGGTCGACCTTCCGGCAAGGTAGGATGAGAAGGAAAGAGTGGGGAAATGAAGGAAATAAAATGTGGAGGAAAATGGTTCAAAGGGAGAGATAAAATAAAGCTGTAAAAGATAAAGAAGGAGAAGGGAAAAGAGAGATAGAGAGAAGAAGAGATAGAGAAAGATGGAATATTGAGAAAGTAACAAGAAAGTAGAAGAGAGAAAGATCGAGGGAGAGACAGAGAGAGTGGGGAAGAGGAAAGAAAGAGAGGAGAGAGAGAGATGGACAATAGAGAAATAGAGAGAAGAGGGAAAGAAATAGAGAGCAGGGAAGAGAGAAAGAGAGAGAGGTAAGAGAAGAAACAAAAAGAAAGAGGGACAAGACAAGAAAGAGAAAGAAGGGAGGAGAATGAGAAAGAGAGGGAATAGAAAAAGGGGAAAAAGAAGAAACAGAGGGAGAGAACGAGAATAGAGAAAGAGAAAGAAATGATGGTAAGGCTAATATCTATATTCCACAAACAATGATGGGTGGAGGCAAGCGGGTATAGTGCGGACCACATTCAGCTGCTAACAGTCACTAAGACTAATTGCTAAAGAGCTCTAAACCTGACCTAACAATTTTAACCTACAACTCCGCCTAGTTCTAATATAGCGTATGTGGTTAGGCTAGGAGGCAGGGGTGCCCACAGGGACGTTTCATGACGTGCTTGCGTCATGGGAATTTTTGGGTGGGACAAAATTTTATACCAATTCTATATATCTTCACTAAAAAATGGGGGGGAAGTCGCTTCGTTTGATTGATTTGTTACTGATTTTTATTTACGGTTATTATGTACAGTTTTTTTTACCTGCCTGTGGGTGATCGTGGCGATAGGGTTGAAATGAAACATCACCTCTTATGCCTTTAGAATCGGTTTGGAAAGGGAGGACGTGCTGTTCGCATTAATACAAGGTTAATCAAGCAGACAAACTGCTAAGAATAAGGTTCAGTACACCACCAAGCTTTCTGAAACCTCGGAAAATATGCGAACAACAGGCTTCCCCGTAACTTTAACTAACGACACTAGCGCCACTGCTCCCGCGCCAGGGTTTCAGATGGGTTGGTGGATCTACAACAATGGCAGTGGGCCTGAGCAGTTTTTTACGTTTTATGTTAGTAAACATGAAAGTGAGCCTACAGTACCTAAAGTAAACATATATTGCTTAAGGATGGCTATATTATATTGCTCCGCAAATTTTGTCTGACCAAAATAATTTGAGTAAATAATTCGGCATAAAGGGGGCGGGGCAAATGCTCTACCTTTTTGGGGGGGGATTGCGTCATAGGCCTTGGGGGGGGGGATGGGCGGGCACCCCTGCTAGGAGGGATAGGTTTTGACCTCTTAGCAATTAACTGTAGTGACTATTAGCAGCTGGATGTGTCCCGCACCAGACCCGAGTCGGGCAGTGGTTCACACAGGCTTTGAAATACTGTGATGTAGAAGGCAAAAACAAACCACCACATATCGTGTTACAAGTTGCAAGGGCAGCAAGCTTTCTAGAATAAAAAGAGATGGCAGCACACTAACTTTAAACACTACGAAGTAAAATTAAATTATATTCGCGTTAGAAACTTCTAGAAAATGTAAAGAATTCCTGCATCATAATACAGTATCAGAAAATTTGAATAACAACTTGACGATAAGTGAGGTGCAATGGATTAAAAATTTATTATTTGCAATGCTGTGCATATATGGATGTAAGCGTTTCTTGCTAAAACCAGATACAATTTACACACAAAGTCAAGAAACCTCTCTCTAGGACTCGATATAAGGAGTACTTCAGTCGATTGTTACTACAAATGATATTACACAGATATCAGTGGTGAAATAAAAGTAAGAACATGTACTAGAACTGTGTAAGACACACAAGCGTATTCAGTACCACAAAGAAGTAACAGCTGGTACAGAGGTGTTGCAAGTTGATCCAAGATAGCTCCAATATACAGCGTGTTACAATGTTTTGAACTCCTGAGTTACTAAAGTCACTACTGCTGCTACACTGAATATCCCAACTCGTATGTATGTAACATCTCTATGTTCCTTCGAGAAGATTAGTTGAATAAAATGTCGCATCTTACCTATTCTCTATCATTGGCTACCTACAAAAGTACCAACAAAACAACCACCCTATCTCACGAGCAAAACATTCCCCCGTTGATATTAAAGTTCCAGCGGGTATGTCAAATACGTTCATAGGTAATTTATTGATTGAGTTGGTATTTTAAGGCCACTTTATGCACAGTAAGTCTAATCGGGACTGTACCTACAGTTTAAAGTGGGGATACGAACCACTTTGTGTCTCCACAGGGTATCTATCCCGGGACCCCTTCATTGCAAGGTGACGACGCTACCACTGCGCCATCGGCTAGGCACACATTGATAAACATCTTCTCCAATGTGAAATACTGGAAAATGTGAAACACACACACATAAACCTATGCAAAGGATGAACATGAAAGGTCATTCCACGTGAGATGTCCCACGTTGCGCGAATTTGCGAGGAAACGCTATTTTGTCTCCTTCGGCAAAAGGACATTGATTGCATGTGAGAAGAAGTGCCCCACTTTCTTTCATTCCTAAAAAATTAATTGTAATAATTATAACAATTGAATAAAACATGATATTTTATGAAATGTAAGAAATTACAGACAAAGTGTAAGAAATCATCGATTAAGGGGAGATGTGCACGATGAAGACTACAGGTTGAGCCAATAAATTATGACGATGACCAAAGAACCTATGCTCTGGAATCCTCATCGGAAGAAGAAAACGAGGACTCACAATTAGGAAGGGAATTCACGTGTTTAGAATACTTGGACTGAGAAAAGGCAAAATCCAGAGAAGACTATTGGAAGTGCATTCACAATACACGCACGGTTGTATATGAGAAGTGCATTGAATTTAAGATTCAAAAATGAAGATAAATTATCCTTTTCATAGTAAATGATATTAGATTAATTTATTGGAATTATTTCTTTTATTTATTTTGATTGTATGTGTTTTGATTAGAGTTGCTTTTTTTTACTTTGTTTGAACGTAAGGATTTTAGGATATATTCAAATTCGTAGGTGCCCTAATAGGGTTGGAGTTTGTGGTATTCTTCAGCTTTTTGCTGATGCAAAAGGTGTAATATTTTTGAGAGGAAGGGGAAAATAAAGAACTAAGAATAGGTCTGGGAGAAATATGAATGCCTACTTAAGGAAAAGTTTTCTATTTTTAAAAAAAACTAATGTGTTGATCAATTTTCAAGTTTTCTCTGAGATTTATGGGTTATGTAATAATTTTAAAGTATTTTGCTAATCATTCAAGAAAAAGATTGCTTTTGATAATGTACATATTATTTTTAAAAATATAAACGCCATTTTAAACTATTATGGTTTACAATATTTATCATTTGGGGTATCTCACCTTTAACTCTCAGGCGAGATGAACACATTGAATTCTCAGAAATTGTAACATGATTTCGCTGATAAAAGTGTAGAGCTAAAGTTGCTTACCGTTTCAGGAAATTTCGCTGATAACAGTAGAGAGTTATATTTGCTTGTCCTTTTTGGAAATTTCCCAGATAACAGTAAAGAGCTAGATTTGCTTGTACTTTTAGGAAATGTCGCTGATAAAAGTGGAGAGCTAGAGATGCTTGCCGTTTCAGGAAAAGGGTTGTAAGGGGTGACTCTTCCACGTAATACACCCTGGACTGCATTTTGCAGACTGGGGTCTGGACCTACGGCCAGTACAATCCTCGTAGAGCTGTGGGTGTGTTCTTCAATATTTTGTCCTTCTGTGTGCTGAGTGTCCCATTACAGCCTCAGCTCTTAACCGAAGTAAGACTATTTTAGTTAATCGACATTGTATTTGTATCATGGAAGATTTATTTTAGTTATGGTAAGGCACTAGACCCCGCATAATGTGACGGGGCAAACAGGCTACGTGCTGACGCACCGAAAATTTCAAATTCAAATTCAGGAAAATTCGCTGATAGTGGAGCTCAGTGGCGTATACTGATTCTATGATGTGGGCTATCTCACTATGTCACGTGGTCTTAGGCTATGAATAGAAATAAGTTTACCAACTCCTAAGAAATCAGGTTGCCAACTCATAAGAAATCAGGTTGCCAACTCATAGGAAATCAGGTTGCCAACTCATAGGAAATCAGGTTGCCAACTTATAAGAAATCAGGTTGCCAACTCCAGAATCAGCATCACCATCTCACTGATATGAATAATATTATTTACAATTTCTGATCGATTTCTCTAGTGTATTTTATTCTCTAGACTTCAGGCTTCGCAGATAGACTAGCTAGCCAAGAATATACGCTCCTGGTGGAGCTAGACAAGCTAGATTTGCATGTCGTTTTTAGGGGATTTCGCTCATAACAGTGGAGAGCTAGAATTGCTCGATTTTTTGGAAACATTTGCTGGTAACAATAGAGATATAGAACTGCTTGTCATTTTAGGAAACTTCACTGCATACCCAAGGATCAACAAGAGTGATGTCCGAACAGAAGGCAATTATTATTCTCCTCTCTGTACCCAAATGACGTATGGAACTTCGGCTCTGGCCTAGTTTGAACCACAGCCTGCGAGTTGTTTGCGCTGCTTGCAGAGAACACAGGGACGCAAAAGGGACGGAGTGAAATATTGGCTTTGCAAGTGAAAAACAACGCGGTTAGTCCTTGCTCTGCTAAGTTCATTAGACCCGGCTTCGATGTCTGGAAGCAAAAGAGGTCAGGCAGAATGGGAAAAAAAGGAAGCATTTGTATCCAAGCCATTTCTAGCAGCAAGCAAATTCGTCTTTCTTTCTAAGGAGGTGGGGGAGGGAAGGCAATTACGCGCACGGGGGCTAATCGGGAACCGGAAGCAGCTACGTAGGCTAATGGCGCCATTATGTTAAGTTCGGTGTCACGTGAAAGTGACACGCTGTCGTATTGGGTGTCAGATTAGCAATTGGAGGAACAATTAACCTCCGAGCGCGGCTCTAAACGTCCATTGCAGAGGTAGTAAACGCGGAGGGATGTTTTTTGTTGTTTCTCCGGGCCTCATCTCCTCCTCACGTTCTCCAATGCGCAGGAGAGATGCAAGAAGCGAGGGATGATTAAGCAAATTGCGTTCCGAAAAAAAAGAACGATTTTGCAGTCTCGCTTTGACATGCCGAAGGTGACAAAAGAAAAAAGACAAAAGAGCAGTTTGTGAAATGAAAACTTAAGCAATGTCGCCGGCGTAGAATTCTGCGAATCTGCGGCACGGTCGTCGTTTTCCATGCAGGAATTCGCTTTGGGTTGCAAATTGCGTTCAAATATTGACTCCCTCTTTATCGCAGCCGAAAGGACCTTCCGTTCTTCTCCTAAGGAGCTGGTGAGGAGGCGAAGAATCTGTTTGGGTTTGCAATTATGATCCTTCTTCTGTGCACATACCGGAAGGCAAGAGCTAATCGGAATTATACCGCAAGAAATTTTGTGTTCTTGGGTTACTGCGGCGAATGATTTGATCTGTGCACTTTACTAATGAAATATTTCGAAGAATATCTGCAATACCCATCCCACGTAGCGTAATGGTTAGCGCCCTCACCGTAGGTGTGAAGGTGCTGGATGGATCCCTGGTGGAAGTTTCAAAATACTGACCCAACTACTTGAAAGGAAGAAGATTATCGCCGCTGTGCTGACCACGCTTCACATTGAACTGTGCCGCATGGTTGCATACATACAGGCAGTGGTGCCAACTAATATGGGCCCGTGAGGTTTGAGCCCACCCTATAATTTGTCGTGTTATTGTTTCTTCTTATTATATTATTATGATACCATGGTGAATAGCTTAATAAAATCAGTGAGTAAGACTTTCTTTTAAAGATTGTTGGTGTGTATTAATATCATGAAATATAGAAGGGAAAATTTATGAGATTTTTTTGTGAACTTATGTCTGAAGTGCTTGAGCCAACCAAATATTTTTCAAAGGTTGGCGCCCCGCATACAAGATAGAACATGCCGAATTTCGAAGTCTCGCACTGTTGAAACAAGGCCTTAACTAGCGATACTTTGCCAAGATAATTGCTTCTTACTGATGTCCTTCACAATGTATGACAGTTTTTTGAGTGCTGTACAGTAGTGACACCCTCACAAATTTATAATAGAATAGCATTTATTTCCAGTATGAGCCTTTACAGTTGTACATACCATACAAGGATGAAAAATTTTAGTGCAATTTTCCTACACCCTTCCTCCTCTCAGTCTACTTCCACAATCACCCTGCTTGGGAGTTCACAAACACTATTTCATTTAAACTCTTTCACTACACTTGGTTACCTGAGTGATTCCTACATTTTCTCACATTTATTTATTTAGTAGCCCCCCCCCCTTTCACAGATGTCCGCTATCCCCACTGAGCTTCTTTGCTCTCTTTGCCCAGACATAGTGTAGGAAAGTTCCCAGATTCCTTATTTGCGCCTCCCCCCCCCTCTCGGTCTCTCCCTCCTAATAACGCTTGTCATTATATTCTCAATGTTAGCTTCATTTATTTCCCTGATATATTTTTGTCTTACCTCCCCTGTTTCTTTGCACTGGAGGAGAATGTGAAATTTCGTCTCGTCTTTACCGCATAGCGGACAGTCTACGCTCCCGTCCTCCAGTTTTAGTTTAACTTGTGTCCATCCCCCAGTCTGAACCAGGCCAATCCTGGCCCTTTCTTTTTGCCCCACACAAATCCACGTAGTTCCTCCTTCCTCATTCTCGATCCGTCTCCACTATTTTCGCTGATGTTAACGATATTTTTGCGTAGCATTCTGCCAAAGCAGAGGGAAGGGATGGTTCGATCATGAGAAGTGGAAATTCCCCTCAAACTCCTTTAAATACCTCCCTGCTAATATACACTTTTCACAGCCAACTACATCCATGTTTTAAAACTTTTACAACTGCAGTAGAAGCGAAGATTGATTAATTGATTGATATAGTTTATTTTACTTCGATTTTCTGTCACTTTTAGCTAATCGCGATTGACTGATTGATTTGTTTTATTTTATTTTGCTTTTCTGCTATTTCTGGCTAAAAGGGAAGATGAAGATGAATGGTGATAAGATGAAATGAATGAAGGGAACAACACAAACATAATAAGGACGACACGACACGGGCCCCACAGAGGACTCTACTAGCTGTGAGTCGGCCAGTCTGCAAAACATAGCCCAGGGTTCACTACGTG
Source organism: Lepisma saccharinum (assembly GCF_977018435.1). Classification (NCBI taxonomy): domain Eukaryota; kingdom Metazoa; phylum Arthropoda; class Insecta; order Zygentoma; family Lepismatidae; genus Lepisma; species Lepisma saccharinum. The sequence continues at coordinate 8,939,806 of NC_139232.1, forward strand.
GAAGGGAGTTGACATTTGGATGTCTTGACAAACGGTCACTCTTTGCACCCCACATTAATCGCGATGATGAAGATGAGTAATGATTTGATGAAACTGATGAAGGGACATGCCGTGTACCGACTGAACATACTGTATATGCTGATCTACGCCAGACCTGATCTGCATAATCTGTGCACGCCAGACCTGGCTATTAAGTGTTTTTTGTCATCAGTTTTCTGCGTTATAGTTTCCATGTATGCACCAAAAAATCTATACCGTCCTTCGTGATGAGACATCTAGCATTTATACCATTATGTAAGTTGTTGTACTAATTCTGTTATTGTGTTGGTGAATTATACACTTTTGTTTGTGTCCGTACTCCAGTCGTATTCTTTACTCCATTTCCTGGATTACAGAAGAACAGAACAGAAGTCGTAGCACGCTGCGGCAACTGCTCCGCCACGGAGGTCGGTCGAGGCTGAAGACAGATAACCAGCATCATTCTAGCAACATCATCTTCATCAGGATGACGCTACCGTTTTACTATGAGAGGCCCAAAGCGGAATTAATGCGACGCACGCATGAGGCTCGATCATTGATTCACGCAGGAAGCAGCATCGACAAAGGAATTCCCTAAAAAAAAAATCCATATGCGAATCCATAGCTCCTGCCGGTGACACTTTGTTATTGGCACTTGCAGCCACTCTGTCGCCCTCTGCCGCGAAATGGAATCATAAATATGTGACGACTTGCTGCAGGCTGCATATGAACTAAAAGCCCGCCACAATTCACCCACCGGGGGCCATATATCTCCCGGCTTCTTCTGCCCTAAATTTTTACGCGGGAAGGATGAAAGGTTCGGGATTGGCGAAAAGGGGTTTGAGACGTGACGAGGTGGATATCCCTGGATAAAATGCTGCAAATATGTTTGCATATTCTATGAGAACGCGCCCTCTCCCTTTTTATATTCTCGATATCCTCGTGAGAGGTTAGAAGATAGGGATCGCAATTTAAGTTGACATTTGTTAGGAAAATACCTAATCTACACAAGAAAAGTTTACAGGGTGAGTCAAAGAGAATAAAACAGCTTTACACAGTTATTATGATGTAACTATTTATGATAGAAAATCAAACAAGCATCAATATAAAGAACTCTGGAAGTTTTACTCACATGTCTCACATTATAAAGATTCAATATGGGAACCAACCACATGCCACGTGGCAAACGTCCTAATGATATAATCAAGCTCTAACAATTTGCCGTTGCAACTCTGGTTGATCTTTCGGAAGGGATGGAACAACATACACATTACTAAGGCTAGGATTTTGATGATCTTAAAATTGCCAAAATATGACATTTAAAAATTGCATTTATGACCTAATACATGCAAGAAAATGCCCTATAAAGTTAGAAAAATGACCTAAAAATTCTTAAAGATTTGTAAAACAAATTTATAAACTACCAAAAGGAAATTCAAATTACAAATTAACGTTACAGTATCTATCACGTGTTCATTGCGTATGGTAGTACAAGTAAGAAACTTCACTTTTTGTCATCTTTAACACTTTAAGTACTGAGTTGCAGTACACAACGAAAATCATATGTAAATTTTCAAAAGTGAATGATTGTCGGTTTTCGGACAAGAGAGCCTTGTACACGGAAACAATTTCTCTCGACTTCCACCCACACAACAGGAGCGTAGGCTACTTGAAATGAACAATATCACTTGCTGTTAAGTCACTTTCAATTCTATAGAGTGCAAATTGCTTCCCTGACAAAATGTCCGATACAGAGCTCAAAACTCTGTATCCCTTGTTTTTTAACAATAATCCATCTGGCGACAATATACTTACTGATAGAGGGGGAAATCACATTGTTTGAGCTGAATTGTTACACAACAGCTTGTGTCAACAACAACAATACTGCACAGAAATGTCTTTGTTTCCTTAAACACAGTCGTTCAGAACTGCGCTGAAGGCAATGAGACGAGAGTCGGGAACCTCTCTCCTTCAAAGGGTTGCATTTGCATGTAAAATGTCCCTTCTTTCACCAAAATGTAGAAAAATGCATAAAATGACTTTTAAAAGGCTGAAAAATGACATAAACGGTTTAAAAAATTTAAAAAATGACCTTTACTCCAAAAAAGGTCAAGAAATGCAAACAAATGCCTTAACAAAGGCATACCAATTAATTCACTTACGTGTAAAACACGTTTCTATCTACTTATGCAATGTTTCTGCCTTACCAAAAAAAATGCATTTGCATCAAAATCCAAGCCCTACACATTACTATAAGAATGCGTGGGAAATGTATTTGCACCAGCCATCGCTATCTACAACACATCAAGCAAGTTCTGCTGGTCCTTCGCAATTTTGCAACACTAGCCACCCCCACACCCCCTATACGCCTTCATGGCGTGGTGCTAAGCACAGGGGAACACTTTACCTTTTTTTAGCGATCCTGGCGGTGCAACGTCAAAGTAGCATAAGCGCGCAAAGTGGGTATAAAACTTTCAGAGTTATTATTTATATTGATGTGTTTTTTATTTTCTGTCATAAATAGTTAATTCGTAATAGCAGTGACTTGCCCTTTACTTGATATTTCTTGAATCCAAACCACTTGTGTAAATAGAAAAACGGTTTGGCCACAAGCACCATATCGTGGTCGCCAGTAACAAATACGAGGGTTGGATATAAAATAGTGGCAGCACTTGTGCGTCAGAGTATTGCTGATTCATTTACAAGGTTGGAAGAGGACGGAGTGTAAAGCGTTGAAGTACAGCTAGCTGGCAATGGACCACTATAAAAAGAATCTTACCACGTTATAATCAACCGCGGAACGGTTATGTTAATAAAATCCTGTTTCCCTGCTGACCGCTTCGGATAGAAGGGATTCTAAGGTCGTGTCCGAAAGGTGCAAGACCGTTCTTGAAGTGACACCCTTGGACAATTCTCTCCACTTCAGTCCTAAACCCTTGAACTGGAAGCGGAAATCTTTCGAATTGCATTTCGACTGCAGCGCCAAATTCGATCAGTCTAGATACGAGAAAACATTTACTTTTCCCGCATTTTAAACACTAGTTTTTAACCATAGAAATCCCACAGAATTTTTAAAAGTTCTTAAACTTATACTTCCACACATTAGAAGAACTACATCCAATATCTGGGTGACTTTCGACTTGCACGATTTTAAACACGTGAACAACGAGTGCAGAAGTCTAGTGAGGAAGACCCCATTATCGATTCCTGCGTGCTGCTAACTCTTATGCTTGTTTAATTTGAGCTTTCGAAGTGCACTAGGTGGCGCCACTTCCGACAAGACCGTACTTCAAGACTGCATTTTGGAACTTTCGGACAGAGGCTTCTTGCTCAAACAGGCAGCCAGCGGTAGGCCTAATCAGATGTTTGACTGTAAGTTTCTTCGTAGGAGCGGCAACTGGCAGAAAGGTGGGATCGTACAGAAAAAAAAATTGGCTCTATTGTAGAACACTGTGCATGAATCCAAATCAAGATGACAATCATTTACTAATTACAAATCCATTTGCATCTTATTATAAAAGCGACGTTGGCTTATTTTGGAATCAAATGGTTTAACCGATGTGGCTAAATTTGTTGAGCAGTAACAGCAGTTACTGACTTTCGTTGTCAATTGTTTTGCCAAACCAGCTCAAGCAGTCATTCCATTAAATTTAAGTCATGTAATAGAGACCCTGTTTTGGAATGGTCATACAGACACACAAACAGCAATATCTCCGTGTTCTTAAAAGATGATGAAAACGCACATAATATTATTTTCTGCAAGAGAAAACAAGGGAATGTGACAACTGAATATCTAAGGTAAGAAATTATGGATAAATGTTTATTTTTATTGTTGAATGTAATGCCAAGTTCACATGTTATGCACAAAATATCATTACTTGTTCTGCAGAAGTATTCAATATTCAAATATAATACTTAAGATTTTTGGCATCAACATGATGAAGTCATAGGCGCAAATTCTTGAGACTTAATTTTCTTGAGGAAAATATAAATACTATTATTATATCGCTCCATTTTCCTACCTATAATGACACTCGAATATATTTTTCAGGAGCTCATGGATGCGCCCAGCTACATGCATAGTAATATTAACATCTGAGGGTAGAACGTTATGTGGTTGATTGATTGATTTGGTTTATTTTACTTCACTTTTCTGCCACTTTAGGCTAACCGCGATGATGAGGATGAGTGATGATATAATGAAGGAGCAAGCACGTCTGGATTCGAACCCCCTGGAACGTAGCGCGCTGTGCTAACCACACCGCCACCAGGTTAGGAGGGAGAACCTTGTGGAATATACAAGAAGGTGTTAGGGTGATACGGGGAGGACATTTTTATATTCTAAAAATGCCACCAGATTTTCCACAACGAATTATTATGCTAGAAAAGCCTGTATTGAGGACACTAGCTACAATTCTGTTCGTTCATATATTTTCTTATACTCAAATGCTGCAAATCCTATTTAATATGATTTTAATCTTCATGCAACATTATAATTTGTGGTGAACAAACATATAAATATAATAAAACATAGCCAGACCAATGGGCAAGTCACTAGCGAGAATATAATCTTAATCATACTGAACACACCACAACTTTTTGGTTCAAAAATATTTAATTAGTATATATTGTTTTGGTAAAAACAAACAAGAAATAATAAAGGCTTTTGTTAATCTTTGCTTTCAAGTGTAGAGAGTTCCTGTGGGTGTTTTTTACTCTGTATTTTGTACTATAAATATTAGGTTAGTTGTAATTTATTGAATATCAATGGTCTTCTTCTGGTCATCGGAGAAATAAATTGCAGTTTTGTAATTCATGCGTAAACTATGTTTTACTTATATGTTAACTGGAGTAAAGTAACTTACAATTACTTAAATTAACAGTAAATGTTCTGGTCATACCAATAACTACTCACACCTAAAACTTTGCAAAGCAGGCCTCCGTGACGAAGAGAAGCGATTTAAAAATGGGCCCTCCTCGATGGCGCAATGCTTTGTAATCAAGGGGTATCGGGTTCGATACCCCGTGGAAGCACATAGTGGTTCGGATTGCACTTTAAACTGTAGGTCTAGTCCCGATTAGCCTTTCTGTGCATAAAGCGGACTTAAAACACCAAATCAATCAATCAAAAGAGACTTAAAATAACAAAAAGTGCAAATAAATACCAGAAGAAATAATCGTATCAAGTAAACGGACCTTGGCGACACCCTGTAAGCTTGTGTGTGTCTGTTCTTGTTATTCTGCGCCAGAGAATGGGTCTCCTTTGTTTCACAACCCTTATCCAAACTTGTGTTCTGAAGTCAGACAAGAAATGCCTACGAGATTAGGTTACATACAGAAAACTAAATGCATCATATCGATTGATGCACCTTCCTGCATCATCAAAAAAGATGCATTCTGGTGCATCAAAACACATCAAGGTCCATCACAACGCATCAATTGATGCATTGAAGTGCATCTCGACTGAAAGCAATCCTCACTTGAATCAAATGATGCACTTTGGTGTTTCTTTCACGACATACAAAAATGCACCCAAATCAATTGTGAATCTGATTCTTTGAAGAAGCCATAAAACACACTTTAGTGCATCAATTGATGCATTCTGGTGCATCAGTCGATATGATGCATTTAGTTCTCTGAGTTTAGGTCTGTTAGGTTTGGTTCTATTAGCATAAAAACACTGAAAAATTACTATTTATGCTAAGAGAACTAAATCTAGCTAGCCTCAGCTAACAGCTTGGGCATTTAGCCTAAAACTTAATAAGTATTCTCCCGCGACGTCAGAACACAAGGTTGCTCAAGTGTTGTGCGATAAGTGAGTCCCCCCAGACAATTCATAATATAATAGCCGACCTCCGAGGCTGAGAGGTTTTCACAACACACTACGATGCTAGGGATCCAGGGTTCGAATCCCGACCTGGCCATGGCTGTTCTTTGCGAGTCCCTTCATCAATTTCATCATATCATCATCACTCATCTTCGCGATAAGTCAAAAGTGGCAAAAAAGCGTAGTAAAATACAGAAAATCAATCAAACTTAACTGTAACAGAGTTACTTTTAAACAATACTTTTCCAAACATTGCTTATTGTACAGAATTCCTAATTTTTGGCATTCAATTTCATATAAAGGGACTTTTAACCACCCGAACAAAGATCTTTGAATCGCAGAAGGTCTGTGGATAATGTTTAAACCACCCTTCTCCTGGCTGTTTTTGTGGTACTTTGCCAAAATGCACTGTTCAAGAGACAATCGGAGGGAGGGAGGCAGTTTGTTTGATCTTTCCCGTAATAAATTGACCGCTGCCTACCCTCGACCATAATAACCGCAAAATGCACTTGAGTCGCCATCCGACTGTCATAAATATGCCTGGAGTCCCTTGCCTTTAATTGTGGCCGGCAATTCCGTGGGAGGGCTGACCGCTTGCCTTCGCGATACACGAAGGCTTCTTTTGTCCGCTTCAAAATGCGCAACAGACCTCGGAGATGATTTGAATGTGAGAGTCCATTGTGTTGGCTCAGAAGTATGGCATTATGTGAATGAAACGACCATACAAGCACCGCTTTAATTTCAGAATTGTTTCCCATTATAAATACCTGCACCCTATTTACAGCCAGCGGCGGCAGGTGGCTCTGGAGTTAGGTGAAGGGCTAATAGGAAAAAAGTAGGTTAATGCAAAACATCCTTGTTATCTTCGTCCAATATATAGGCCCCAATACCACCACCCACTCACTGACATAAATGCTCTCCATGAAGGAAGCCCCGGAGGAGAAAAATGCCCGATTACGACCCCCCCCCCCTCCCCATTAAATCGTCCCAAAAGACCGAGAAAATTAAAAAATCGCTCAATTATGTCCTTCTTTTCACGTCCTTAGCAGCCCGTTGCCACGGGCATTTTTTTCAGCACACATTGTTTCCTTCAATTCTTAATTGTCTAGCTACATTATATTTCTCACAGATAAAAAAAACTCACAGATGAATGAACTCCTGGTTTTGAAAAGGTGCCTCAAACAAGGGTGACATCTACATAAGAAGAAGATTCAGTCCAGATACAATTACGTGTACATTTTTATACTCAATGCGAAAATATACACATCGTGCTTGTTCTAACTTAATGTTTAGGGGCATAATAACAAACAATTCTTTAGAGCTTGCTGTGCTTCTTGTTGCCCATGGAAACAGACGTTGCTAGGGAACTTAAAGAAAGTTTATTTTCACCGCGAAAACTACTGTAAGGAAATTATGCTAGACTTTTCGAATTTCAAAACATGAGCATCAGAATGTATTACAGAGGAGAGGTAGGAATTTGATGGGAATGACGGAAACCAATTATTTTTCAATTAAGTTTACAAATGTGAAAATAAACAAAAGACGTAAATATTGCTTTTTCAATTTAATGTTGCTATTGAATTCGTTTATATGAAATATCTGACTATTTTGAAACGGACAATAATTACCCAGTTTATTATTATGAAAATAGACAATAATGTGTTGAATATTTGTACAATTTCTGTATTAGAGTATACACATAAAGTTAATTTCTAAACGTTTCAAATTAGCAGACTTATAAACATGCAGATTCCCCTTCATCCAATACAACATGCAGACATTTTCAAAAGGTCATTATGATCATTGAGGAACCTCATCTATAACGTGATTGCGTCCACAACGTGGCCGAAGGTCACGCATGCGAGCGTAGAATACGTGGCCAAAGGCCACGTCGAAAGTACGGAGGCCTATATACTATAGCTGATTATCAGGGAAAGGATTTATATGTAAATACATATTTTCATACAATGTTAACAATGTCATTGTGAATTATCTTTGCGAATCGTGATATGTTAGCTCCAAAAACGCTGTTTTATTACGCATATTTTTATATACATTGGCTTTTAGCATATATTTTACATATTTTAGTATATTTTTACATATAATGTCCATATTTTCAAACATTTTCAGGCATATATTCTATTTTGATGCTAATACTACAGTTTCTTTATTGTGTTAAATACCAAAAGTTTACAATTCATCTGTAGTTTGTTCGTTTTGTATTCTGTTTATTTTAAATCTTGACAAAAGACAATGCATTTGTCATTGTAACATTCTTGTCAACAACAGAGAGTGCAATCTCAAGCTTTCGTGTGAAATCCATTCAATATTATAAATATAATACTCTCGTTGCTTCATGTGATATTGAACGCAGTTTCAGTCAATATAAATCTGTCTTCAGGGAAAATAGGAGATTTACCATTCAGCACTTAATAGAAAGTTTGGTAAACCATATTTTTGTGTTGGGTTTTGCATTACAGTTGATGTCATGTAATTTATTTATCTAGGTGTGTAATCTGTTTAATGAAAATTGCCATTTTTGACAATTGTAAGTCCATATTTAATTCCATATTTTGATTAACTCAATAATTAATTGCCAGCCCCCGTGGCGGAGTGGTTAGCACATCGCGCTACGACGCTAGGGCTTCCGGGTTCGAATCCTGGCCTGGGTGTGGATGTTTGTGAGTGTCCATTCATCAATTTCATCATGTCATCACTCATCTCCATCTTCGCAAATTAGCCAAAAGTGGCACAAAAAGAGAAGTAAAATAAACAAATACAAATAAAAATAAAATGAAATAAAAAATCAATAAATAATTGCATATCTTACGTATTGTAAATGCATATAAATCCGTTCCCTGCTCATCATCGTGCGTTACGGCTTGTTTTAAGTCATCTTTATGCACAATAGGCTAATCGGGACTGGACCTACAGTTTAAAATGGGATCCGAACCACAACGTTCCTCCGTTGGGTATCGAACCCGGAACGCCTTGCTTAGAAGGCGACGACGTTACAACTGCGCCATCATGAAGGCCTGGCGCTGCATTCACCCATCTATTCAAAATTAACAATAATAAAGAGAAAACGCAAAATTTGTAGAATGGTATTAAATCTTAGAGAGCAGCTACCGACAACAATGTTGCCGGAAAAGCAAATACATAGGAGAAGCAGTCATTGATCACTGTCCCAATTAGCCGAAGATCGATCAGATCCTACGTGTACTGAAACTAAAGGGGGTTGGGGGGGGGGCGAGGGACGCTCGAAACAAAGCTCGGGAGAGATAGGATATCACATTAACTTAGGCACCCTGGGGAATTAGTCAACGTGCAATTCCGCCAAAAACGCCACGTGCGTGACGTAATCAGTGCAATAAGCCTTTGGGAAGAAAAGCAATACAGATTCGTTTTTTTTATTTTTTTTGGAGGGAGTGAGGGGGTGGATGTACGCGCGAGTATATTTTAATTTCGTTTATCTGGATAGGAAAGCGTCGATGCGAAAGACTTCGGGATTTATGTCCGCCTGTTATTGCTTTCTCGTTTCATTGTTTTTAATCGTGTGTCACACGCACTGCGTGAACAATGATGCCGCTATTGTTGCGGATTCCCATGATATAGGTCGCCTTTCCTATACTACTTATTCAGATAAGTTCAGTAAAAACCGGATATACGTCATTCCTCTTTTCCGGCGCTGAGACGTTGCCACGTTTAAAGTTAAACAAATGAAAAGCGGTACGCGTTTACGCATTCCGTTCTCGCTCCAGCGGACGACAAAGGATTAACTTTCTTTCTTCCAGTTGTGACATAAGGCCTCCTTTAGAAGAAAACACATTTCTTTGGATTTTTCTTAACATTTCTGCTACGATTGAAGTCAAGAAATCTTGTAGAATTTTAATACCATAGTAATTCCATAGCATTTTCCACAGATAGGGTCGGTCCAAATTTCCTCAGCTCTTCGCTAACCAATCAGAAGCGAGTTCTAGGTCACGAGTGCAGATGTAATGGCGGCCGAGCGCGATGTAAACAATTTATCACTTCACATTTTTAAAAGTCGATAACTATTCAACCGAGAGAAATAACGTTTTCTATAAATGAAGGTGCCCTAGGTAGAAATCGAGGCGCTGCTTAAATGCACACTTTATGGAGCATACAGCACACTTATGAAAGAATAAATCAGTTGTTTCGATTGTAAACGCCGGGCACTTGCTCATGGACAGAAATAATTCTATATATAGGCGTTACTTAACGTTGCAAATAAATATGTTGAGTTTCAGTTTGTTTACAAGATATTTCGTCAACTAAACAACCATTTCCTCTTTTAAATTACATATCTTCCTCTTTTAATTTATTAGTTATTAGATGAAAAGCTCGTAACTCTTATGCCTTTCGTGCTGTACATATTGCAAATGTAATTTTACACACATCGCATCCCAATCGCAAATACTAACGTTAAGTACGTTAAAAGTATTACCTGCCATAAAACAAATGCTATACGATTTCTGAAGCATGTAAGTCAACAAAATTTGGTAAGGAAATGTTTCAGTCTAAAGCGGCCCTAAGAAAGAAGAAGGAAATTGAAGGCCACGTTAAAGCACTTGCAATGACCAATCGGCCAAAGAATATGCTTTTGTGATTTTTTCCAGTCGTGCACAACACCTTTTGCTGTCAACATGAACCTTTCGCTCGCATTTCAGGGACAGGCAGGGAATCGGAGACCCATTCGCTTGCTACGCGGCGGCGGCAACCATGAGGCTTCGCTGTGCTTGGCCTTTTTGAGGGGGCCACCTGTATCGAAAACGACCCAAACCGAAAAATTTGGCAACGCAGAATACCACGAGACTTTCCCCTCACCACGGCAACTGGACAAAGCCGATTCGTTCAGCGGTTCATGTGACCCGCCCTGGGTTTCGTCGGGAAAGACAAAAATAGAATTTTGAAGTTTGTTCTTTCGCCGAACAGGCTTTAGGTACAGTCACGGACACTACCGGCTTGTAACGATTCCATTGAAGGTCAATATATTCATTACAAGCCAGCAGTGTCCGTGACTGTACATTCCCAGAATTACAATATGTGAGTGTAGTCCCTTTCAGCAAACACAAGTTGAAATATTTTGAAATGCCCTTGACATTACATTGTAGTTGTTTGTTATTTAGTTGAAATATTGGGTTTCTTTAATTTTTCAATTATTTATGATGTCACAGGCAACTAGTATCGGATGGACAAATATAATAGCCTTCATGTGCCAACCTCTCAACATAATTTAAAGAACTGAGAGATTTATCAACAAGCCATAAATAGCATAGCAACAAGGTAACTGTAATATGGAAATATCTAGAACAATACCGAGGGCATGCGAGACAGTCTCCGCGCGGCTTTTCCCCCCGAGTCAGTGTTGCCAACTTAGCTCTCTTGGAGCCAGATCTGGCTCTTTCGTGCACTCGTTTGCCTGTGAACTGGGGCGCCCGCCCCGTTCCCCACTATGACACCATCACTGGTTCCGGTCCACATAGACCAACTTTTGCCATGATTATACATTTGGCACGTGACGTGATATTGTTATATTGGCTGCGTCGCCCCATCCCCTCTTATATCCCCAAGCTACTTTTTTTTTCATAGCGCCGTGTTGACGTGAAATTGGCATAATATTGTTATCAGGGAATCCTTTATTTTCGATTTCGTACGACCATGGGTGATGCCGCCGGATCTACAGGGTGGTGCATATTTTTTCTACCAATGTCAGTTGGCAACCCTGTCGGAACGCAGGTGCGTATGCGCAGAAGTATCCCATACTTAGGCAGCTGCAAGTCTGGCAATCACTCTGCCATGGAATGTTCACCTGTTCAGGCACGAATCGTGGCAGTGGAGGTGTTCAACCGAGGTGGCACACAGGAGATGCAACTGGCACAGCACTGAGAAGCATCAGGACTCCAGAGAATACGACTCATCCGACCTGGAGATTTCTGTTTCTGCACTCCGCCATTGGATTTCTATTGTCTGACCCATACTATGGCCTTTTGACGCTATGGCACGGGTTGACGGCGGCCATCCTTGGACTCTCTTCGCATTGCTTGCTCCGTTTTCTGAACGCAACCCGTTGGGATGAATTCGTCCACTGCCATGATTCGTATCTGAACAGGTGAACATTCCATGGCAGACTGATTGCTCGACTTGAAGCTACTTAAGCATGGGAGACTTGTGCGCATGCGCACCTGCGTTCCGACAGGGTTGCCAACTAACATTGGTAGAAAAAATATGCGCCACCCTGTAGATGGTGAAAACTAAAAATAAATTGTCATCAATTTAGAGTTAACGGTAATAGCAGCGCCCCGCCCCTTTGACAACTAACATTACTCTATAAAGCACTTCGTAAATGTAGGTCCTTGAAAGTCAGTTTTAACTCCATTTAAGGTGAAATTTAGCTCTTTTTTTGAGCACCAGGTTTGGCAACACTGCTAGGAGGCAAGGAGAAATGCATTGGGCACATGGGAGTATTATTTGATTTGTTATCTTGGGAATATCAAACTTCCGATGGAATTGAAAATGATATCAACGGGAAGAGGGCAGTTTGAAGAAGTGATTGCCCAGCAGAAACGTCGAAACTCCCATTTGATTAGCCGTAACTTGATGTTGAAGTTGATTCACCATAAGGAATACATGGGATTCCGAAAATTCTTATTCGTCATATTTTTTACAGGTCTTATCTAGCTTAATAATCAACTTTGAAAACAGCTTCGACCTGCCACATGTGGAGAAATTCATACTCTCTTGTACCCCCACGTTTTTCTTCAGTAGCATTGCCCATTCCGACGATATTCAAATAAATGTACACATGGTGCGAAACAGTATCTCCTCGCCGTGTAAATTGTTGTTAAGTGCGTTCAGAAAGAATAAACCAAAGGTGAAACCGGACATTTGTATTACCACAATTGATCTTGAGGAGGGAAGGGAAAATTCCTAAACAGAAGCTCGCTCTCACCTTTGGAACGTCAACAGGCAACACGTGAAAATTACAAGAGCGGAAAAGTGTTGCAACGCTGTAGTCTGTGTTGGGACCTCTATCCTAAAACAGACGGAGAAGCATGGGCATAGCAGGACCAGAAGGGAGAAGATCCGAGTAATCAGGCATCGTTGCTTTCTGCCCACCTCGCTTGCACAAGCCTCGCACTCGCTGGCGAACTCGTGTGACGTGTTTCCGGTTTGTACAGAATTTGGCTGAATAAGCCTGTAGAATCTTCATCCCGATCAGCGACAGAGCCAGAGGAGGGGGGGGGGGGTCTGAGATCAGTCCGTTCACCCCCTTCTTTCCCACTCCCCCCAGCATGGACGTCCGCAGGATTTTTTTCCAGAGAGGGGCAAGGAAGGATTTTTTTACAGGGGGCAAACAAGGCTAATTTTCGCCAATAATAGTGTCTTTCCCTCAAAAATCATGGCGTAAATTTGATTTTATCATATTCACGCAGTAATTAACACATATTATTGTGGCTGAAATGAAATTATATGTGTGATATATATAATTTTAAGTTGACTTTCATTTTCCAGGGGGGCACGCCGCCCCCACTTGCCCCTCCTTCCGGACGCCCTTGCCCCCCAGCAAACGAGAAAAACAAAAGTCTGTGAACTTGCCCTGCACTTGACCAGAAAAGTAACCAAATCATTATTGCTACGTTACTCCGAATTTCTGCCAGAAATTATTTTTGTGAATGTTCCTATACTTTTGTAAGGGGCGCTCCAAAATTAAGCGAGTTAACTTCACGATTTACGAATTTTACAGAAAACTCATGATACTTTGCCTATAATTAGTAGTATGTTACCGCTGGTTTCTGTAGCATGCATTTTTGTTAGTGCTACTGTATCTTTGGAACGGGGACCGATCCAAAATTGGGTGGGTTAACTTCACGTTGCCGAAAAATAAAATATGTAAATGCTGTTCTCGACAAATATACTTTTTAAAATTAGATGCATACTAAATGTGATATCTCTCACCCCCCACTCGCAACATCAGACGCTTTCGCTAAATTTGAAGGACAAAGTTTAGTAAAATAGAGGTGAACCGGGGCATCAAAGGTGGAAAAATAAAGTTCAAGTATATTAGAACAGGGTAACATACGTGGCATGCTTGAGTTTCGCTACACGGGACTGGACCCACAGTTTAAAGTGGGATCCACTGTGATTGATTCATTTGCTTTATTTTACTTCGCTTTTTGTGCCACTTTTGGCTAATTTGCGAAGATGGAGATGAGTGATGACATGATGAAAGGATACTCACAAACATCCATGCTGAGGTCGAGATTCGAACCCTGGCGTCGTAGTGCGATGTGCTAACCACTACGCCACGGGGGCAAGCTGGAATCCACTGTGTATGTGCTTCCATCGGGTATCTAATCCGGGGCCCCTTGATTACAAAGCGATGCCGTCATCACTACACAATCGGGGAGGTAAAAATGTATCACGTACAAGGACCAAAAATGTGGTAGTACTTTTCTCAAACAAAAAGAGCACTATTTTATTTAAAACCCAAGATAGTGTGATGGCATTCACAATATGCCACTTAGGATATGCGAAAGCTTCTTCGTTCATTATTAAATAAAATCTAATTCAGTACTCGTGAATGTAAAAAAGTATATTTCTTTTCTAACCAAGCACTATACTGTTTGTGCTAAGCATCTCTTTTCAGAACTTAATAGATTTTTCAACATTAAGGTCGTACTAGAGGCAATTTTGTGGTAATTTGTTAACTTTGTTCTTAACATTAAATAAAAAATTACTATATCGGAAAAACTGAGTCTCAAGATGTACTGAGTCAGGTAAGTCACTACTCTCTGACGTCATCAGAGCTAGTCTAAAATATTGAACAAATATACCAAACATTAGCTAAGTTACAGAGAGTGCAAAACAAGAACAAGAACTATCTGTTTACGTATATAAAATGACGTTATGTAGGAAACGCAGGAAATCAAGACAAAGGCTCTGTACGCAGGTACTTGCAGACATCTTTATCAAGAGCTATTAGCGAATGCCTACATTCTGATCAGGAAGATCAAGCATGCTCATGGGCGTCGCCAGGATCTTTAATAGGGGAAAGGGGTGTCAGATCTTGAATAGTAGAAATAATAAGGATAATTGTCATCCTCATGCTTATGATTATTTCAACTATTTCAAACTAATAAAAATGAACCTATATTTTTCTAGATTTCTTATTATTATTACGAGGGTCACTATTTATATTTTGAGCCTAACAATGAAAAAACAGGAATTTGGCATTGAAAACTGCTTTATTGTTTTTCGAAGTATTCTCCTTTATGGTCAATACACTTTTGCATTCGTTCGAACCATTTGTCAAAGCAGTTTTTCCAATCTTCTTGAGACACCTCCATAATATGGTTTTTGAAAGCATCAACGGCGTCTTCCGCCGACGAAAATCGTTGTCCACGCAATTTATTCTTGACATTCGGGAACAAGAAGAAGTCATTGGGTGCCAAATCAGGACTGTACGGCGGATGACCCATCAATTCGATTTTTTGACTGTTCATAAAGTCGGTTGTTAGACGAGATGTGTGACAGCTGGCATTGTCTTGATGAAGAATGATCCGACGGCGTTTGTTTGTTTTCCGTATTTGACCGAAGACCTCTGGCAAACAAATTGTTGTGTACCATTCAGAGTTGACCGTTCTACGTTCCTCTAAAGGCACAGTTGCCACATGACCAGTTTTCCCGAAAAAACAGGCGACCATTTGTTTCGATGTGCTTCGAGCGCGAACAACTTTTGTTGGATTGGGTTCATCTTGAAACACCCATTCAGTCGACTGCTGTTTACGTTCCGGCTCACATGCATATATCCATGATTCGTCACCTGTTACAATCTTACGAGGGAGAATCAAATGAAAACCGCAAAAGTGCCATTAAAAATCTGGTATTCCTTCTAGGCGTTTGGAAATTTGCAGACACAGTCCTTGACGTCTTTCCGAACTGGTAGTACGAAGCAGTGCCGGTAGGTGGGGTTGGATGTGAGTAACAGCTGATTCAAGATGGCTGCACCACTACGCAGTTGCACCAAGCAGGAACAGCGTGGAGTTATTCTATTTTTATGGAGTGAATGTGTGAAACCGATTGATATTCATCGGATAATGCAGACGAAGTATGGGGACGCCTGTCTGTCACAGCGGCAAGTCTACGATTGGTGCAAGAAATTCGCAGAAGGTACGACTTTATTGACTGATGCTCCCCGTCAAGGTCAGGCTCAGCGAGTTCTGACAGAGGAGTCCATAGCCGCAGCAGATCGGCTTATTCAGGAAAACCGGCGTGTCACCCTGACTGAAATGGCTTCCTTGCTGAATATGAGCTTCGGTTCAGTACAACACATAGTGCATGACGAACTCCGCTACAGAAAAGTGTCCCCCCGGGTGGGTTCCTCGACAGATGACGCAGGAACTGAAAGTCCGTCGGGTTGATGCTTGTCAAGAGCTGCTGAGGCGTTATGAAGAGGAAGGTGAGGATTTCCTAGCTCACATTGTCACCGGGGATGAAAGTTGGGTGCACCATTTTCAACCGGAGACGAAACGTGCAAGCAAAGAATGGCGACATTTGTTTTCGCCGAAACCAAAGAAGTTTCGCAGCCAGCCCTCTGCAGGGAAAGTCATGTTGACTTTATTCTGGGATAAGAAAGGTCCTATTCTGGAACACCACATGCCCCCACGTACGACAGTGACTAGTGCCACCTACACGGAGCTTCTCAAGAACAATTTGAGGCCAGCGATAAGCACAAAGCGAAGGGATTGCTGAGTGCAGGTGTTTTGCTTCAACATGATAACGCCCGTCCTCATTCTGCTCGTGCAACCATGAAAACCATCGATTACCTACGGTTCAAGTGACTACCACATCCGCCATACTCACCAGATTTGGCACCATCTGATTTCCACATCTTTGACCCATTAAAAGTGGGCAGAGTTTCAAGTCTGATGAAGACGTCCAATCGGCGGTGCACGAGTGGCTACACAGTCAACCGAAAGAATTTTTCTCACGCGGTATCGAAGCACTACCTATCCGATGGCGTAAGTGCATTGAACTGGGAGGGGACTATATAGAAAAATAATGTACAACTAAACATAATCCTTGCATTAAAATAGTGGGAAAAAATTAATTGCGGTTTTCATTTGATTCTCCCTCGTATATACGTCTTTTGAAGCACCACGATCGTATTTATTGAGCATTTGTTTGCACCAATTGACGCGAGCGTCTTTTTGAGTTTTTGTCAAATTGTGTGGGATCCAACGAGAACAAACCTTTCTCACAGCTAAATGATCATGTAATATTTTATATATGCTGGTGGAACTAATGCCTATGGTTGCCTCAATCTCACAGTATGTCACATGACGATCTTGCAGTATTAGGTTTTGCACAGCATCAATGTTTTCTTGAACAACAACTGATTTTGGACGACCTTCGCGAATCTCGTCGGTGAGCGAATGGCGGCCACGATTAAATTCGTTATACCAGCGTTTGACAGTGGCAAAGGATGGGGCTTCATCTCCAAATGTGGAAGTAAGTTGATCGATGCACTCTTGTCTTGATAATCCACGTCGAAAATCGTAAAAAATCATCGCACGAAAATGTTCACGAGTTAATTGCATTTTATTGTTGTCGTGCAATCTCCAAGGCAACATAAACAACACAAATGAAGCTATTGACAAAACATTTGAAGTACGTTATGGTCAATAATGCCAGACGATTCCGTGCAAACGTCAAATCGCGCCTAACTTCATATCAGTGTTGCCAAGGCTCAAAATATAAATAGTGGTCCTCGTACATACTTTTGTACTCGATCCATCAGATGAGTGAATATTCTACACAACTGTTTTTTTAATATTTTTTTCAATGTGGTTATCGTATGAGAAATATTAGTCAACGTGTTTATATTTTATGACCTCTCACATAAAACTCTAATTTTTGTACTTTTGAAAATTGGGAAAGGGTCATTCCATGTCAAATTAACCGATAAAAATCATTTTTGATCCTTTAGGATTCATATTTTTTAGATTTTTGTATATACATTGTACCTATCAAGAGGACAAAAACTGCCAAATTTCAGATTTTTTCGGCTCTTAGTTTTTGAGTTATTGACTTTCAAAAATCCCAACATTTGACGACATTTCGAAATCTTTAAACAGCTGTAGATCAAAAACTATTTCATCTAGAGAGTTCAAATTGGTGTCATTCTTTTCTGCTCTTAATTATTCTCTTCTGCTCTTAATGAGATTTAATTTGAAATGTAACATGACTGTGCTATTTGCATTTTGTAATTTTTCTTTTTTTTTTAAATCTCAAAAACACCATTTTTTTTTTTGAAAATATATGTTTTGAAGACATCAATTGACTATTTGTGTGCAAAATTTCATATTAGGACGGCAATGGGTTCCTATGAAGATTCTTTTTTGTATTGTAATGTGTGCGAAATTTGTTAAATTTCTTGACTTCCATGTTAAAACCACAACTACGTATATGCTGATTGGTTGATGTTGAAGTCTTCATATTAGTATATTTTATAAATTTCGGACTACAAATAATATGAAAATACCTAAAATTTATCACTTCAAATATCAGGTAAGCAAATTGAAAAATGCACTAGTGGAAATCATTAAACGACAGGAATTTTATTCTAAACTTCATGGAGATTTAGGCACAACGAAAATTTGTGTTTCGGCACTCAAAAAGGTTCCTTAGCAACACGCCATAAAGGTGTCGTGACGATCGGGCGGTATGCGCCTGCGCAGTAGCTCGTACAACATGGCCGCTACACTGTTGACTTGCCATAGATGAGCAACGATTGTTATTCATTTTTTGTGGTCAGAGGGAGTGAAACCCTCTGAAATCTAGAACAGAATGCAGGTTCAGTATGCCACGCAAACTGGCCTCCCACTCTCGTGTTCATCACTGACATATCGTCTTTCGTCTTTAAATCTTACCACCCACTCATACACTCTCTCCTGACTTTTGACATGGAATGACCCGACACCATTTATTCTGGTTCCTGTATTTTACCCATTTTTTCAATTTAATGAATTTGCTGCTTCCTTATTGTGTTCGAATCCTAACTGATAGAACTTTATCTCCGTTATTAACAATAAAAATAATAATCTTTCCGATTTTTTGTAGCTTGAAATAAAAGATGCCCGGTGGGGAGGGGGGCTCGACGAACAGGTCCCCTCCCCTTTGCGACGTCAATGAGCATGCTAATACGTAAATTCCGCTTCTCAGTAATGAACTTCCTTCAATGCTAGTTTGTTGTGTTTTCGAAAATTTACATGAATGGGCAGAGTAAAGAAACAAGTCAACATCACCCTTGCTTCAGAAACACATTACGTCGCACCCTGATTTTTTTTAGCGTGACAGTGGGACGGATGCATGTCATAAGAAGAGAGAAAAAAGAGGAAAGAATTTCCATGGAATTTCCGCTAAAGGTCAGAAAGTCACTGTAGTATGGTCCGCCTGAATTTTCCCTTTCTATCTCTGACTTGGCAGAATAATGCGATTCAACTACTCAAGCTTTGTCAACTGCTAATCTCATTAACAGTGGAGTAAAATCCAATAACGAGACAGGGAGTATGCTCGGGACCAGCTTTTAATCCATCCTTTGGACGGCGACAGGAACAAAATAAGCCTTTCTATCCGATGGAAACGATGCGACGTTCCCGTAGGAGAATTCGAATGGAAAACGATTCCAGCACGCTGTGGGGTGTTTTCCCCTTTTAACATCCAAAACACTGTTTATGATATACCATTGCGTCGCAATCTTGTGTTCATATGGGTAGATGGAATATGGTTTTGATGCAATGCAATTAGTGTTGCCCACGAGACGAGACGAGACGAGACTTTGGTCTGTCCCGTCCCGTCTCGTGAAAATGCTGTCTCGTCTCGTGTCTCGTCTCGAAAATATTCGTTTGTCCCGTCTCGTGTCCCGTCTCGAAGGGTTCTGTCTCGTCTCGTCTCGTCCCGTCTCGTTTTGTCCCGTCTCGTCTCGTAAAAGTGATCCGGGATATCATGCCAACAAGAGTCAAAACTAGCAGAAACACGAAATAATTTTCCGGAAAGTGGGATAAAGCTCCAAATATTTTACCCATTGCGTGGTGAGAATAAATAAGGTTCGTTAATCATGAGGACATTAATATTAAAAATGCAGTTTCTTGGTTACTGATTGCTAGGTATCTTATGAAATCTACTTTGTGGTTTTTCTCGCTTCATACAACTGTCTATCCATCGTACATTTATACCAAGTTTGTTAGAACCTGTCCCGTTTCCCGCGCTAGCGATCGCTCGACAGTTTTGGTGCCAACGAGAAACGAGAAAAAGTCGTCTGCTGGGCAGCGAGGAGCGAATGGAAGCCAGAAGAGAGGAGCTTACGTAGACGTTGTTGCCACGTTGCGTATTTTAATTTGCTGCCTGGCTTTCGCTTTCCCCAGCACGGAGTTCAGGCGGTCTTCAGCAGAAACACCGCTTGGTTTATGCTAGAAAAGCCAGCGATCAGCTACCGCGGGAAGCCGGACAGGTTGTAACAAACACGGTATAAGTGATTGCTCTTTTTCATTACTGCTATACCTTTTGGAAGTCTTGAAATGATTTCCAATAGACCTTCTTTCTTTCTGAATGTCGAACTTCCGTGCACTATGAAAATGTACATTTTTTCTTTAAATTCTAAGCTTGGCGCTGGGGAGCAACAAAAAAGTTTTTAAATGTGTAATACGAACACAAAAGACTATTTAAAATTTCAATATTTAGTATATTACAAATAGAAAGCATTTATTGTTCTTAATATTGTTAACCATCTTCTATGACATAAGTTTCAAAAAGTGTTTCTTTGTGATATTGTGCTGTTTCTTATGCCCAGCTTATGACGCACATACTTCTTTGTTTTCCCTTTAGCCTCTAAGTCCGGTACCACCACCGCTTGATCTAATTTATCCTTCGGCAGGCACGCATCTAGAAATATATGTCGGGGGAGGGTGTCCGAGCCAAGTGTTTCAGAAAAAATGATAATAATAACATTAACGACAACAATTAAGCAAATGTTTAAATTAATGCATTAATATAATTCATAGGTCTATTCACTTGAATATGTAAATTAATCAATTCTATTATTGTTATTGCATGACATGTTACAAAGATGGTAGAAGAATAGTAATATAACAGCACGAATATTAGCTAATATCTAGCTTACGTGTAGTTAAGATCGTCAAAACCTGCATAAAAACAGCTGTCCTGGCAAGAAAATTAATGTCAAAAAAGGTGATGAATTGAATATTTGCTGAATAACAAAAAAAGATGTTACATCCAGTTGACGAAAAATAAAGTTCCTGATTAATATTTTATGCTCATTATTATAAGTAGTAGCGTACATAAAACTTCATTGATACTGTCATTCAAAGCAGTATGATCCCAATAGAATCCTTGTTTTCTAGTAAGTTCGGCAGGAATATGTAACCCTCGATTATGCTAAACAAATATATTTTTTGTTTAGCTAGAGCAAGGCCCCAGGAGGATGCAAGAAGCCTTTCCTGCAAAAGTGTATGTTTTACGAAGCGAAGAAACGTGACAAAACCACCACGTATGGAAGGCAAACCTGCATTAAGTTTATATCGCATGTTTACAGAGCCGTGCCTCCTGAAGTTATAAAAATCTCACTTGAATGATTCTTTTAGACATGCTATAGTTGAAAAAAATATGTTTAGATGCACCCAAAGTGCATCATTATCAGATTATGCATATAACGTGTTATTGGAATCAACATATTTGTGTAAATTGGGTGCCTCCCCGATGGCGTAGTAATAACGTCGAGGTCTTGTAATGAAGGGTCCATGCGTCGATACTCAATGGAAGCACAAAGTGGATCGGATCGCACTTTAAACTGTAGGTCGGTTCGCGATTTATCCTATTTGCGAATCAAGTGGACTTAAAAAAAAAAAAAAAAACAAAAAAAAACAATATCAACCTTAAGAATATTAGAATAAACTAATTCACCCGCAGGTAAGTCAAATTTCACATATCCTTCTTCATCCTCGTTCATAGACTTCCTGCAATACTCTTGTGTTGCCTCTCACCAGGTGCGAAAAATGTGAAGTTATTATTTCCCCGTACTGCGTTATTTCTTTTCATAACAGTAAGGTTAAATTCTCGTTTTATCTGAACTTTTAAAATATGTGCAAAATACGTCTCTATCTTTAAACAAGCACCCTTTCCCATGTATGTGTAAAATAATCCCACTCTGTCTCAGAAAACCTCTTCCTAACATCAAATGAAGGAACCAACTCTCAAGTCTCAACAATTATAAATTTATGCTTAAATTTCCTATCATTTATACAAACAGTAGCACATATCACGTCCTTTGGTGCAACACTGTCAACAGTTAATGTTACTTTCCTCGTCCTAATTCCAACCAGTGACGGCGCCAGGGAAATTTGACTGGGGGTGGGGAAGCCTCGCAACAAAATATTGTAAGGGGGCAGTCACATTAAAACGCCCGAAAACACTGCACATATATATACTTATATAATAATAATTATAATAATAATAATTATTATTATTACTATTATATTCATGTATGGTGTTTTGTGTGTGTCTTTTATTTAGAGCGGACGTTTACTGCCTAAATTTACTTCTTGATTACTAGTTTATCTCCACATGATTCATTTTAATAAAGACATAATTCTTTTTTATTGGTAAGTTGCGTTGTCTCTAGTGGCCTATTTCAGTATTGAAAGACATTCATACTTTTATAATTCATCGTCTTTCTTGAGATGAAACTACTGATATAAATATTTAAGTTATAAGATAATAATATAAATGATGAAAATAATGCTTCTAAGAGTTTAATTTTCTTGCAAAATAAACGTGACGTTGGAAGAAATTAATCTTCTTAAGTATTAGAAACAATGTGAGGCACTTAGTGAAGTGCAATTCTCTTGTAGGAGAATTCTGCTCTATGTGCTTCGGAGAACACATTGCGCACCTTTGGTACGTCCAGGACTTGACATTTCTTCCCAATGGCAAGAACAGCCAAATGAGGCAGTTTGCATCCAGCATCCTGTTTCGAGCAAGCCTTTTCAAAGATTTTAAGGACAACTATCTTCGTAACGCTGAAGAGTTTTGGGCAAAATTTGTGTTTCACCTTTCAGGGAAATGTTATCACAGGATAAAAAATCAGACAAAGGTTACAGTTATCTCATAATTCAAGAAATATTCTGACCCTGGTAATACTTACTCTTACTCTACCACTCCAACGTATGTCTATGCTACCCAATTACAGGCACCTATGGAGTTCGTGGGAAGAAGTTCTTCGATTTTGATATGTACGAGAAAGAGCGAACCTGCATCCAATGATTGAAGAGTGGCAAATCCTAATAAGCGTTCTTTTACCTGCCCGCGATATGTTTTGAATCGAATTTTAAGTGTAATTTGCATTTTAAGGTTCACGTTCAATACATTTCCAAATAATATCCCCTCATTAGCTTCAAGAGTATCGAAGAAATCCCCTTTGTTAAGGTTTCCTCAGACTCATCATCTCGAAATTCAAGTCCCTGAATAGTAAGAAACCGCGATGAATCCACAACAACTGACATACAGTGACGGGTTTTCTTCGATCGCCTTTGGTCCTGGGTTCGATACCCAGTGGAGGCACTTTAAACTATAAGTCCTGTCCCGATTAGCCTTAGTGTGCATAAAGTGGACTTCAAACGCCAAATCCACCAACCAACCAAATCTTGAATCAACTTTGAATGTCTTTTAATAATTAGCGTTGTCACTAACGACCACGATTAGAATAATATGCCCGTACTACAGATGATGTCTTGTGGTCCTGAAAATATTCGTGATGTTTTAAAATCATCCACATTCAACACTTTTTCCCAGTTCTTAAGACTGGTTAAAACTTAGGTTAATCTCGGCTATTACAGGACATAAATGAATGAGAAATCACCTATGCCCAGGTCGGCGCTCGAATCTTTGACGAAGCAAATTAATATTTGTTAATCAAGTTGGTATTATAAGCAGGAAAGTGATATCATGAAGAATACACCACTTTGAAAAGGTGAAAATCGTCATACTCTTATAAATGAACTCTCTTATTATTCGATATTTAATTAACTTCAGTTGGGGGCCCGGGTGGGGGGGCGAAGTGTCTGACATGGGGCGTCCCCCTGCCCCTCTGGCGTCGTCATTGCTTCCAACACTCTAATAACTTCGCTACTGATAGCCTCACCTTCGAAATGGAAGCTTGTGTGTCGGCGAATAATACAAATAACTTGTGTTCACTGTCCCTCTTTCATTCAAAGTCTGCCGTTTTCCTTTTCAGCTTTTCCTGAAAAACTTCCTGTCAGCAAACAAACCAAATTACAGAATTTTTATTGCCCCTCCCTTTCATCAACTTTCATTCCTACTTTAGGCCTGGATTTATGGCACGTACCCGCTACTGCAGGTCAACCTCGCCCTATGTTTGGTGTTTGCCCCCTGAAGCAACGGTGTCCATTGTTCAAAGCGAAACCTTTGTCAGTGGGGAACGGCGAAAAATAGTCTCGGAATACACCCTGGTCGTAAACAAGCTCCCGCCCCCTGACATTGCTGTCAGCTTCCCTCTGAAGTTCGATAAAACTACTTTGTGAAATGTGTTTAATAACGAGTGAAAATGTAGACAGTAGATACTACATGTATGTTGCTCATAAACTTGAAGGCTAAATTTACAGAATAAAAAGAACAGCTACAACATTCCTTCATCTGATTTACAGAAAGGCTAATCGGGACTGGACCCACAGTTTAAAGTGGGGTTCAAATCACAATGTGCCTTCACCGGGTATCAAACCCGGGACCCCTTGATTACAAGGCGACGATGCTACCACTGTACCATCGGCGAGTCCCCTCATAGAACAAAGTTTCCTTCTACGACGATTATACAGAACTTAGTGCACTTCCTTCATTTGAAATCTATTCTATATCAGCCTCAGTATTTCGTTATTACAATCCAAGGAATAGTATTCTCCTTAAATAAGAAATAAAGAAATAAAAAAACATTGGAAATAATCTTCAAACTGACGTAAAAAAATCGAATCCAACCACCTGCAGAATGCCTGAGGGAAACAACAAGAATTTTCTCAACAAAGACATATCCGAAATTTCCATAACATTCTAATAATTTCGCAACCCGTGCAAATAATCATGTGGTAAAATCTTGTCGTGGTTCCCTATAAACACTAAATCACCAAATTACTTCTTTCCATATTTCCCGTATTTTCTCCTCCTCTTTAGCTCTCAGCTGTTCGGAGTGGGATAATGCAAGATTATTTGTCCCTAATTATCTCCTTCCCTTAGTCTTGCTTATATCTTGGACTCCTTAATAACTTTCCCAACAACTCCTTATCAATTTGTACTGCCATGTTTCCTACAATGCTTTTCCTACTTCCTAATAACAATCACTTCTGTACACCCTTTGATGTAAAAATTAAATAATAAAAATAAACCATATCCGTCGGTCCGTTTATCTTTCCAACCTATAGAGCTGAGACTATTTTTACAAGATAAACCTCGGACGCACACATTCCACGATCTTTTGGCCCCCTCCTTCCACCTTCTCTACCTGCCCTTTTACTTGATGTTATTCAGAATTGTATTAGTATCTGGAGTACTATCGTAACATAAAGTTATTAACCTGGAATAATTTTTTTTAAAAAAATGGGGAGTAACGATGTGTTTCGAAAGAGTATAGGAAATAAGTTTAGGTATTCATTCATGCCTCTCTCTAGAATAGTCTTCTTATTTTGACTTAACACACGCTTATCAACGTTTCTAATTGAAATAATTTATTCCAAGCAAACAAGTATTTGCAACTGATTAAAAATTTTGCTTTTATTTTTTCGAGACATTCGAGACGAGACGAGACTTTTCAAAAGCCGTCCCGTCCCGTCTCGTGTCTCGTCTCGAAAACGAGACGAGAAAGGCATTCCGTCTCGTCCCGTCTCGAATTTCAAAAGGCTTGTCCCGTCTCGTGTCTCGTCTCGTTTTCGAGACGAGACACGAGACGAGACGGGACATGTCCCGTCCCGTGAGCAACACTAAATGCAATCCCAGATGACTCGGGCTTTGTCCGAAAGACTTGAAGTATGGTCTTCACGGAAATGACGTCACCTAGTGCGGTTCGAAAGAGTTAAGTACACAAGCAATCGAGACCCTAGCTCGGAATACAGATGGTTGCAGACTTGGTCACGTGATTTCCGCACTCGTTGTTCATTTGTTTGAAATGAAGGAGGTAGAAAACCAGCAACACAGGTTTAGGCCAGCAAATTGTTGGTTGAAGTTCTTCTCGCGTGTGGAAATGTATGTGTAAGAACATTTGAGAATGCTATGTGATTTCTATGGTGAAAAAAGTTTAAAACGCGGGAAAAACGAGTCCTCAGTTTTATCTACTGATCGTATTTGGCGCTGCAGTCGAAGTGCAATTCGAAAGTCTTTCACTTCCAGTCCACGACTTGAAGACCGCACTGCAAGACCATACTCGGAGGATGCCCGCATCATAGATGGTCCTGCACCTTTCGGACACGGCCTCTAAGTGGGAATAGTAGAGCTGCAGAGTCAAGAAATCGTCGGCATCGTCCCAACATACGAAACGATGTCTGCATCATTTGATTGATTGACGTATTTTTTTATAGTATGGGAACATTAGCAACATAGGCTATCTCATACCGTCACAGAATACTCTGGTAAACCCCTTTATCTACATCAAAATTGAGGATAGGCTTCTAAGCAGTAGTGGTGATTGGAACTATAACTGGGAGCAAGAACAGTTTACTTTTTCTTGGTAGACAAGTCTTAGCATTAAGAGGACATAGTGAGGGGGCAAAAAGTCTACCCCCAAGCACCCTTAATCGCCGCCACTGCCTCTAACAAGAAAATAAAATACATCTTTTGTTAAAAACTTCAGTAGTGTAGTTGATGCTATAACCAGGACGAGAAATGATGACCCCCCTCAGGCAGATTTGCCTACACTTAAAACTAGCTCAACATGAGCATATGAGCTTATTGCTCAAGTGTGGAACCCTGTCTAATCCAAGATTTTTGTAAAAATGCCCTTGGGAATTTCCTGTGAAATGATGAGCCCTCTCAGATTGATTTGGCTACACTTACAAAAGCCACATTTGTGAGATTTTTGTCCATAATCCTGTCAAAAATATGCCCCTCTTGATATTTTTTTTGGATACACTTAAAACTAAGCCAAATGTATTAACACACACACACACACACACACACACACATACATACCCCCCTCACACACATACACACAAACACATCTGTACTCCTCAGCCACTCTCACAATACTGGCTGATATGTAATGCAAGAGCTCTTGCATAATATTGGATAATAATTTGTTGCACAGCATGATGCAAGAGCTCTTGCATTACATATCAGCCAGTATTGTGAGAGTGGCTGAGGAGTACAGATGTGTTGTTACAGTGCTTTTCATACTACAGGCCTGTTTGGTTTAATATATAACATTTCTTATTATTCAATTTCTGATATATTGAACAAAAAGGCTTATATTTTGTATAAAAAAATCTGATATTTGTTACATCCAGCTTGTTTGTTGTAATCCACTCATATTTAGAGTCAGGCTTATATCTGTCCCAGCCTGTTATACAAAAATCAATACATAACACTCAATGCTAGGTCATTGCCATTCTAGACATGCATGTCTGTGCAGGTATTTGTGCTAGGTCAGTGTAGATCAATATTTATTCTCTTTTTCCACTTGTAGGCTATTAGCTTTACAACCTGTCATAGGTTTATTAAGTATAGAGTTTTGATTTGAACCCCAAGAAATTTTATATAAATACCAAAGCCAAAAATATTAACACACATACACACATACAAAATATACAAAGTGCACTGCTGAACCCAACTGATATTTTTATTAAGTATAAAGTTTTGATTTGAACCCCAGGAAATTTTATATAATAAACCAATAACAAAAATGCCAAATCAAAAATATTGCAATCAATGCAATAAAAATATATCCAGCCCCAATTGGGTTAAGCACCAAAAGAATTGTAATCCAGATAAAAGCAGAATACTTACAAAAATATGCCCCAAATGCCATAGAGAATATAGCATGCAATACTTCACATATAAACATACAGATACTTCTTCTGCACAGTCATCAACATTTCCAAACAAAATTGATTGGAAATATTTGTGTGATTGCCCTGTATAACTTAGATTGCAAGGCCAAATTTTGTAATTTTCTGAGCTTTTTACTATTTTTCTCCCCTTTGCAATAGGGTATATCATGTATGTGTTTCCGGCATAATCATACTGCATTTCTACAAGAAATTAAAAATTTATATTAAAACAGGATATTAGATACAAAAATATCTTGTTTCTGTCAGAAATTACATCAAAATTGTCTGCAAAACTTATGTATTTTTTGAAATCATTGGGGGAGCAGATGTTGTTGCATCCTATAGTTAGGAATGAAATATTTGGATATGATGTGAGAACCCTAATTATATTGTCATGATCTGGTTTGTATGGAAAATGAACCTATTTAACAGCATCTGGGTTCTTGGACAAGCCCGGGTAATTTGTCTGTTCCAGAACAAACTCATCATGATCCAGGATATAATTAAAAGTTAAAAATTTGCCAGTTGTTCCCCACAGTTTAGTTTTTATACATGATTTTGTAAATTTTGGAAACAGGTGTGTGAGAATAACGGGGCAAAAATAATTGTTAACAATTTCACACCCAACCCAATATCCAGAATAACAATTATAGAGCCACAAATCTTCAAGTGTTATTTTACCCAAATCTAAATACTGTATGTGTGTTCCTCTAGATCCGATACTCTCTATTGTTGCAACACTATTCTTCCCAATATATTATTAAACTCATCAACAAAATAGCTAAGCTCCTCAGATTTAACAAACTTGCTCATCTACAAGAAAATAAGAATTAAGCATAAATGTAATTGTTGTGATTTCCACTGAATTCAAGATATACCCTAACAACAATATATCTTATACCCTTGGGTATGATAATTTTACGGCTCTTGCCCGGGTGAATAGTTTCACCTACAAATACACAGTTGTTGAAATACTCAACACCAATATAGTGAATTGTTGGGTTTTGAATGCAAATTTTTACATAATTTGTTTTAAAATATTTCCTGTCTGTTCTTCTTATTATTCTTGTCCCATATCTTCTTAGTGGCTTATAAGATTTTAATTTAATTCCTCTCCTATTATACAACTCAAAATGTGTTTTGGGATCTCTGCTGGCCATCTACAATTGAAAAATTGTTAATGTTATCACATCCAATCTCATATTCAATATCTTCCTGACCATCTATTATCAAAAAATTAGATTCGGATGGGTAAATTGTAACTCTTATTACTTCCCCAAGTTCAATATTAAAATATGACAGAGTACATTTCTTGAAGAAGTAATTGTTTTTTGTGATAATCATAACATATGTCTCTTCTGTGTTTTTATTCCTAACAAAACCTCTTCCAAATGCCACGCATTTCAGATAAAAATCTAATGGGGCGATCCTCATAAGAATAAACAATAGCTTGGGTTAATGGATCCATGCTACAAAAGAATCAAAAATAAACCCCAAACCTATACATCAATCCCAAAAATACCTCATTCTTGTATCTTGTATTGATAGCTCTTAAAGTGATTTTACCTTTCAAATTATACAGATTATATCCTATGGTGATATATTTCAAGTTTGGATAATATTTTAGGTTAGTGTATATAGTTTTGTAACCACCAACAAGATCAAAATGCATCCATTCTGTACTGTAGTCGATAAGCAAATCGGGAGAAGCATTGCAAAATAATCTTAGAACTTGGCCATTGTCGTTTGGGTTGAAACAAATATCAACTCTGTGATAATAAATTTTATTGTTTGTTTTTGTGACAGAATACCCTATTAAATTTGGAATGTATGACCCAACCTCAAACTCAAATACATCAACATTGCTGCATATGTCATCTGGGGATGAGTTTGTGTTAATTATGTAACAATGTATGTATTTTGATTCTGATATCTCTGCAATTTTTTTAAATTCAAAACATTGCACCATTCCAAGCTCCAGGTATTGTATCCTGGAAACATTTTGGGTGAGTATTTTAATTTGCTCATCACACTTGACAGATAGGATAGGAAAATTGCACAGAGACGTGCTAACAATATTTTTTTGCTAACAATTTCAAGTTCCCTGAGTGGGAATATGTTGTTTCTAAGATCAGCATTAATTTTGTAGTACAGCATTGCTGTGGAACATGTTAAGTCCTTGGATTCTGTCACACCCATTCTAATACAATTAATATCACAAGTACCATTACAAGGCACGCACCGCATAAAATCATAATTCCAAGCGATGGCATGGAGTAATCATTTTTCCACGATTCCATATCATACAAAAAAATTAAACTGCAATTGGAGCTTCAGCAGTTCGGGACTGTGCAATATATTGTCTACAAATGTAGGAAAAATAATATTGTACGGGTTGCAAACAAAACTCCCAAAGCTTATGTGTTTCAGGTTCCTGAAATTTGAAACAGAATCCAAACTATCTGGAAGTTCATAAAAGTGAAGCTATTCTACAAGCGGGTCTATCTCAGCTTTTGCATGATATATTTGAGCAAGAGGTGATGTGTTTATAATATTTGTTGGGTTGTAATATATTATTCCATAATTTGACCTATACTGGTGATACCTGGGAATGGATATAATTTTTGAATTTTGGCTGAATGAAAATATATCAATGTTCTGTGTGAAGTCTTTCAATTCTCTAAATTGATCCAATCTTGTGCTTATAATTGTTGCCCTTACAAGTTTTGCATATTTTATTTTATTTACAATCTGTGCAAACATCTTAAACCTAATAGGACCGAGCTCCATTATATCATAGGTTAAAACATCCAATGCGAGCAGAGATTCAACATTGTTTTTAGCAATAAATATGCTCTCTTCTATATCCATCATGTCCATAATTGATAAGGAGACACAAATTTACAACTATTGTAATTGATTGAAGCAATGCGGTGAAACTTCATATTGCATTGATTACATATTTGTTCTGATCAAAGGCATGAGCTATGGCACATCCAGATTGAATGGCTGCATATATTAAGTATAAGCCAAGAAAGAAAATGCACTGCATTAAACACAGACACCATATGTTCCATAATGCTCTGCTGTAATGCCGAGACTCATGGCCTCATGGTTGATGTGATACTCATTCATCATGTACAAATATAATTCATTTACACCTAGATCCTTCAAATTTTTACAGAAATCTGGAATATTACAAATATCTTCTGGTGAGCACAAGCTGTGATACACAGTGACATATTTTAAATTTGGAAATTTCTCTATGAGGATTTCCCTATCCTCATCTGTGGGGATACTATCAAAATGGATCCATGTGACTGTTTCTGTGTTTGGGATCATATCATAATATGGGGAGAGAAGAAAGGTGTGACCCACATTTGTTACACATTGCAGGAATTTCTCACCGTACAAATTTAATCTGTATGCATTTTGATATTGTTTTACAATGGGCCTCCCATATTTCAGTGAGAGCTTCTTTCTCAATTCTGGCCTGAGCTGAGACCTGACTTTCTCAATATCAACTTTGTCGTCAAAATAGAGATCAAATGTTTTTATGAATGGGTATATCTGAACTTTCTTCCATTTTTTTTTCTAGATGCTCCAATCTCAACAAATTTTATGGACTGTGGTGCATCCTCCATTGCTTGAAAAGGCAAAACATACAAATTAAAAACTAAAAAATTGAACTACAGGCTCGTTGATATTATAGATGTTATACAAAATTGGATGTATTATCTTATAATGGAGCATGAGTCTCAACTGATCCCTAAGGCTCACATGTATTTTCCTATTATTCCCCCCAACAAACTGAACAATGTGCAGGTTTTTAAACACCCTTTTGAATTGCCTGCTTTCTGAAAAATCTGTATCTTGTAAAAGCCACTTGACCTTTGCACTTTCAGTTTTGGATCCCCCAATAGTGTCCAGATAATCATATGAGTATGCATATACAAATTGCTTGTCTGGTGAGGAATAATTGCGTTTGTAATCAGATCTGTCCCACTACAAGTGATCACCCCTAAATATTTTCTTAAACCCATCCATTACATCTTGTTTTGCAGACAGATTATATATGCACACAAGATTTATGGTTGATATGAATTCCAGATCCTCCAGGGTTGTGTGATCATCAATAAATTCATTTTTCAGATGCACTATGAGAATTTTCACAACAGTGTCCAATTTTTTAATCTCCTCAGCAATATTCCTGAGCGAATCTGGTTTAGAGAAATATACAAGCTTGGTGCTCAACATGTCTCTGCAATCAACATCCAAGTATAATATATATATATATATATAAACGTTTCAACGTATGTTGAAATATATATTCCCCTCCCCATCTGTTATAATATGTGCACTATTAAATCTAAACCAACCCCTATTATTTATATGAAGTTGGGGTATGTAGAAAAATACAAAAAATTTATTGTACAATTCAGCAAATGCCTCATGAATGTAAAATTCAACAATTCTTCTTATGCTGCATGTTTTAATAAGTTACTCATGTAAATGCTTAGTGTGTAGAATTATATGCTATTAACATACACTGCTCTCCATAAATTAAGCAACAAATGGTGACCTCTTCCGTGCACGCGCGTCTTCGACTCCAATACCTGGTACGCCAGAAATCCGTGCGAGGGCACGATGATCGCACCTTATGACTCACCTTTTTTCCCTAACGCATTCCTTGCTTTCTTTCAGCGTGCCCACCACTCTTCTTCTCTTTTCTCCAACTGTTTTTTCTTTTACCTCACATTTTCTTGTTGTTGCTTAATTTCTGGAGGGCAGTGTAGAAATACCTATTGCATGCAAAGTAATGTATTGATAAATTTTTTTTAGATAAGGCGCCCCCACCTGATTATAATTCATTTTATGGACCATATGTCTACACGGGCCCATTGCTTGAACACAACATGAGTTTTGTGGGCAAGCAAAATTTGGATTTTGTTTGTGAGGGATTATACTTGGATGTTGATTGCAGAGACATGTTGAGCACCAAGCTTGTATATTTCTCTAAACCAGATTCGCTCAGGAATATTGCTGAGGAGATTAAAAAATTGGACACTGTTGTGAAAATTCTCATAGTGCATCTGAAAAATGAATTTATTGATGATCACACAACCCTGGAGGATCTGGAATTCATATCAACCATAAATCTTGTGTGCATATATAATCTGTCTGCAAAACAAGATGTAATGGATGGGTTTAAGAAAATATTTAGGGGTGATCACTTGTAGTGGGACAGATCTGATTACAAACGCAATTATTCCTCACCAGACAAGCAATTTGTATATGCATACTCATATGATTATCTGGACACTATTGGGGGATCCAAAACTGAAAGTGCAAAGGTCAAGTGGCTTTTACAAGATACAGATTTTTCAGAAAGCAGGCAATTCAAAAGGGTGTTTAAAAACCTGCACATTGTTCAGTTTGTTGGGGGGAATAATAGGAAAATACATGTGAGCCTTAGGGATCAGTTGAGACTCATGCTCCATTATAAGATAATACATCCAATTTTGTATAACATCTATAATATCAACGAGCCTGTAGTTCAATTTTTTAGTTTTTAATTTGTATGTTTTGCCTTTTCAAGCAATGGAGGATCCACCACAGTCCATAAAATTTGTTGAGATTGGAGCATCTAGAAAAAAAATGGAAGAAAGTTCAGATATACCCATTCATAAAAAAATTTGATCTCTATTTTGACGACAAAGTTGATATTGAGAAAGTCAGGTCTCAGCTCAGGCCAGAATTGAGAAAGAAGCTCTCACTGAAATATGGGAGGCCCATTGTAAAACAATATCAAAATGCATACAGATTAAATTTGTACGGTGAGAAATTCCTGCAATGTGTAACAAATGTGGGTCACACCTTTCTTCTCTCCCCATATTATGATATGATCCCAAACACAGAAACAGTCACATGGATCCATTTTGATAGTATCCCCACAGATGAGGATAGGGAAATCCTCATAGAGAAATTTCCAAATTTAAAATATGTCACTGTGTATCACAGCTTGTGCTCACCAGAAGATATTTGTAATATTCCAGATTTCTGTAAAAATTTGAAGGATCTAGGTGTAAATGAATTATATTTGTACATGATGAATGAGTATCACATCAACCATGAGGCCATGAGTCTCGGCATTACAGCAGAGCATTATGGAACATATGGTGTCTGTGTTTAATGCAGTGCATTTTCTTTCTTGGCTTATACTTAATATATGCAGCCATTCAATCTGGATGTGCCATAGCTCATGCCTTTGATCAGAACAAATATGTAATCAATGCAATATGAAGTTTCACCGCATTGCTTCAATCAATTACAATAGTTGTAAATTTGTGTCTCCTTATCAATTATGGACATGATGGATATAGAAGAGAGCATATTTATTGCTAAAAACAATGTTGAATCTCTGCTCGCATTGGATGTTTTAACCTATGATATAATGGAGCTCGGTCCTATTAGGTTTAAGATGTTTGCACAGATTGTAAATAAAATAAAATATGCAAAACTTGTAAGGGCAACAATTATAAGCACAAGATTGGATCAATTTAGAGAATTGAAAGACTTCACACAGAACATTGATATATTTTCATTCAGCCAAAATTCAAAAATTATATCCATTCCCAGGTATCACCAGTATAGGTCAAATTATGGAATAATATATTACAACCCAACAAATATTATAAACACATCACCTCTTGCTCAAATATATCATGCAAAAGCTGAGATAGACCCGCTTGTAGAATAGCTTCACTTTTATGAACTTCCAGATAGTTTGGATTCTGTTTCAAATTTCAGGAACCTGAAACACACAAGCTTTGGGAGTTTTGTTTGCAACCCGTACAATATTATTTTTCCTACATTTGTAGACAATATATTGCACAGTCCCGAACTGCTGAAGCTCCAATTGCAGTTTAATTTTTTTGTATGATATGGAATCGTGGAAAAATGATTACTCCATGCCATCGCTTGGAATTATGATTTTATGCGGTGCGTGCCTTGTAATGGTACTTGTGATATTAATTGTATTAGAATGGGTGTGACAGAATCCAAGGACTTAACATGTTCCACAGCAATGCTGTACTACAAAATTAATGCTGATCTTAGAAACAACATATTCCCACTCAGGGAACTTGAAATTGTTAGCCAAAAAATATTGTTAGCACGTCTCTGTGCAATTTTCCTATCCTATCTGTCAAGTGTGATGAGCAAATTAAAATACTCACCCAAAATGTTTCCAGGATACAATACCTGGAGCTTGGAATGGTGCAATTTTTTGAATTTAAAAAAATTGCAGAGATATCAGGGGTTTATTTTTGATTCTTTTGTAGCATGGATCCATTAACCCAAGCTATTGTTTATTCTTATGAGGATCGCCCCATTAGATTTTTATCTGAAATGCGTGGCATTTGGAAGAGGTTTTGTTAGGAATAAAAACACAGAAGAGACATATGTTATGATTATCACAAAAAACAATTACTTCTTCAAGAAATGTACTCTGTCATATTTTAATATTGAACTTGGGGAAGTAATAAGAGTTACAATTTACCCATCCGAATCTATTTTTTTGATAATAGATGGTCAGGAAGATATTGAATATGAGATTGGATGTGATAACATTAACAATTTTTCAATTGTAGATGCCCAGCATAGATCCCAAAACACATTTTGAGTTGTATAATAGGAGAGGAATTAAATTAAAATCTTATAAGCCTTTGTGGCTCTATAATTGTTATTCTGGATATTGGGTTGGGTGTGAAATTGTTAACAATTATTTTTGCCCCGTTATTCTCACACACCTGTTTCCAAAATTTACAAAATCATGTATAAAAACTAAACTGTGGGGAACAACTGGCAAATTTTTAACTTTTAATTATATCCTGGATCATGATGAGTTTGTTCTGGAACAGACAAATTACCCGGGCTTGTCCAAGAACCCAGATGCTGTTAAATAGGTTCATTTTCCATACAAACCAGATCATGACAATATAATTAGGGTTCTCACATCATATCCAAATATTTCATTCCTAACTATAGGATGCAACAACATCTGCTCCCCCAATGATTTCAAAAAATACATAAGTTTTGCAGACAATTTTGATGTAATTTCTGACAGAAACAAGATATTTTTGTATCTAATATCCTGTTTTAATATAAATTTTTAATTTCTTGTAGAAATGCAGTATGATTATGCCGGAAACACATACATGATATACCCTATTGCAAAGGGGAGAAAAATAGTAAAAAGCTCAGAAAATTACAAAATTTGGCCTTGCAATCTAAGTTATACAGGGCAATCACACAAATATTTCCAATCAATTTTGTTTGGAAATGTTGATGACTGTGCAGAAGAAGTATCTGTATGTTTATATGTGAAGTATTGCATGCTATATTCTCTATGGCATTTGGGGCATATTTTTGTAAGTATTCTGCTTTTATCTGGATTACAATTCTTTTGGTGCTTAACCCAATTGGGGCTGGATATATTTTTATTGCATTGATTGCAATATTTTTGATTTGGCATTTTTGTTATTGGTTTATTATATAAAATTTCCTGGGGTTCAAATCAAAACTTTATACTTAATAAAAATATCAGTTGGGTTCAGCAGTGCACTTTGTATATTTTGTATGTGTGTATGTGTGTTAATATTTTTGGCTTTGGTATTTATATAAAATTTCTTGGGGTTCAAATCAAAACTCTATACTTAATAAACCTATGACAGGTTGTAAAGCTAATAGCCTACAAGTGGAAAAAGAGAATAAATATTGATCTACACTGACCTAGCACAAATACCTGCACAGACATGCATGTCTAGAATGGCAATGACCTAGCATTGAGTGTTATGTATTGATTTTTGTATAACAGGCTGGGACAGATATAAGCCTGACTCTAAATATGAGTGGATTACAACAAACAAGCTGGATGTAACAAATATCAGATTTTTTTATACAAAATATAAGCCTTTTTGTTCAATATATCAGAAATTGAATAATAAGAAATGTTATATATTAAACCAAACAGGCCTGTAGTATGAAAAGCACTGTAACAACACATCTGTACTCCTCAGCCACTCTCACAATACTGGCTGATATGTAATGCAAGAGCTCTTGCATCATGCTGTGCAACAAATTATTATCCAATATTATGCAAGAGCTCTTGCATTACATATCAACCAGTATTGTGAGAGTGGCTGAGGAGTACAGATGTGTTTGTGTGTATGTGTGTGAGGGGGGTATGTATGTGTGTGTGTGTGTGTGTGTGTGTGTGTGTTAATACATTTGGCTTAGTTTTAAGTGTATCCAAAAAAAATATCAAGAGGGGCATATTTTTGACAGGATTATGGACAAAAATCTCACAGATGTGGCTTTTGTAAGTGTAGCCAAATCAATCTGAGAGGGCTCATCATTTCACAGGAAATTCCCAAGGGCATTTTTACAAAAATCTTGGATTAGACAGGGTTCCACACTTGAGCAATAAGCTCATATGCTCATGTTGAGCTAGTTTTAAGTGTAGGCAAATCTGCCTGAGGGGGTCATCATTTCTCGTCCTGGTTATAGCATCAACTACACTACTAACTTCCTCGCTCAATTTTGAAAAGTAATTAATTCATTCATTCATTAGTTAAAATGAACTAAAATGATCTCTGGGACTTAAATCTCCTTACTTGATCTAAATGCTGAGGCTGTCAAGGGACACTCAGCACACAGGCCAATACAACGCCAGAAAGCATGGGCCCAGGCGCCAGAGCCTCGTCGGCCTGCAAGAAGCAGTTAACGGGGTGTACTACGTGTAGGTGAGGTGAAAATCAAGGTGAGACTGAACTACGATAAATCGTATTCATTCCTAAAAAACCAATGCGCACTTTGTTACGCCCTTACAATGTTTGATAAATTTAATATAACAACCAGAATCAGGAAAAGGAAAAAAAATGTATAAGGTGCAAAGTTTAAAGGTTGAAAACTGAAATATTTGTCTTGACCAAAGGAGTAGAGTTGATTGTTCCGATGTACTAAGTATCATGACGTAATTGAATGAACACCAATTAAAAATTAAAAAGATGTTGCTAATACTAACCTTTATGGATGTATCTGATAGTTGAATGTTTAAAATTTATACAATGTACAAATATTTGTTAACTCAGAAAGAACTCTTTGAATAATTTGTCAAAACTTGCAGATGTATAAACTACAGATTTTATTGTAATTTGAGAAAGATTTTGTCTTTGACAGGGGTTCGAGACTAGAACGCGGGGATATATACGCCAAATTTTCGATGCTAAAGTAGTTGTTTATTACGAGTAGTATCCGCGCCTGCGTGGGTCTGTTTACAGACCTAGTGTTGAGTGAACTCGCACCCCGCAGTAAGAAATGCACCCAGGTTGCAGTGGCAGTAAAAATCAGAAACGGGTCCCACTATCTGAAACGTTCCAGGTTCGACGTGGCAGACACCATATTTCTGAAATGAACCTGTTGAGCGTTAATCACTGTAACGTACCGGGTTCAACGTTGTGATGGTCATCAGTATTCAGATTTACCCATAATGTTAACTCTATTCTAGCCGGAGATATGAGGCTCTTATGCACTCAGGGTTCGGGTATAAGTAATGAAAGTTCGCGTCGACTTAACAAGTTTATTACACTGGGGTTAAATGTAGATATCCGCAATAAACAAAGTCACCATATCTTCTGATACGATCTCACTGCTCTCTGTCGTTCCTGAAGTTCCAGATTCGAAGCTCCTCTTTTGGAGTAACGTTCCTCTGGTTCTCAAACGACGATAGAATAATGAAAATTCGTACATGCCAATTATAACAATACAGTAGATTAAAATAAGACAGAACGAACGAAATAGAAGGACAGAGATAAAACATAACTACACTGGCATTTGACTAAAGTACGAGGGGGGGCTGGAAAGTTCATGAAATCACCCAGAAGAAATGCAGCTGGAAAAACCATTTTAATACATTATTCAACGTATTCCCCTCGAAGCTCAATACATTTTTCTCAACGATGTTTCAACATTTGAAACCCTTTCAAAAAGAAGGTTTTGTCCTGCCATGCAAACCAGCCCTCCACCTCCTTAACCAGTGCCTCTTCGGACAGAAAATTTGTGCCCTTGAGATGTTTTTTGAGGTTTGAAAAGAGGTGATAGTCGGATGGGGCCAGATCAGGTGAATAGGGTGGGTAGGGTACACAGGTAAAGCCAAGATCCGCCAGCAATTGCATGGTTTAATGGGCCTTGTGCGAGGGCGCATTGTCCTGGAGAAATTGCACACCACGGCTCACTTTTCCCCGACGTTTTTTCTTCAGAGTCGCCTTCAATTCAATCAAATATTGGGAATAAACAGCAGCATTGATGGTTTCGCCCTGTTTAAGTTATTTTATGAGGATGACACCGTCCTTATCCCAAAATACGATGCCAGAACCTTCCCCGCTGACCTTTGGCTTCGGAACTTTTTCGGTCGAGGAGACCCACTGTGGCGCCACTCCATGGATTGCTGTTTAGTCTGTGGGTCATAACGGTGAATCCATGTTTCATCTTCAGTCACCAGACAGCGCTAAAAATCATCAGGGTGTTGAAATTTGCGCACGATCTCCCGTGACATCTGCACCCGTGTTCTCTTCAGGTCAGCATTCAGACATTTTGGGATCCATTTCGCACTGAGCTTCCGCATGTCCAGATACTCTGATATTACGACACCCACACGCTCACGCGATATCCCCAGATGCGCCTATCCTCCATGATTATGTCGTGCACTTTGTCGGGGTTAATTTTCAGTCTCCCCATATCCAGTCTTAAAATGCCTCACCCATTTGGATCCTGTTGTATATCCTGCGGCATGTTCTCCCAAAGTCTCATGCAAAGTTTTATGGATATCCATAAGGGATTTGTATTGCAACACGAAAAATTTGATGGCACTACGAAGCTCATTATTCTCAAATTTCCTTAGATCCTCCGACATCTCTTATTACTGAACGTGAAACAAAAAAAATAACAATGACAAAAGGATCATATGCAGGATAAGAGGTTCACAATATATGCTCTTTCTAATGGCTACAACGATTTGTTTCAATTTTTATTTCTTCTGGGTGATTTCATGAACTTTCCAGCCCCCCTCGTATTCGAGTAAGATTCAAATAGAATAATATTAGCAGAATAGCTTAATTAGTAAAAGGTAAAACAAAGTAACGAAGGACTAAAATTAAACGGTGTGACTCAGTTGTTAGCATATGCAGATGATGTAGACTTATTAGGGGATGATATAAATACAATTAAGAATAATGCTAAAATATTTTTCAAGACTCCTAAAGAGATAGGTTTGGAAGTTAACAAAGATAAAACTAAATATATGCTTACAGGCCGAAACCAAGTGTTAGGTAATAATCAAAATCTAATTATTGATAACAGATCGTTTGAACCAGTTTCCAAATTCAAATACTTAGGAGTAATATTAACAAGTGAAAATTATATTAAAGAGGAAATAAAAAGTAGGCATAATTCAGGAAATGCATGTTACTTCTCTCTTCATAAACTTTTGTCTTCTCGTTTAATATCTAAGAAACTAAAAGCTAAAAAATACAAAACAGTAATTTTGCCTGTAGTACTACATGGGTGTGAAACTTGGTCCCTTACATTGAAAGGAACATAAATTGAGAGTATTTTAAAATAAGATCCTTAGGAAAATATTTGGACCTAAAAGGGATGAGGAGACAGGTGAGTGGAGAAGGTTACATAATTTAGGACTACATAATTTGTATTCATGTCCAGATATTATTAGAATGATTAAATCAAGAAGACTTAGGTGGGCAGGCCATGTGGCACGTATGGGAGAGGAAAGAGGAGTTTACAGGATTCTTGTTGGGAAACCTGATGGTAAGAGACCTGTAGGAAGGCCAAGACGAAGATGGAGGTACAACGTACAAGAAAATCGGTAGGGATGAACAAGAGTATATAGATCTTGCTCAGGATAGGGACAGATGGAAGGCCTGTGTTGCTGCAGCCATGAACCTTCGGGTTTAAGAAGGCTAGAGAGTTAGTTAGTTAGTTAGTTATTAGCAGAATCATGCATAGATATATATTCATTTCATTCATTGTTTTCTGCCTAATTGGCAGGTTTTTCACTGCAATCTCCAGCTTTCCCTATTCTCCGCCTTACGCTTCGTAATAGCATACGACCCAGTTAATTTAATATCATCCATAAGCTGATATCTCTTTCTTCCACGGACTTTTCCTCCTTCAACCATTCCCTCCAAGGCATCCCTTAGCAGGCAGTTCCTTCTTAGACAGTGTCCTAACCAGTTTCTTTTCCTCTTCTTGATGGTCTCCAGTATAGATCTTTTTTCACCAACTCTTTTCAGTACGGCTTCGTTTCTTACCTTGTCCGTCCATTTTACACGCTCCATTTTTCGCCATGTCCACATTTCAAAAGCTTCGAGCCGTTTCTCTTCATTTCTTGTCAACGTCCAGGTTTCTGCACCATATAGTGCTACACTCCACACAAAACATTTCACTAATCTCTTCCTTAGACCTATGTCCATGGGTCCACAAAAAAACATTTTTTCTTGTATTGAAAGCTTCTTTGGCTATTGCGATTCTCATTTTCACTTCTTGTTTGCAGCTCATGTCACTGCTTATAGTGCATCCGAGGTACTTGAAGCTATCCACTTGCTGGATTCTTTCACTGTTTGCTCGTACATTAATATTCCTTGGTTTCCGTCCTATAGCCATTGCCTTTGTCTTCTTTACATTAATCTTCATCCCATACTGCTCACAGCTGCTGTTTAACTCTTCTAACATAATATTTATGGTTATTTCATCCTCAGCGAATAATGCCATGCCATCAGCAAATCTTATGCAGTTTATTCTTCTTCCTCCCAATTTGACACCTGTTCCCTGGAAACAATTTTTCACTATATCTTCTAAATAGATATTAAACAAAGTAGGCGATAGGCAGCATCCTTGTCGTACTCCTCTTCCAATTTCACAGCCTTCTGTCATTTCGTCTCCTGTTCTCACTTTAACACGTTGATTCATATATAAGTTGCTTAGAAGTCTCCTCTCTTTCCAATCTACCCGAATTTTCTTCAGAATTTCTGAGAGTTTAACCCAATTCACTCTATCAAAGGCTTTCTCCAGGTCTACAAATACTACAAACACCTCCTTTCCTTTCTCTAAATATCTCTTCCCAATGGTCCTCAGTAAACCAATTGCATCCCTTGGACCTCTCCCTTTCCTGAAACCAAACTGTTCTTCCTCTAACTGACCTTCGAGTATAGGCGTCTGTTCAGAATTCTTAGAAGAATTTTTGCCGAGTGAGATATAAAGCTGATTGTCCTGTACTCAGAACATTTTCTGGCATTGCTTTTCTTCTGCAGAGGTACCAAAATAGTCTCCGTGAAATCTTGTGTGTCCAATCCCCTTTCTCATAGATTTCATTGCATAAGTGTAGTATTTCTCTTTTTCCATCTCTCAGACATTTGATAAGTTCAACAGGAATTTCATCAGTGCCCGTTGCTTTCCCATTCCTCATTTCTTTGAGTCCTTGCTCAAATTCTTTATTCAGGATATAGTATCCTCTCTCATCATCAGGCACGTCGTCTTCATTTTCTACATTCAGATTGTCTGGTCGATTCTCTTTCTGGTAGAGCTCTTCAACGTACTTTCCCCACACATTCGATATTCCTTTTCTGTCTGTGATTTCTCATCCTTCCTCGTCTCCTATCATCCACATTGTTTTCCATTTCTTCTTTTGGAAGCCCAAGCAGTTTACTTCACGATACATCAAGTCATACCTTCCTCTTTTTTCCAGTTCTTCAATTTCTTCACATTTTTGTTTCATCCATTGTTCTTTTGCCCTGTCAGTTTCTCTTCTTAGCTGGTTATTCAGTATCCTGTAATTGTCTTCCCTCTTCTGTATTTATATTCTTCCATTTTCTCCGTTCCTCCATTTTTTCCAGCATACTTTCAGTAATCCATGGTTTCTTTGCACTTTTCCTTTCCCTGTAGCCTATTGTTTCATCCACTGCCTTCTGTAAGCAGCTTTTTATTCCATCCCACATCTCATCCTTGTTGTTACAACTAGCTTTAAACTTAGTATAGTTTCCTTGGAAATGTTCTGCAAATTTTTGTCTTTCTTCTTCTTCCCTTAGCTTCTCTAAGTGGGGTTTCTTGCTCACCTGGTTTTGTGTTATCTTCTTCAATGTAAGATTGATTTCTCCTATTAGCAAGATGTGGTCTGAATTAATGTCAGCTCCTGGCAATGTCTTCGCATTTTTCAAACAATTTCGAAATCTTTCTTGTACCAGTATGTAATCTATCTGGTATCTTTTGGAATCTCTTGGACATATCCAGGTGTATCTCCTTCTCTTATGTTGCTGGAACAGTGTGTTTCCAACAATTAGGGAGTTTCTTTTACAGAAATTTACCAGGCTTTCCCCTCTCTCATTTCTCTCGCCTAATCCATATCTTCCTACTGTACTTCCATCCTGCCTTTCTCCTACTACAGCATTCTAATCACCCATTACGATAATGCACGAACCCTTTCTCTCTTTTTTCATCAATTCCTCTATCTTCTCATAGTTTTCCTCCACTTCTTCTTCTGACAACCCACTATGTGGCATATACACTTGAATTAACACTAAGTCTTTCTTCTTTCCTTGAA
The DNA here is from genome assembly GCF_977018435.1 of Lepisma saccharinum. Taxonomy (NCBI): domain Eukaryota; kingdom Metazoa; phylum Arthropoda; class Insecta; order Zygentoma; family Lepismatidae; genus Lepisma; species Lepisma saccharinum. The sequence continues at coordinate 8,983,469 of NC_139232.1, forward strand.
GTTTCACCATTATAATCCTGTCATCCACATAACGCACTGCTATAACTTTAGGTTTCACACGTGGTCCTAGCACTATTCCCACACCACGGTTTCCTTGTTGATCACCTCCAGAATAAAACATCTTGAACTCATCACTCACTATTTCACCATTTTGTTCCCACCTCACTTCTGATATTCCCATAACATCTACTTTGTTTCTTCTCATTTCTGCTTTTAAGTTTTCCAGCTTTCCTGACTGTAACAGGGTTCTGACATTCCACGTTCCAATCCTTAATCTTACCTTCTGTTTGCTTCTCTTTTCCCCATCAGTGTCCTTTGTCATAATGCGTCCTTCCCAGACATCCCCCTCCCGGACATCCGAATGGGGGGCTAGTTTACGTCCGAAATATTTTGCCTTGGAATGACTCATCATGATTGCAGCTTTTCTAGGGAAAATATATATGCGGTAGCTTCCGTTGTTTCCGCACACCACTTTCTCTTTCGCATCTTGAAAGATCCCAGGGGGCCCCAACGAGGAGGTGAGGAGAGTGGATTTGGCTAAATGAGCCCTCCGGACTTCACCGAAATTCACTGCACCAAACTTATGGTGTTTGGATATAGGTTGCATATCAGTTCCATCAGGGTTTTTGACTCAAGGTCGAGACATACAAAATGTACAGGGTGTATACCCACATGTATACTTAAATATACAAACACGCACATACGTACTCATTTTCATTTCTCAGTTGAAGAGGTCGGTACAAGATGATATAGCAGCATTTTCACACTTATGAGAAACAGTTCTCGAAGTTCAAACAAATCCAAAAAACTGAGTTTACACTCGGGATTTCTTCTGCTACTCGTACTTTGTAGCCTAATCGATCGAAAACATCTGTCTTCATGATATTCCTTAAATATACTTTCAATTTCATTTCAAATATTATGCAAGTCCGTGGTGAAAATAAATGTGACTTGGCACGATCTCGGCACCTTTGGCTAGAAATCACTAAGAAATAGGTGGTGTGAGCCATTGGCGTACGCAAAATGTTTTTCGGAGGGGGCTGGAATTGTAACATAACTGTTCTGGGGGATACACTGTACCATATTTCTTAAATACCGTTCTTAACCATCGTTTTAAAAGTTGTTCAAAGGCAAGAATGGTAATGCGGGGTTATTTTAACGGAAGTTTGTATTTATCACTGGTTTTCTCCGATTTATTTGCGACTTCCGTTCGATTTTTTTATTTTCTCGACGTTTTTTTTCTGCGTGCGCCAGTGATGTGAGCCAACAAAATGACGATGACAGCACCATCTCGTCCCGACCATTTTAATTTGCAAACGCATGGTTACTGAACAACAAAAGTATTACTTTATTGTTGGCCATTATTGAACTATGACTAGTATCCTACACGTAAATTGATACGAGTGTCCACAAATTTCTGTCTCTTGAACTTTGAATAGCTGTAAGTTGGTAACGAAATGTCGGAAATGAACACCATGCCACCCATGTGACGAGTTTACTGTTTGTTACTAATTTTAAAAAAAATACAAAATAAATATGTATTCGTCAATGCCGGTACTTTTTTCTTCCCATGTTGTGTAGATACCCAGTATACACCGTGCCGCGCAATTTGATGCTCGCAGCGTTGCAAACTGCCGTGAAAATGTACAAAAAGTAGATTTTCCTGCTGACGTCATAAAAGTTCATTTCTCTGTCACCCTATACATTGCAACCCAAAAAAAATAGCCTCTTTCGACATTTATGTGTACGTAGAGACTGAAAGTTCAGAGAAAGTTGTCGTAAACCAGGAACTGAGAGAAGTTATGATTTTGTTCCTTTTTTTTCTCCACCCTGCGCGACACCCCTCCCCCTCCTGCGTGTCTTCAGGTACGTGGTGTATTTCTTTCAACCGCAAAAACATGCCAAAGGATCATGCTCTCTTGTGTTAAAGTCGTATTCATTCCCGACATTTCGTTACCAACTTACAGCTATTGAAAGTGCAAGGGACAGAACTTTGTGGACACACTGTATCATTTATACTTGAAATGTGCCATAGTTATTAACAGCCGGCCCCCGTGGCAAAGTGGTTAGCACATCTACAATGCCAGGGGTCCTGGGCTCGAATCCTGGATGTTTGCATGGATGTTTGCGAGTGTCCATTCATCAATTTCATCATATCATCACTCATACCCATCCTCGCAAATTAGCCAAAAGTGACACAAGAAGCGAAGTAAAATAAAGCAAATCAATCAACCAATCAATGGTTATTAACAATAATTGTGTAATTGTGTATTGACTTTAATACTAACACGAACGTCAATTTGTGACAAAATATATTTGTATGTTTTGCTTCATTTCTTCTTTTCTTTTCGCATGGTTGTATGTTTATTATTAGAGTACTGCATTTGACCATTTTCGCTCGAAAATACTCGATCGAATCTCCCACGCTTGAGCGTGATACGCTCGTTTGTACCGCACTCGTAGTGGAATGATTGAAAACGTCCCGTATTTCAGTCTAATGAGAAGCTCTGTCAACCGAAAACCTATACATTAAAGGAAACCACTCTATGCAATTACAATTCTAAATAATAATTCCGTATATTATTATGTAAGGCTCATATGTAACATACGTATATGAAAGCATGCAATATCTACAAACCGAAACGTAAAATGGATACACATGCTGACAGACGTACCTAAGTAATTACAAATATCGTATCACAGTGCAGCAAATACGTGTACATCGTTGTTCCTTACTGAAAAGGATAACCATATTGTACAAAATATTAAATTGCAGGGTATAAATTGAGAATACCGGAAGTATCACCGATTACTTTCAAATTCGGCATACTCACTAATTTTGGCCTCGTAATCACGAATCTGCAGTTAAAATTTGGCGGTCACGTCTAGAAATTGCAAAATTATCTTCTCAATTACCGCTATGATTCTTCATACACTAACATGGAATCTATATGAAGACGTCTTCCTTTCCGCACAACAGTCTTGCTACCAACGTTGCTCAAGTGTTGTGCAATAAGTGACAGCGTTGATTTGCAAGTGAGAAAATGGCATCTTGCATAAAGGTGGAAAACATGTTTGCCTCACGAACGATTCACGGTAATGTTAGGTTAGGTTACGCAAGCATAGTTTTGAAACGCTAATGATTGCAAAAAATAGTTTTTTTTCTGCATAAATCAAAGGTGTTTTCTCCGTTCACGGACCCACTTTTTCGACTTATTTTGCAATTTCTAGACGTGACCGCCAAATTTTAACTGCATATTCGTGATCACGAGGCCAAAATTAGTGAGTATGCCGAATTTGAAAGCAATTGAAGATACTTCCGGTAGTCTCAATTTGCTCCAAATGCAGTTATAACCAGCCCTGGCCCAAAACCATGGTAACGGTTGAAGTTTTTGCGTGCGATGACGTGTGACCGGCCAAGTGAATGCATAACTTCAATGTGAAGTCACGTGAAATGACAAAACGACAGTGTTGCAGTATGCAGATATTAAACACCAGAACAAGAACAATGTCTAGATGAGGATGTGTACTACAGGGATGGAAAAGGAGATGCGATAACCACTAATGCCGTCAAACGGTTGGGCGGGAACTTTACGTCACATACCATGAAGAAGTAATAGGATCTGAGTTGATTATGTCCTTTGCGATTAGTCCACTCAGAATTAGTTCACTTCATCAAATGATTTACTAAATCTCATCAATTTACATTGTCGAATTCATTATTTGAGTTGTTTTTTGTTTAGGTACAGTGGGATCCATGAGAATTACCGTGCAAATTGTCCATGACTATTTTCATCAATTTTTCTCTTGCATCCTGTGTGTTTTTAAGCGACGGATTTTTATGTATGCTGGTGCAGAAGTTGTCAACAGCTTCTTTTGAGTTTTCTTTTAATTCTTGAAGCTCTTATTGGGTCAAATAAAGTTCACGAACATGGTGATGGACAATTTGCACGGTAATACTCTAGGATCCCACTGTACAACATCTTCACCGAAGAGAAAATTATGCTCATTTCTTTGTTTTCCTTGACCCTGTACATCCAGGGTCAAGGAAGTCAGTAATAAGGTGTGTTATATACAGTGTACGTACAACTATAGATTGAATTGTATCTTCTCCAAATATGATGTATAAAGAAACAAACTGCCGGAGAACTAAGTGAGGTGAGTGTACAATTTTATATTACTATTATAGTGGAACCACAAGCAAAGAAACCTGCGCAGACTCGCGACTCCTGTGCACCGTACTCCACCGTGATTGGCCATTCATCTATTTTATCACTTCTTCATAATCTCAATTGACTTAAATGGCCGGAAGAGCAAAGTAAATTTATGAAATATAAATACAAACACGTACCGTTTAATAAATAACCAAAATGGAATGAAAAGTTAGCAGTTTGTATTTTTATTGCTTTATGTGAATATGTAGGGAAAAAGCGAGAGAGAATTGTACACCAATGGCAAATAAATGGTAGGCGAAGTATTTACCAGGATTATACTCCCTACATTCCTGCTCATAATAAGGAGTCGAAGGTATCTTGCTTAAGGATCTTTCTTCGATGTAAACCTAAAAGTTGACTTTTCAGATTACGTACATAATCTTCTGGGCAGAAATGCGAACTGCGGATTCTAGCATTAGCATGATTCACGTTAGCGTTTCCACACGAATCCAAAGCTCGGTGACCGAAGAATCCTTTTGAAAAACGTATATAACGTATATATTATGTTCAACGTACTTGGAAGATGTATCTTGTGCTGAACTAAAATAAATAATAATAACAAGTGGTGTGCGGTATCTCGGAAAGTCGGGACCGGGATAGGAAAGAAAAATTCCGTCCCTATCACGACTTCAGCAAATGACTTCCCTAATAAATTTCTGGATCCCGAGCAGTCGGGAAATACCGAATGGTCATTTTAAAACGGTATTAATTCTTGACGTTTTCTACATTATAAGTGTCTGGAACTTATCGGAAATTGTTAGTTTTCATTCCAGAAATGCAAAGAAAATCACTTAAGGTGAAAATGAGAATTTGAGACTTCCCGACTAGTCGACAAATTGCGAATATTTCAAGTCCCGAATGTCGGGATTTAAAAAAAATTCCCGTTCCGATCAAAAATATTCTGTCCCGCATAACAATAAGTACCTATCTATATTTATTTTCAATTTGTCTGAAGCCACAAAATGTAAATGGGTGGAAATGCTCATTTGTGTACTCGATTTCGTGTGTTCAGTTTCTGGCATGGTTTCCTATCTGCATAGTGCAACACTAGCGCATAGATTTGGAATTCGTTTCATGGATAAATTCACCTCTTACCGTCGTTTCGTCATTACGAGTAAACAACGGATTGGCCCAACCTATACTTCTAATAACCTTGGTTATAACATTCAATCGAACTTAATTTTAATTTGACAATAATCGTAGAAACATAAAATGTCAGCCTTGGTAGTTTCAGCCCATAATCATCTATTTCATTTTCACATATCTCGGTAAGATATACAAAACTGCATTTTAACATTGAGATGATGACAATGTTCAATTACTTCACAATCTTACTTCGTCTTTACTTCGCGATCCATATTTGAGGACCCATTATCATAGACAAATGACGGAATACGTGTACTAATAAGGTTCGAGACTTCGAGTGTATTCCGCTCGTTCGAGCGTTTTTTGCTCGAGCGGTAGACCTATCAATTTTAGCCCATATTCGGCGGGCCAGACAACTTCAAGTCGGCTTGAAGATCTTCCACATTTAACGTTCGGCGAGCAGAAGTTGACGTAATGTCTCACAGAGTGAAAGCGTCTTACAGCCATCTTGCAGCCGGAGCAAGTTAAGGAAAAGTTGACTTGTTTCGTCTTCACAAGATCTTGCAAGATGGCGGCGTCCGTGGAGATATATGCGGTTTGGGATAATGTTATTGCGGGGATGGCTATTGTTATACTTGGCGATGTCTGACAACATTCTTTGTACTTAAGATAAATAAATGATACTTTGAAACTGTTGAAATATTGGTTTGAAATGAGAGAAGTTCATTGCTTTATATGAAGACCAGATCACGTGAAAAATCTCTGTTATCCATCCCTATCCACAGATCTAACTTCTACGCCAATTCGTTTACCGTTACCTCTGCAGGACACTGGAACAGACTGCCCCCCGAAATCCAAGCCTCCTCCTCAGTTGTAACATTCAAAAGATAATTAAAATTATACATGCTAAAAAATTGGACCTAGATTAAATTCCCAGAAAGAAATACGTTATACATTTAGCCCACGAAATATGCTTTCTATGTAGGTACTTGTGTGTGAATGTGTGTGTGTGTGTGTGCATGTAGAAACTGTATTGCTTTTATTTTTAATTTCTTCTAAACTACATTTTTTCATTGTGTTAGTAAAAATAATGAGCAATGTACGTAATTAATGGTTAATCCAGTGCTCGACTGCTCGTATTCAAACTGTATTGCTTTCATTTTTATTTTCATTTTACTTTCATTACTTTATTTTTCTTTTATTATTTTATTTTTCATTTATCTTTTTTATTTTTTTAATTGTATACAATTTACTGCAAAAAATGATCCCTGTAATTAATGGTTAAGTGGAAGAGAAGGCATTAATGCCTTAACTTCGCCATGTAAACAAAGTCGTAAATAAATAAATAAATAAATAAATAAATAAGACCACGTTCACTGAATATCTCGTCTGCTTCAAAGAACGAAGAGCTTGACTTCGACACAAGATTTGAACAATACAATCTACTTTAATGAATGCTAAGTATATATCCATAATGAGACCTAACATTTTTTCAATTCAGAACAAATATTTTGATTGAACTCTGAATATTATGAAGCTGAATATGAAAATGAACTCAAAATTGATTTTAATTACTTAAGTGCAATTAATCGTATGACCAAAGATGATATACCATATTAACCCCTTTCCGAGAATAGTAGCTACTTTTTCATTTTTTCCTAAATATATTTATTCTCCGTAATTTTCCCCTTTGCAGCTTGTATGCTAGTTGTTGCATTGACTAGTTTCATCCACAGACCGCGTGTGACTTTTTTTTTTTTTTTTTTTTTTTTTTTTTGTCGTCCGGTGATTCAGCAAGTTGGTAGTTACGTGTTTCCTCTCAGATGCATCTTGCAGTTGTCTGCCTCGCTACAGCGCCGTAGCCTCGCCGAACGGGGCTTCTACATGCCATCTAGCGTTTCCCGTGTGAACTATTTGCTGCTCGAGCGAAAAACGCTCATTGCAGTCCTCTATTCGTTATATAGGCTACAAAATGTTATTTTTAACTGCAACGATGGAGCTGTAAAATTATGGTAACGAAGTAGTTCAAATGATGCACGCAAACGTTCATGACCTGTCCGGAAGATTCAGATCGAAAACCTCTATTTTTTCTCTACTCTCGAAAAAACCAACCCTTCAAACATCCCTAAACACATCCTGAAAATTCTCAAGATTTCACATTCCGGGAAATTCCAATATTTTGAAAAACGCAAACCATGTTAGATTTATTCATCACTTTAGTTTTTCGATCACATCCTTTACACTACTCGACATAAAGGCTTGACCTTTAAAACTTTCTTTAAAGTGTACCCAATATAAAAAGTCATCAACACTTTTTTCTTTCTATAGGTATATCATATAATTTCAGAAGCAAATTTAGAAAGACTAAATTGAGAAAAAAAATATGAAACAAACATTGAAAATAAGTTATTGGGAATTTTATAAGCTTCATAATATGTGACAGTAATATGCAATTTTATCATACACAGACCACATACGTTGTTTCTTGTTAACGATACTTCTTTGGCAAACACTGGTCCAAGAATTTGAGATTTCACATAAAACGAACGATAGAATGCATTTCCAACAGGCAAACATTTTCAGTATGGGGAAACATTGTTCTCCGGATTCCGGAATTGGAACACACCAACTAAGAAAATTAGTTGAGACGGAGAGAAATTGCATTTAATCCAGTTTCCGTTCGACCATAATCCACCACAGTCGGCAAGACGACGGAATGGCATGCCCCCTGGCGTCAAAAGCAAATTACAATCTCCATTTACTTTGGATCAAAAGCTTGCGCCAACGCGCAATGCTCTAAGTATAAAGTAAATCAAAGTTTGACAGCGCCTCTGGCGGAACTCCACGAAATCTGAAGCTTTCCTCGTCAACGGGATGTCATAGCCTACTGTTGAGGAAGAACGCATCCTTTCCCTCCGGAAAAATGCTATAGAAACGTACGGTCTTTGTAACGTTAGAAATAACCACATGTAAATAATTTCTGAACTACTACTACGCGCGTATTATGTGGAAACTTCCGTCCATCAGAAATTAAGAAGTAGTATCGATGTATTGAATTATTTCTTCGATCAAAATACTACGGAAGGAATTTCATATATGTTTTAGAAAGTATGAATAGTGTAAGAATGGGTCCATCAGAAAACAATATATTTCATTAGCCTCTTTTTGAGAGACATAGTAAACGGAGAGATAGGGGAGGGAGGGAGAGATATAGAAGATACATGTAATGAATATGAAATATTGAATGAAAACTCAGAGATAATTTTCCATTTCTTTCGTTTCCCTTCCCTTTCATACCCTCTATTTTTCTCTCTTTTCTTTCTCTCTCTTCCTTTCCTTCCATACACTCCATTTCCTTCTCTTTCCTTTCTTTCTCTTCCTTTCCTTTCATACACTCCATTTCCCTCTCATTCCTTTCTTTCCCTTCCTTTCCTTTCATACCCTCCATTTCTCTCTATTTCCTTTCTCTCTCTTCCTTTCCTTTCATACACTTTATTTCCCTCTCTTTCCTTTATTTCCCTTCCTTCCTTTCACACACTCCATTCCCCTCTCTTTACTTTCTTTCCCTTCCTTTCCTTTCATACCCTCCATTTCCCTCTATTTCTTTTCTCTCCCTTCCTTTCCTTTCATACCCTCCATTTCCCTCTCTTTCCTTTCTTTCCCTTCCTTTCCTTTCATACCCTCCATTTCCATTCCATTCCTCTATTTTCTTCTTCTTTTCCTTCATTCCCTTCCGTTTCTATTCTTTTCTCTTTCTTTCATTTCCTTTCACACACTTACAATTCTTCTCGTTTCGTTTATTTTATTTTCCTTTCTTTTATTTTTCTTTCTTTTCCATTTCTATTATACCCTTTCATTTCCCATCTTTTCTATTTCCTTCATCTCCTTTCCTTTCATACCCTTCTTTGCCTTCCTTCTAATTTCTTTTCCCTTCATTTCCTTAACTAAGCTAGCTGGTCAACCCTACATTCTAGTGAACCCAGTCATTTTATGACTGAATTTTCTTTCTGGTAATCCAGAAACGTTTGTGCTTTAGTATTTATTTGTTTTGTGACAATTAAGGCTTTTAAAATGAACTTGTTGGGGCATATTGTGCATTTTGTAGAATTTTTGGATCAATAAGGCATTTTAGGTTATATTTTGATCATTTCCTTACTTCTGGAGTTTAAATATTTCTATATTTAGTGATTTATTAGAATACTGATTTTCCCTATGTGGTTTAGTCTTAAGCCCACTTTATGCATAGATAGGCTAATCGATTGATTGATTGATTGATTTAGTTTATTTTACTTCGCGTTTTGTGCCTCTTGGCTAATTTGCGAAGATGGGGATGAGTGATGAAATGATGAAATTGATGAATGGACATTCACAAACAACCAAGCCCGACCGGGATTCGAACCCGGGACCCTTGGCGTCGCAGCGCGATGTGCTAACCACTCGGCCACAGGGTCGGGCGATAGGCTAATCGAGACCGCGCCTACAGTTGAAAGTTGGATCCGAATTACTATGTGGCTCCACCAGTTTCGAACCTGGGACCACTTTGTTACAAGTCGACAACGTTACCAGTAATTCATCAGGAGACCCTTTTTATCTTTATTTAGCCTAATGGACCGATCTTTGGTGCAGTGTTCATTGTACCTCAGTAAACTTGCAGAAAATCTTTGCAACATACTGCAACTCAAATTTTAACACTGAATTCAGATGCTAGTTGCAACTGATTATATCTGGGGTGATAATAGGATAATTATTTTGATATACGAATCACTGACTTTTCTGGCTCCAATTCATCACTTCCAGAATTCTTAATATAAGAAGAAAAATACTTTTAGGTCATTTTTTGAAGTTTTAAATGTCATAAACGCAATGTTTTAGAGCATATATAACTTTAATACATTTTTTTTTAAAAAAAAATGAAGATATCAAATTCCAAACCCCTATTTAAACACTTTGTGTACCACAACGACGAGCCCAGTCCACACTTAAGTGGTGAGTTTATGCACAGATAAGCTAATCAGGACTGGATCTACAGTTTACAGTGGAATCCGAAGCAATGTGCAATAAGCCTCCACCGGCTTGGCTTCTTGATTACAAGGCAACGACGTTACCATTACGCCATCTTGGAGGCAGTACAAACTTAACGGGACTGAAATTAGTTATATGTGATTGTTGCGTAGTTATAGCTACTCAGAAAGCACAAATGCAAACATACTAATGAAAACAATCTTCAAACTCGACATTAAAAGAGCGCAACACTTCACAATTCCGACGCACTGGTGAAAATTTTCTCTGGAAAGTGATATTTTCTAATATCAACCTTCTCATATGTACAGTGGATATTGTGCGAGGAACGAAAGGGGAGTTTTATTTGTTTTCCAAATCAAAATCACCAACACCGCTTCGCACTTCAGAAAATTGTCCAGGAGAGCGATTTTCTTCGCACCGTGAGTGCAACAATGACGAGCAATTTTCTCCTTCGTATCGTAACAAGCAGTTTAAAAATTCAGCACCGTGAGAAGGCCTGATCCCAATTGAATAATTACCCTTCAACGGCAGACTCAACTTTTGCCAAAAATACTCCGTCACTTTTCGTTGTTTGTTAACAGGAAATTGCCTTGAACGTTGCTGAATGCCGAACGAGGATTTGCATGAAACTGACTGCATTTCCCCCCTTCCTCGCAGAAGCCGTTCGAGCAGAAATGCAAGCATGCGATTCATTAAACTCTAACGAGTTATACATAAAGGACGTGCTCACTTTCCGCCAGCTGGTTTCGACAGTATGAACACGCCGGCCGAATCGGCCTTTGGCAGTGTTCCTCGCAATCCACCCGAAGAACGCAGTATTCAAGCAGGAAAGTTAACTTACGGATGTTCACATACGTAAGCGTGCATGTGTATGTGTTTGAATGGTTGTAATTATAATTAAGAACCCCCTCAGGAAAAAGAAATGCATGATTTGCATTTAGGTATGAAAGGTGAATATCCTTTGCGAGACTTTCAACTACCGAATCCATACACCCAAAGATTGCAGACGTAACTCTTGCACCTCGAAGCGTCATGTTGAGCTTTAAAATATCTGTAAGATTAGCTGGCAGACTCAGAAAAGAAAGTACTTATATTAATTGTAACCACTCGGATGGAAATTAAGCAGAAAACTTGTACTTCATACATTTATGTATATGAACATCAAAGGAGGTTTAACACAGGCCACTAATGCCAGTGCATGGTGCCAAGAAGTACAGTTGTGAGAAGGCACATATTCAGTCTAACGCTACTAGTGGATGGTTAAGTTTTATCAAGATATAAGCTGAAGGAACTGACGTGAGATTCATTTTAAACCCCTTACACTTGTTGATACTGTTCTTTAAGTGTGGAAGTGCCGTCCGTTCAATCACTTCTTCATCGCCGGAAAAAGGTGGGAAGTCACTCGGCACCAGGTCTGGGATGTAGGGAGGGTGATGAAACACTTCCCAGTGGAATCGTTGAAGAAAGTCTTGGGTTGACGCAGCAGCATGCGGTCGGGTATTGTCATGAAACAAGACAATGCCTGAAGCACACAGCTCATTCGACGATGAATTTCCGCTGCATTGTGCCCCTCCTCCTGTAGAAATCATATCACACTACGCACCTCGCACTTGGCGGGAGAGTCGATTGTAGAAGACATCTCTACGCGGCCGTCGCTCACGTTGGCCTTGGCAGTGGCGGTGGTAGTAACAGGGCAGACGCCAATTACGCTGCGTGACGTGACGTCCCGCTTTTTAGCGCTTCACGAGCCACCTGGCGGCACCACCGGAGGATGAAAAAAAATAACCCTCGTACATACGAGCTTAATGAGCACGTTAGTATCTTCGACTCTTTTAACTGTATACGTCGTTTTTCTTCCTCTGTAAGTGAATCGTGAAGGTAACCGTTTCACGAAATAAAGCAACAGATGTAGACAGAAGCACGAGAAAGGCTTATCATGGATTATAATTCATTGTAGTCATATGAGTTATTGTTACGAATGAGTAGTCTGTTTTCTCTTTACAGTAAAGTTAATTTTGGCTTCCATGTACATCATATTTGTATGATTACTGCGGTCTGTTTTGTGACATACAGTGTGTTTATTAATTAGTATTTCGTCTATCCACATTTTTGCTTCTCTGTTGACGTTCATCGCCGAACCACATTATATTCCAGAGAAAACTTCACGAGACACATAGAGAACAATTTCAAAACCGGGTACCAAGCTCCCCTGATATAATCGTACACATACCTTATATACTGACTTCTCCCTCATCATTATAAGATTATAAGATTATGAATTACTTAATAGATTCGCCTGAAGTGTTGCAATATTTTAAACTTAATGTTAAGCCAATATATTTTAGTTGTTTGATTCTTTTTTTTCATTGGTAAATCGAGAAACAATATACATAAATCTTCAGTTGTTATCAGACTATGCACAAATTATAACAACCTTGTTCAAGAGGGAATTAAAGTAGACTTCGCGCTTCCTTTTATAACATACGTATAGCTCAATAATAAAAATACATATATTGTAATTGCCTAATCCTTTAAATTCACAATAAATTTGATTGAAGCTGTGTTTGTATTATATTATTTTTATCGATACTATGTATTTAAAGTCATGCCTTTATGGATTTGATATTTGTACAAAGTTTGTAATTAATCTTAGTGTTCATTGACTATTGTACGATGTATAAGATGTTTGTATCTGAAAGTATTTAGCAGTACTCTGTTGTGATTGTACTATATTGTGTTTGTATTTTGTTCTGTTACTTTGTGTAACATACCTACTGCCTATATATTTTTTATCTTTCTTTTTTATCTTTTGCTTTGTATTTTGTAATATTGCAATTCTGTAGTTTTGTATTTTTTTAATTTTTAAAATGTATATTTAATCTTTATTATAAATGTTTTTAATATGGTCCTTTGTAATTGGAACTATTGGTTCTGTTAAGGATCTTTTGCTAAATAAGTAAATAAATAAATAAATAAATCATCATTACTAAATTCTGTTATCAGTTATTTTGCCGAGTCCAATATTCAGTTGTGAATGTGCTGTGACGTATTTGTCAAGGTATAATCTTAGATATCAGGCTCATAATAAATGCGTATAATTGGTGCACAGACAATGGCTACATAATATAAATAAACAAAACAAAAGACATATATTCATATGAATTACAGAAGGTATCACTCGTTAAAAATCAGAGTAATAACAACAATTTGAACCTTTAGGTGCTGCACCGACAAATAAATGAACTTGGGGGCTTCCATACATGGATTCTCTGATCTTATATATCGCCATATAGACACATTCCGTGGTACACCGTTTCCCCCAATTTGCACCTAAAACACCCCTCTGCATCTAATCATGAATTTTGCACCTATTCTGCCCTTTATGCATAGTTTCATAATGTACAAATTAAATCTATGCTACTGAAAATATACGAACTGGAAAGAGCAAATGCCAGTGATGTAATGCAGTGTTTTAGTGATGCCTGCACCAAGATATGACCAAGTGAAATTTCTTACGATAATGTGATGATGCTTCTTGTTACAGACCAAGCACCATATATGACACTGGCTGGTGCAAACCTGAAAATTATGTTTCCCAAATTAAATCATGTTACGTGTCGATTCACGCCTTGCACAGAGTACCGGAAGTACATAATTGCAAACATTTCATCTCGATGTAAGGAGTGCTTACAAAATGTGCAGCTAATATTCTTGTCTACAAAGAAAGGACCGGTGATCCTTCACTACCATGTCATACTGTTGTCACCCATCGGGGGAAGTGGATAGAATGCAGTGCTCTTAATGGTAACTTTGAAAAGATCACAAATTTTGTCAAAAATCTTGACGAGGAAGTTCAGCAACGGCAACGAAACTGAAAGAATTGGCGGGTGGTCGATCCTTCTTTAGAGCAAGAGTTGTTTTGTGTTCAGTCCTTTAAACTCCTATATTCGATGCTTTATCTGACAACTCATTTTCGACAGATTAAAGCTGAATGGTTAGTGCTGGTAAGTTACTAGTGTGGTGTGCTGTGTGGAACACGATTGGTTAGTCAATTTTCCATCAACGGAACCTTAAATGATTAGGGCTACTTGGATTTGTTAAATAAACAGGTTTTTCATCCTTGCTTATGGAAGAAGCTACGTTTTACAGAGTTTTTTTTTTCAATAGGGAGGAACACCAGAACACTATGGGAACGTTGTGAAGCAGTTTCTGTCAAACGTTAGTTATCAGATGACAAGGGTCACATATTCTGTTTATGAACTTCCTTATGAACATAAACATTAGCCTTGTCACTGTGAAGGACTTTTCATTTAATGGAAGCGTCACATTGTAAATTGTTCGCGACAACTATTCATAATGCGCAGCTCTTCGTGGATGTGTCCGATTAAAATCTTGTGCAATGGCATGTGAACTTCTCTCCCTAGACATCACTTTGATATCGATGCATTACCGATGCGCTTAAACAAATTTTAAGGCATTTTACTAACACCTCGAAAAAGAGCAAATTGGTACAAGAATTCAGTCATAACTTTTTACTGGTTAAAGATACGTCCAAAAAACCTTCACCATTGCATTTCTTGTGAAATTCTAGCCTGATTTGATATATCATATCACCCCCTCCATTTAAAATTCTGAAGTTGATTTCAAGATGTCGGACATTAAGATGGCCGCCGACCGCGCGGGTGGCGTCAATGTGGTTCCCCTTTGGCCTGATAACGATTGATCGTCACCATTTCCATGTTGCGTGCTGCAGTGGCCTTGTACCGGGGGTGTTAAGTGACTTTTTGAGCCACCCTGCATAATAACCGATTATATGCAAGACAATCAAGAAATGTTATTGAAAAATGTCTTATTATGAGAAAATTGAAGAAATATGTTGTGAAAACGAGAAATTGGTATAATATATCAAAATATACCGTATCGAGTTCATCCATTTCAGCTGATTTTCAACAGATACGCAAAAGATCTCACCTCAGTATTCGATCCAATGCCAAATAATAAATATGTTATAACATAAAGATCCTGGATCTAGTAATAACAGAAAGGAAGATTATTTTATTCTTGGTGGAGAAGAAAGAAAGACAAAAGAAAGAAAATAAATATGTGAATCATATCGGGTACTCTAACACAAACACTCGTACTGTACTTTTTATAGAATGTTTTTGACGAGGGTTCACATGGTTTTCAACTGAATATGCTAATATGTTTACCCATATTCAGTAAGGATCGTAGCGGGCTATGGTTTACCAAGTCGAACGTGGACGCACTAGATACACAATCATGGAGAAATCATCAACTCTGTTTACATTCACTTTACGTTCTATCACATCTTGTGTCTACACTAATTTCAGAACGTCTATAGTATTAGATGGTCCATGTCTTGGTTGAACGCTTCAAGCAAATGAGTTTTCACGTTAAATGCTTTGCAAACTAATTTAATTAAGACCCTCCAGTTGCAACAGCTCCAAGAAGGGCAGGCATGATGTAAATTGGAAGACGAAGCGTCTGACTTTGCAGACGTTGCTGCATTCTATCGCTTGTGATGGGGTTAATTACTTAAGTGTTTCACGTGTCCAATTGTTGTTGAAGATGTTTCACGGCCCATCAATTAATTGCAACCGTGTTTTGGTAAGACGTTGAGTAATGCATGCCTAGAAGCTGCTCCTCTTTGGTGTGTCTCTGTTTTACGTGTTTCAATTATTCTGTGCGGTTGTTACTGTTTAAGGGTTTTTCAATGCTACTAAAACTCGAGAAGGAAGTTAGTCGATGGTAGAAGCCATTATTACACTAACAAATGTAGACCTTCCACATTCAATTCTTTTCCGGAGTCTAAGCTTTGTTCTGACGTTGTTTTAGGTAAAGTTTGAGTTCATTTTAAGAGATTTACAATCTTACTTTTTGAAGGTCAGCACTCATTATTTTGTAGATTCCTTATATTACGTTAGAGTAGTTAGTTTAGGCCTCCCCGAGTAATCAAGGGGTCCCGGGTTCGATACCCGGTGGAGGCACATGGCACAGTGGTTCGGATCCCACTTTAAACCGTAGGTCCAGTCCCGATTAGCCTTACTATGCATAAAGTGGACTTAAAACACCAACTCAAACCAAACCAAAACGTCAGAGTAGTTAGCATAGCATGCTACGGTACCAGAGTTTCCGGATTCGAATCGCTGCATGGGCATGGCTGTTCTTTATGACGGTCCCTTCATCACGGGTATTTAGCATTAACATTTTCATCAATATTTTCCCAGTAATAGTAACGCACTCGCAAGTCATGCAAGAACTAATGCAGTGTGTAAAATCTATTGTTGAGTTATCGCTACAAGGACTAGCGTTCTATTTATTTTCTTAACCCTTCAGGACTTGGGTTTCAGAAAGTTACGTAAGGTATCAGGTGGGGTGTGACACACCCCATTATGTATATGAATATTATCACCAATATATTATATTATAATGTAATACATTTATTTAGTTACACACTACATTACAATTAGCAAATTATGTAAGGAGAAGAAACTTGTCTCAGCATGTTACAGATCATAACATATTCAACAGTTTTAAATGACGAATTACATTTTGCTTTTCTTCATATATCAAGTAGTAACAGTAAATAACGAAAAGAATTATCAAAAATTGTGAAGAATACATATCATAGGAACATGAAATATTGAGTTAAGAAATGTGCATAGTCACTTTGATTAAATTGTGGCACCGATAATCAGACTCACTTTCGTTCACACAGTTTCTAAAACATGGCATGAGATGCCCCATGCACATAATCCCCTTGCAATTTTTTAATTCAATTTTGGACTTTCTGTTCCGTAGAGTGTGGACACAGACTACACCTTTTCATGTTTAACTTGTTTTGGTAAAGGTAGAGAGCACTCTTCACTGCCTCTCTGCAGACAATTCTTACGTTTCCGTTTAGGCCCCGAAGTAGCTGTTTGTCCCTTCGTACCATACCCCGTTCGGTTAAGAAATATTGACCCTGGCAGGCCTTGTCAGCTCCTGCTCAGAATGTGTAGAATAAGCTTTCTACAGGAAATGGTAAGAACACTGGCCTTTGGCAAGAGGTGACGAGAGGCCAAGCGAGGGTTTATATACGTGCGCATGAGAGCGACACGGGGTCTTTTAATCTGGAATCAACGGAGAAGCAGGAGCTACTGGTCTTATTTCTAAACCGAACAGGGTAAGCTAGTCTACACCCATTCTGCCATTTGCATTGCTCACTTCAGTCTAGAAACGAATCATGAGTCTAGTTTAATGAATAGTTAGATATTTGTACCTGCCCGTTCAGGGCTGTCTCTACCATCAACTAGTACTAATAGTACATCCCCATTTAAGATCCCCGCGTTCAGAGGAACGCTACGTGGTGAGATGCTTGGGCTTTTCATCCATTTTACGGAATTGTGATGAAAATTAGAGCTACGTGTTCGAGTTGCGGAATTTTTCATTTATATCATTCGAAATAAATGAAAATTGAAATTTGTTAAGTAGTGACATGTCAGAATTGTTTTCTCCGCGAATCTTTATTTTTGGGGCAAGCTGCGTAGCACGCAGTTTTAATGTTAATGATGGTTAATGTCGATACTCAGCTTTAATTCAGTCCTTACCCACCACACTCACCCAATAGGCTAATCACCCGCTGCATTAAAGCACATTACAATGCGGAGGAAACGAAAACAGAATGTTTCCTTTGGTAGCCACGGGCAATGAGGCAACAGCTCTGCGCTCTTGCTTCGTCGCGGTTTTCCGCGTCGATGCGATGTGGCATAAGGTACGTCCGTCATTCCGCGCGCCGGAAGGTTCGATGTCGGACATTCGAGTGTCATATTCCGCCCAGAATTTGGCCAGCCCGGGCACGTCTACCGACGAGCCCTTGTCATTCCGCTCCTAGTAACGCCGTGGTTCGCTCGAACCCGGTACCTTCGGTCAGGCCCTGATGGCTATGACAAAACTACCACCTGGGAAATTTTCATCAATTCCCAGGATTTTATCTAAATTTTGAAAGTGGCACTTGATTTTGATGACCCTTGTTTTTGCAGTAGTCTCTTGAACAATTTGGTATTTTTTTTAACGTAAATTTGGTGCGTGACTTATGATATTTCGGCTATAAACGATACGACTCAATCACACCATGGTGTGTGTACTTAGTGGGTCACAGCAGAGAGTATTGCTGAAGTTAATTGTGTTTTTAATTAATTAAAGTACTTTAAAGTTTCAATTTTATATATATTTTTAAAACAGACCGTAACATGTTAATGATCCAAAAAGTAACGCCGTTTGTGTTTATGTGTTTTAAGTTAAACTGTTAAAGATTATCGCAAGGAGGATATTTAATTTTATCACGTATAGTTTTGAAATGCACAAGGATCAGTGGTCGACTCACTCGTAATTTAAAATGACTGAAATCTCCTCGCCCCGAAGATGGGAGCCTTGGTACTAATAATTGTAGTGCAAATTGATAAGGAGATAGTCGAGAGAATACACGAGTCAGTCGCAGAGCATTTTTATTTTTACCTTGTTTAAGGAATATTTTTTTTACTAAAGTAATCTTAATATGTGAAAAAACGAAACGCTAATTATATTTCTAGGAATAGAGGAGCAATTATATGTCCGCTACTATACGCTGGCGTAAGTAGTAAGAGTGACGCTACCATTCGGTTAGAGTATAACCCGCTCGTTGATTCAATGTTCTAGCTAAGGATTAATAATAGGTGTTTTTAGTTGTACGCGCAGAAATACCGGTAGTGAAATATAAAAGAGTGCGCAAGTGTTTATATATATGTTTTAAGGAATAGAGGAGCAATGATGTCAGCTACTAAAGGTAGTAAGTGTGACGCTCCCTTCCATTAGTTTTAAGGTTATGTCTTCCCCTACGAATTAATTGTGTACACAGAGGTACCCGTAGCAAGAGGAATGACACTGTCATTGTAGCGCAATGACATAAGAATGACTTAGTCTGCATGACTTTTAGTTTGTTAAAACACCATAGTTAGGCGTAAGCCAACTTGTAATGAAAAGTAGAACGAAACGTAAGCGGTATTCAAGGCGTGGAGAATTTCACATATTAACGAGATTTTCTTTTGTTATTATCCATATATTTATTGTCTCTTTCAGCTATTTATTAAAGGATAGCTTAATATTCCTCCTTTTGCGTTTTCTAGCTGTGAATTTTAAATACCTTAAATTTCATGTGTATTTATATTATGATATTTATATTTCAAGTTACGGCATTCCTTAATGTTTAAATAAACACTCTTCAGCATTATTCAACAGATTTCGTGTGGTTATTTAATCGCATCGCAAATCACTAAATCACTAAATAGCGATAAAAGTTAAAAAGGTTGTTTAAATTAAGGCAAAACTGGTTGTCGTTTTTTTCATTAAATAACGATGAAGTATTGCGAATAGTATAATCAATCAAGCCCTCCCCTTAGGTATAATCACGTTTACATTCCGTCAGCTTACGATAGGTTTAAACACGCAAGTTTAATCTCTGCACCGAAAGCACGATTCATTCGTTGTTTTCCTTTTGTTCCTTCGAACTCAGGATATGTGCAGTCGCAAGACTCAAGTCCAGGATTTTCCTTCCATGTAAGTCGCCAGATTTCCGTGCGTAAATTTCCAGTTTCGCGTTAGCGGAAGAAACGTATCCTATTTCAGTCTCCAAGAGAGAGAATTTGATGACACCTTTTTTTTCGTCTAGTGTCGGGATGGATGCGGAATTTGTTGTGGATGAACTTTACACTCAGCTGGCTTCGGCAATGAAATTCCTAGTCTCCAAACGAGGTGTGAATAATAGCCTCTTCAAGGGCGCTTATTTATGCGATTTATTTTTCTCGTTACTTCAGAATTTTCATGTTTCCCGAATGAAATTTAATTACTTCTTACAGATTAATTTCATGTTAATCTACGTAAAGTAGGTAATAGCAAGTAATTGGGCTTATATTTTAATCTCCCACACGTCATAGACTTTAGTTGAAGTAATTAATGATCTTAACGTCATTGGAGCCATGTCATTTACTCTTTTATTATATCTTAGTGATCCCGAATTTACTTGTGGCTAGGTCCGTTTTAACAGCTGTGACGTTACCAGATTTTGGGCTAATTATTTTTTTTCGTCAGTTCCTCATTTTTTACAATGCTTTGACACTTCTGACATGATATTAATGGATTTCGTTGGGTTAATTTTCTGATACCAGGGGATATATTTTATACCATCTACATATTACTTTTATATATTTATCAATATTTAATCCTACATATTTTCGTTTATTTTATAGTGCCATGTCATAACTTTAGTTTTATAGTGCACATTATTTTATATTTGGGAGAAGCCAGGGGCTATATATATATAATTTAGTCAATATATACATATATTACTTTTGATGAAGTTAGATTTTCATTTTAATGGTGTTCCAGTGTTAAGGCGTCAAATGACATTTTCCGCCTTTTATTTTCTTTAGCCTTCATTCAAACTTTGTTTTATAATTTATATCACTTATTGGGTAGTTTATTTTATTTTAGTTTCCTTACTTTTACTCATGATTTTCACTTGCCTATAAAAGACGATTACTTTCCACATTTTCTATATATTTTTAATATTGAATGACTGTGAGCAATGTAGTTTATTCCTATGTCCAACCTGTTTCCTCCCCTGTTCGGGAATTCCACGAGTTCAAGGAATTTCGAAAGTCGCCCAGCGATTTTTTTTTGAGGCCGCAAGAAGAACGCATTCCTGAAGGCTTTGGAGCCCACCAGCCTCCTTTGGGCTTCAGCGGTGTATGTCACGTAGCAGCACCGAAAACCCTATTCCAAGTGACATCCCAGGATCAGAAGAGCGTCAGAAACATAAGAAGAAATGTCATCTTACAGAGCAAACCCCCCCCCCCCCCCATGACTTTAACCCCCCTTAAGAAGAAGCATGAACATCTTTCATGTACATCGTCCCCTTTTGCTCTGTAAGGCCAGGCAGTGTCCTTCACCACATACTGGAACTTTCCGGGTACAGTCAACGACCCAAATGTGTTGAGACCCAGCCCTGTGGATCAGCAACCTGCCAGGCCACCTGTGACGTTTCATCCTACCAGTGGCCATAATTACTGTATGCAATGGCGTCTGCTGTGAACTTTCGGGGGCCTATCTTAACATCCTCCCCAGTGTTCGCCATTGGACAAGGCATATTTTTGGGGCTTGGAACCGCTACTTGGAGTGGCTTCCC
Organism: Lepisma saccharinum; assembly: GCF_977018435.1. Classification (NCBI taxonomy): domain Eukaryota; kingdom Metazoa; phylum Arthropoda; class Insecta; order Zygentoma; family Lepismatidae; genus Lepisma; species Lepisma saccharinum. Next base: position 9,005,012 of record NC_139232.1, read on the forward strand.
ATGGACTACCCTGTGTTCGCCCGCCCCACGGCCCACGTCCTTTCATCTGACCTTTGCTGACCAGTATTCCGGAACTTTCCACACCGGGATTCGAATCCGGTCCCCCAGTGAAAATGATCGGTCAAGGACCGTGTATGTCACAGAACAGTGCTTCGTACCCCAGGACTCCGGGGTTGGAATGTATTTGGATTGCCCTGCCGTATCATTTCTCAGGTCATAGTGTGCACACATAGTGTGCTAAGAACGTCAGTGGCAAGTGCAAACATAACCTTCATCTATTTTTTCATCTTCGTGTGGTTGTGCGCAGTCCAGTGGAGTTTGGTGTTTACCACGGTCTTTTGCTCTCGCCTCGAACTGTCATCCTGATGAGGCGGAAGATTGCGAGCATGCGGCATTAAACTTTCTCATGGATTACGTCTGGTGCTTGGTTAGCCTTTTTCCCCATGAATGGCTTGACAAGTTCTAGGTCAAGATATTACAGGAATGTTTACTTTACCACGTTGTCTTTGGAATTATATCTGAGAGTTAATTCCCCATAAGTATATTAATTTGGGTAAGAAACACCGTCAGTGGACAAGGCCTACTAATTGTTGAGACATACGTATTTAGAAGATAGAAAGTATAGAACATCCACTCTTACTTTTGTGAGGTTGCCTAGTAATTTCTGGTTTATGTAATTACCCTGTGCTGGTATCAACTTCTGCATTGCAGAAAGCAGCAGCCAACTTGTTCTTGATCATCTTATACGTTTTGGATATTTGGCTGGATTCGTTCTTGTTCAGTTTCATACGACATCGAGTGAAAAACAAATTTTATTTTACACTGATCTTTAACATATGGAATACAAAGCACAAGCTTGATGTAAAATAAAATAATTATAACTTTCAAACTATAATAATTTTTGCTGTAAAAATTATTACTAAAATATTTCTGTAGTTACTGGATGACTCGTGTGGGGTGTAACACACCCCAAACAGAGTTTGATGCAACACAGATTAAAGCTAACAGGCAACTGGTTGGTGATTAAGGCCAGGATCCCTTCCTCATAACTCAACATGAAGGTACAGTGATGGACAAATTAAAGGCATACGCACTTTATCGCAACAATCAAAAATATATATCCTTTGGGGTGTATCACACCCCATCTGAGTCCTGAAGGATTAAGAATGTTTCATTGTTAGCAACGAAACATAAGATGTGCTTTAATTTAAGCCTTGTCTGGCTTACAGTGCTATTCCATAATTGTGCTTAAATCTATGTACCAATTGATATCTTCAAGCCCTGCAAAGCTTATTTTTATTACTGTAATCTTGTATTTTATATTCATTGTATACTGTTAGCAAACGTTTATATTGGATACTGCATCATGTTGGTATACAATTTGATTTATTTAGTTTATTTAGTTTCACGCTTCTGCCACTTTTGACTACTCGTTACGGTGAGAATGAGAGATGATATGATGAAATTGATGAAGAAACAATCACAAAGAACACATGCCAAGGCCGGAATTCGAAACCGGGAACCCTGCCGTCGTAGCGCGCGGCACTAGTCAGTCCGCTACGGAGGAGATCGGCTTGTATATCATCGTGTATTGTATACTGTTAGCAAACGTTTATATTTTATACTGAACCGTGCTCAGCCCATACACGCTTAACGTGAATAGTGCAATGCCAAGTGCACACCGATTCAAGCCAAATGCAAAATCTTTGGTAAGGGTTGAATTGAAGACGAACATTTTCCATCAAACCAAACTTTTAAACAAGATTTGCGATTTACAGTAAGGCTTTAACCGAAATCCAGTTTCCAAGTCTCTCAACGCACACGTGCTTCTCGACAGAATGATTTCCCAGTTTGTAAGGTTGTTGCACAAAGTTACTCGACCGGATCTAATGTTCATAGCTCACTGGAAGTTTTGGAAGATATAAATTCCAGTGCATTTTCCGGGCAACCAGAAACTCCGGACGGTCGTCCCTGTGCCGAAAGATAAAAGGTTTCCTGAGGACTTCCGCCGTCGAAGTGCTCCTCCATTTCCTCCCTTCCGCCATTGCAGTTCCAACATGGCACATTCCCCCTCCTCCAGCTCCCGAAGTATTCCACGGGAATCGAATAAAGGAAATAGGAGTACACCAAGGGGAAGAGAGGTTCTTCGGGACTTCCCTCACTACACGTGGACGTCCTCAAGTTAAAGGCAACCATCCGGATATGCTCGGAATATAAATTGAGCCGACGGTGCACAATGGAGCAAGACATTGGAATATGCCACGTCCTGGCCGTTTCGACCGTTGTGACCAGTGTTGCTACAATATGATGACACAATTTCCCTCTGCAAGAGGCAAAATTTCCCTTTTCCCGCGTAGGGATGTGACGACCCCATCGCCCAGTGGCTTGTTCACTGCAGTTAGTCAACCAATAGAGAGAAGTGGTCAACATTTTGCTCTGTTGGAATTTACAGAGCTGTCCTGTCATGGCTCTATGAGCGTCCCACAATTGGCAGAAGTGGAGTATGGTTGGTGGACTACTATGTGATCCTCCCATCTAGATCTGAGGGATCCGCTGACCAACGACAGGCGTGGTCCTCCATTCCTATTGGGGGTTTGACGTAGAGCTGACAACTCTGCACTGTAAAAAGATATGTTAAGAATCAGCAATATGAGGCCATGGATACGAATGGAAGGCTCGTACTTCTTCAGCTAAAAAACCTTCGGGTTTAAGAAGGCTATAGAGTTAGTTACTAATTTTTCCCATCATATAAAAATAATCATGAGTATAATAATAGTCTATTTTAAGGTGCTGATAATAAATTATATATATATATATATATATATATATATATATATATATATATATATATATATATAGAGTGTGTACATAAACTCCGGACCCACTTTGAAAAAAATATTGTAGACAAAATGTTAGCACTATCAAGTAACAAACTAGATTATTTGAAAGACTAAAGTTGTTTTTTTTGTATTGCAGGTGTTTCTAGTAGTTCCATTTTCTGACGCTAGAGAGTGCCAGATTCATCATGGCGCTTTATACACCTGGGAAGGCCTTTTGTGTGCTACAATTTGAGAAATCAAAAAGTGCTACAGATGTCCAAAGGAAATTTAGTATCAAGTATGGGAAACAACCTCCTACCGGAAAGGCGATCTTCAATTGGTATCGAAAATTTGTTAACACTGGGTGCTTGTGTGCGAAGAAAGGAGGTGGTAGGCCAGGCGTGAGTGAAGATGATGAAATGACCCTCTAGGTCCCCCGATATCACCCACTGCGATTTTTTTTATGTGGATATGTGAAGAACCTTGCTTATGTCCCTCCTCTTCCAAGTGATGTTGTGGAACTTAGGGGGAGAATTGAGCAAGCAACAGCCACAGTTACAGACGACATGTTGACCCGTGTTTGGCAGGAGTTTAATTACCGTGTAGACATATAGGTATATTTGTTCAGGCATAACTCTCGAACGCCTGGAGCAATTTCAACCAAACTTGGTACACATATGACTTACAATATGGAAATAAATTCTGTGAGGGTAAGACACCCCTGGCACCCCTAGGGGTGGGAGTGGGAAGGGGTGACGTAAAAATAATCCAAAACAACCTATATTAGTCTGGAATCCATAGCTTAAGGGGTCACTAAGATGAATAGTGACACTCCCAATGCCGTTCAATTTATTTATTTTTGTTCCTGGATGTAAAACTAAAAATGTTGTTTATAATCTAGCTTTGAGTTAAATTAATATTATAGTGAATTTCTAAAAGATTTTACATTATAATTTGTATACTGTACTTATACTTTAAATACCTGTAAATAAAATTAGTAACATTTTACACTATAGTTGTTAGAATTTATTATTTCTCTTTCTAATAGAAGATTGGGATAAATAAATACCCGGGCAACGTCGGGCAATCAGCTAGTTATAATATAAATTAGCAGTAGCTAGTAATTACCAAAAATGTTAAACAAATATTACATAATCAGGCCAGATGTATGAATGCACAACTGTATTTGTTCCATTACCTACTTCATAACGCTTTTAACACAAGGTATATAGAAGAACGACGTATAAGAAAACATAATATAAATTTAAATACACATGTGGGATTAAACTCGAAGGAGTTGCAATAAGAAGTGACAGCAAAACTAATTGTGAACATGGAAGTAGAACCTAATGTAATATATTTATTTCAGTCTGATATCTTCAAATTTCTCTGAATTTTTTTATATCTTTCATCGAAATTCCCTTTTTTCCCCTTCGGCTTAAAATACGGTAAGAATTTCCTTGCAAAAAGTGAAATTTCCCTTCATGTGGCAACACTGGTTGTGACTGAGTTGGGTAAAGAGTGGTTCTCCACTCTCTGCTGCACTGGAGTACACAGGGGGACGGGGCTACAGTCAGGATTGTTATAGGTCCATGAACCCATACATCTAATGAGTTCTATTCGGTTCCGTAACAAGACCTGAACTTTTTTTCTCGCAATTTAAATTCTGTACAAGTTGTGCATTGTTTCATTTCAAAATGGAACTTGGACCGGATTTAAGTTGATTCGGTGTAAAGGTTCCTGGACCGAATTGAAATACTTTAAACATAAAAAGGTTCTTTACGGTCTAGATCCCATTTACACTTACTGATTTTCTCTTTTGGACCGAAATTGAATTTCTTTAAAATTCCTGGACCTTTGCTACAGCCCCTCCAGAAATTTTAAGAAAATCAACATTTTCAAATGAGAACAGTAAAGAACTCGAGAAAACCTGAAGTAATAAAAGACAAACTCAATTTAAAATTACCGCCGCTTACCATTTTGGTCTTTAAACAGCCAGCCTCCGTTGCGGAGTGGTTAGCACAGCGCGCTACGACGCCAGGGGTCTCGGGTTCGAATGGGTGTTTGTGAGTGTTGCTTCATCACTCATCGCGATTAGCCAAAAGTGACAGAAATGCGAAGTAAAATAAACCAAATCAATCAATCAATTGTCCTTAAATAACTCTTAAAGGGAAGGGTAAACTGGTAACTACGAAATACGGTAATAGTTCCGTATATCGGAAACACGTTAAAATCGGATATTTTGTGTTTCGCATGGTTCGTACTTAACAATTGTGTACTGCGGAACATACTTCAAGGTGCCATTATGCCTTTTACACGAAAAGAAACGCAATTTCTCGTATACAGAGTGATTTTTTTATTCCTTTCTTCGCTTCTTTAACACACAATATGGCAGCCATATCTTGACTCACGTTGTGGTTATGCAGTGTTTCCAACCCTTTTCACCGAAAAATACCTGCTATCGTGTTCGTCACCGGTGGAAATTGTACATTATGCACGGGTAGCTGACAGATAGCCCCACGAACCATTCACGGATAGCCCCACGAACCATTATGCACGGTAGCTGACGGATAGCCCCGCGAAACATTCACGGATAGCCCTACGAAACATGTTCGATAAGGTTAGGTTAGGTTTGGTTCGGTTAGGCAAGCATAGTGAAAAAAAAGGCTTGGAAACACTAACAGGGGCTTACGTCATCAAACGTACGCAGCATGCAGTTCACGTAGCAAAAGCAATGGCAATTATGCGTCGGTGAGTTATTTCTCTTGAAAAATACATGAATTCCCGGTCAAATAGATTCCACGATGAAAGAAAATACCTCGACGAACGTTGGAAAGCTTGCAGAAACTCATTTCCGTAAGTAGTGTCTTCTTTAAAAATGAAGAAATGTGTTTCCGAAATACTTTTAATACGCGTATATCTCTCCACCCTAGAACGCACCTATTTTATATCCACCTTCACAATTTCAGCCCTCTCCGGAAAGAAAAATCCTGTGTCCTTAGTTCTCTGCTGTAGGATATCTCACTTATAGCACACTTCTTAACCACCTTCTTGGTACAGCCCCACCCTTCGATATGTGACGTCACAAAAATTTCATTGTATTAATGGTTAGAGCCCTAAACCTAACAAAGGAAGCATTTAGAGTGACGTCAGAAGACGAAGGGCGACAAAGAAAGACGGTTGAGAGACGTGCAGTCAGTTCTACTTCGCTACAGCATCCGTTTCTAGTCGCATTGCAGCCACTGCTTTCTGAATTTAATTAGGAACATATCATATATCGAATCTCGATTCGTAACATGTGTCCGTCACATTTAATTACCAGCTTCATGAGATAAATCAATCATAATGATTCGCATTGTTTCTGTAATTTTTACCTCAAAAATTTCCCTGTTATTTTGTTATACAAAAGACTGATGGGTTAATCAAGTCATAAATTCTATGTAACCAACATTCACATCCAACTTTATTCAATAACATTTTCCTTGTTAAGGTCTCGTTTCGACGCAACAAATCCCTAGCTAAATGTCATTTTCTATCCTGTATATATACATTGACACTGGTACAAGCAGAAGGGGGCTTGTGGGGCTACAGTCCTGCACAAAATTTTGAGAAAATCAATTTTTTAAAATAAAGCAAAAAACTCGGGAACATCCAAAGTGCAGTCACCATGGTGACTGAAATTCCGCCTTAAAATGACCTCCGATTACGTTATTTTTTTCCTTTGAACAACCCTTAAGACGAAGGTTAAAAATTATAATTATGAAATATTTTATACTTTATCTCCCCCCTGGAACACAGTTACATAATATCCACCTTTACAATTCCACACCCCCCGAAAAAAAAAAATATGTATACCCTAGTCGTCATTCAGAGTTACATTTTTTGTTGGAAAGCGACGAAATTTCTAGGACGCTACTGACAAACTGTGTGCTCAGCGAAGGTAATGACAGAACTATGAGGTGATAAAACCTGCAGAGAAAACATACGATGTAACTAAGTAGCTGAAGCCTAATTTCTCTACATCATGTGGCTTCTTCATGAGGTTGAGTAATAAAAAGAAGCAAGTGCGTGCCTAAACTGTACTTCAGGTACTTAGTGAAATGAACTGAAAAGAATTTTCAAGTATGAGCCTTTACAGCTGTGCATACCATAATACAAGGATGAAAAATTTTAGTGCAAGTTTCCTACACCCCTCATTCTGTCAAATTCCCCTTCGCATTGCTTGGGAGTCCACGAACACCGTCTTTCCTTTTCCTTACTTTCACTACACTTGCACCGTTTCACTTGAGTATTTTACTAAAATCTTACCTAAGTGATTCCTAGATTTGTCTTAGATTGATTTATTTATTTAGTAGCCGCCTTTTACTCATTTTCGCTTTCCTCACTGAGCTTCTTTGCTTTCTTTGTCCAGACATGGTGTATACAAGTTCCCAGATTTCGTATTTGCGGCTGCCCCCCTCTCGGTCTTTTCCTCCCAATAACGGTTGTCATTATATTCTCAATGTTACCTTCATTTATTTCCCTGATATATTTTTGTCTTGCCTCCCCTGTTTCTTTGGACTGGAGGAGAATGAGAATTTTTTCTCGTCTTCACTGCATAGCGGGCATTCTACGCTCCCGTCCTCCCGTTTGAGTTTAACTTGTGTCCATCCCCCTGTCTGAACCAGGCCAATCTTGACCTTTCTTTTGTCCCACATAAATCCACGTAGTTCCTCCTTCCCCATTCTCGGTCCGTATCCACTACTTCTGCTTATACAGGATGAGGCAGTCGAACGGGAAGATTTAAAAAATACACAAAAAATAGAGAGAGCAAATATTATTTATTTTTTGAACAGGAATGTACTGTACATGAGTGGAATTACTAGTGTACCTGAAAAATGTTCATTTTTTGATTAGGCTATGGTGTCCGTAAGATGGCGTCCTTGGTTTGACACACATTTTATCTTCCTGCCCTCGATGACTATAACCCAGATGAAGAAACACTCTTCCAGCAAGATACTAGCCATACTGCTAGTGTGTCTATGGATGTACTTAGACTCGCATTTTCTGGTCGTCTCATCAGCAGATTTGGTGATATTCCGTGACCTCCGTTCACCCGATTTGCCAGCTCCTGACATTTTTCCTTTGGGGTTACCTCAAGTCCAAAGTATTCAGGGACAACTCTCCAAGAACCAGGGATGATTTGAAGGAGCGAATTCGGCAAGAGATCCACAACATTCCGTTGGAGATGCTACGCAACGTCATGGGCGGATTTACTCTGAGACTCCGACAATGTGTGCAACACCATAGATGCCATCTTACTGACACAATATTTAAAAAAATGAAAATTGTTTAAGTACACTAGTAATTTCCACTCATGTACAGTACATTCATGTTAAAAAAATAATAGCGCAGCATTCCACCAAAATTTTCTGTTTGTTAATGTCTTCCAGTCTGACACGTATTGTCCTTAGTGAAATGATCGCATGTGGTGTAAGCTGTGCCTTATCGAGGGTGCGATATCCTGAGCGTTAAAAGAGGAATTCTCTGGTTTGGTGTTAAAGTACCAAACACCAAACCAGTATAGACACGATAGTATGTTTTATAGTATAGAAGATACTGAGAAGGATACTATGTGTATCTAGAGCTCATATATATTTTGAATTTTTCCCCTTTCTCCTACCATTATAGCCAGGTATTGACTGTTAGTGCCACGAAGAAAAATTAGCACTAGGAAAACCTAACTCAACTCTCAGACATGACAATACCAAAAGACAAGCTTAATACCCTCTTGAAACTTTTCAATTAGGAGCCAACGTAAGAACAACAGCTAAATTGACATCATCTCCACAGCGTCACGACGGAAGCCAGAAAAACAGGGGAAACCCCTTTCCTGGACGCACGTAGGAGCTTAACTATTTGTGATGAATCCCCCCCATCAGCCCCCCCTGGATTTCTCTACTCAAGCGCGGGAGAAATTATATGCAAAATAGCTTCGTTAAAGCAAAACGTTGTCCCGTAAATCACTTTTGGTAATCTATTCTCATCATCTTCAGAGGAAGGAACTTCTTTTCTTTTTTGGACCTCTTCTGCACCACGGTGGAAAGTTAGCAGGATGGATGCTTCTTGGGTGATATTTCAAGGCGGATCTTCGGGGCTTTCCAAGCCCAAATCCCTCCTCCCCGGGTGATGAGTGGGAAACAAGACCTAGGTGCTCGTGGGTGAAAAAAAAGAGAGACGGGAATGAGAATGAGATAAGAGGAGTTCAGTTAGTGGATGAGCCTATCTTCATTCCAAGGAGAGAAGAACTGTCCATTTACCCGCAGCTGGTAATTATGGATACTTTTAAAAGGAAAAAACCCTCCGCTCTATCGTAACGGTTTGGCTGCGTAAGCTTCCAATGTCCTATACTCTGTTCCGGGAATCTGTGGCGCAAGCGATCGAAAAAACGTTTTAAGCACAAGTAGTGATTCGAAAGTGCTCGAGAGACGCGCTGCAGCTATCAGACGTTTGCAGCAGCGCTCACTGCTTCGCTCCACCCACTTGCTTTTTCTCCACTTTTCTTCCATTATGCGCGGACTTGCTCCACAGATCCCCGAGACAGAGTGTAGATCAGCAGATCTTTTGCCAACCACGCAGCTAAGCAGTAATGTTGAAAGGGTATTTATTTATATTATCTTAAGCGATTCCCTCATCACCTCATTGCCCCCTTCCCGTTTCGCAACGCTACACCTTGCTTTATCCTAATTTTGGGTATGTGGAGCAGAGTTTGGTTTGTTGGTTACGGGCATGAAGAAGAGTTTCCGTGAGGTCCTTCCAGTGGCGACTAGTGGCTTTTTCGGAGTGTAGGAAGAAGTTATGGTAATCCGAGGAAGGTTTGGAAAATGCGTTCAATTACATTCACACGTTTTGCTTGTACTATCGATTGCATTTAGAATGTTAGCTGCAGGCCCATGCTCAAGGTGTGACAGGGGCCCTTGCTCCTCACTTTGAACTATGAAATATTTAAATGTGAACCTATAAAAATCGACGAAAATAACATTGACGTTATTTCACATCTTGCAAGAATTTATATCGTCTTCCCCCTCCCTGTCGTGTGGATTGACGATAATAAAAAGTGTTGCTTAAACTTCGAAATTATGCTAAATGCTTATAAATTGTGATAGGATTTATAATTAATTATTTACTTTTTTCGGATAATTGTAATTCTGCATCTACTTTTCTAGAGTTTTGAACTTGCGTTACTTATTTTTAACAGTTATGTAATAGTGTAAATTTCCCCCCAAAATTGTTTAAAATGGTGCAACAAACGACACGGGTTCAACATAGAACTTTAAAAGGTTTGGGAAAATTGTTTACCCCAACTTTCTACCGATTTCCTACCATAAAATCTCCTGACGAACTAAACCTAGTAGGACGAAGAAAAGATAGAGGATGGATCGTGGCACTGTTGTAAAAAAGCTTTCCGCTGGATCGGCATACTCCCTTTCGTTTGAAACATGTCCGGTGAAGTAGAAATAAGATTTGGACATAATTTTATTTTTATTTCCTGAAAACATATTCCTTTGAATTCGATTTCCCTCTCACAGTGATTGGCGTTTGCAGATTATGCTAGAAACGGTGCCAACAAAGATCAAATTGTGCTTGGTTTAGTAACATTCTGTTGGGGTTGGCATCGCTGATTGAGGAAAGTCTTGCTGGTTCCTCGATCTTCGTAACCTTTCCCCACTCCCTTGCACTGCGCCTTCCACCCCCCACCCATCTGTCTGTAGGATGACCGCCGAGGTTCCTCAGCGAGCGGCAGAAAAGCCCATGTCTTTGGACTGCTACTGGGGCGAGTGAGAGCAGTCAACTCTTGACAGTAGCTAACCTAGGCAATTGTACACTTCGCAACATCTTATTTGACCGCCCCAAAAGAATTCTAAGTCCCGAAATCGTAAACTTAGCAACATTGCACTTCAGCTCCAGGTGAGAGTAGCCAACTTTGAGTAGGTCCTTCCACTAGACGATAAACGCTGCGGTGATAGGTTTTCAATTTAACACTTTCCACGAACTTAGAAACTATAAACCGCTATTATAATACACAATCAAACAGATATAATAAATTGGAAAAATAACCTTGTATGATATTACCATTCTGCTTGCTCGACTTGAAATTTTGGGGGTTTGAAACACTGAATAGAGTTTTTCTCCACCTGGAGGAAATTGCCATCAAGTGTGTGCAGAAAGAAGCAAATTTGTGAGGAGTTTATGCGACATTTTATTTACAATACCTTGCATAATATCGAACAGTTCTCAAAAACATATATTTTACACGACTTGTCGAGAAAATGTGCTTGAAACACAGGAAGGTGGGAGTCTTCATAAACGTCAACATGTTTTTAAGGGCATAACGTCATTAAGTTACGTAGAGCAGTTGGTTAGGCGCTACTATCTTTAATTTTCATCAAGCGTGAAAGGTCGCGGGTTCAAATCCCACCCTCTTTCTTTCTTTCTTTTTTTTTTGTTTGCTGAACATATACAGTTGATATTAGAATATTTAAAAAGTGAATCCGATGCACATTTGAGGGACGTCCCTTCTGCGCATATTTCCCCTTAGAAGTTGGAGATTTCCAGGATTTAAAGTTAAAACTTTTCTTTTTAGTTATTGTTCATATGCTGTGTTAACACACACATCATGATTAATTCACAAATCACATATATGTATTCAGGATGCAAAATGTAATGTTATTTAAATTCTGTATTTTTGTTCTTCACTGACACCTAAAATATTGATTATTTGATTTCGATATACTAAAAAAAGATATACAGTTATGTTAAGTAGTGATGTAGTGCAGTACTGTAACGAAGGAGAGCGTTTAATGAGTTCAAATTGCTAAGATTGGTAATTTTATGTCCGTTCCTTCGTAATGACTGTTGTCAATCCTCTGACCACCATCTTACCATGCGTCTAAAACTAATAGTAAATCGCTTATTAACACAAATACATTGTTATTGCGACGAAGGCCGATTCGATAAGAAATTACTAATAAGTATTTATATACTGAGTGACAAACAAAAAATTCAAAACCTCATAATGATCGTTAATTCCTCACTGCTTTGTATCTAAAATGTTTGTCTTCTTTGAACAGAAAGTACGAGTGTCAGATATAACAAACTTTCCCACTAACTTTGCAATATTCGATACCACCAACACAGACTTAGCTCTACGTAACTTGATTCTGCGCATTCCAAGTGGCATGTGACTTCCTCCTATCATCGAAATAACTTTCTCTTACTATTTCCTTTCCTCTCGTGAAATACAGAGACAAATGTTAACTTCTTAGCACGGTGGATAAACTTTACACCCAACGATATAATCCTGAAAAAAATCCTGCCTAGGTGGAGAATCGATCCTACGACCTCCCTCGTAAGAATCAAGCACGCTACCTCTTCTCCAGGTAGCTCATGTTAAAATTTGCTACCAGTTTGAAGAAACCAATGCACACATAATGTCATATCTATAATTTCCTCATGGCAATTTTCATGAGGAAACGAATTCAGATAAAATCGAGAAACGCTGAAAGGGAAAAATGATGAACATGTCTATTGGCGTTTTGTCATATTTTGAAAATTGTGTAAAAATTCCGTGTTTTGAACAAGCAATCGTTTAGTTACGAAGTATTTTGTTGTTTGTTTAAAGTAGGAACAGGAGAGCGAAAAGGAATCCTTTAAACCAGACTCCGTTTGACGAGAAACTTCAGCTTTTTTTTTTTTTTCTGTATGAAAAGAGAGAGGAACGTACATATATGTGTGAAATTAAAACAATGGAAATCTTGAAAGATAATACTAACGAACTTCAAACTATGAAAAACATATTTTCGTGGTGGAAGTCATTTTCAAAATATGAACTTGATTTTTTTTATTTATTATGAAGTGGAGACATGGGATGATACGATCCCTCAGCAAGAGAATTTTAAGTAACCTACCTCCAACTTTTTCAATGGTCATAATTACTAATTAGGGTCCGGAAGTTGATGAAAAATCAACTTTTTTTCTGACCCTTAAAAACAATGCTGAACCTGATATCATGTCCGTTTCCCTTCAGTTAGAGCCGGAAAACACTTTCTATTTTACATTTTTGTTTGCATTTTTCGGCCTTTTTTGGCTTTTAGTTTATTTGTCAGTATTTTTAAGTTTATGTTGCATTTTTACTTATTTTTGAGGTTTATTTTTCTCCTCCCATGTTGTTTCGTGCATTTTAAATGCATTTACTAGTAAAACTTACATATTTAGATGTCTTGACATGGTCCTTTTAGCAAATTCACCATGAATCGAAAATACGGTCAATGGAAAATCATAATATTATTCTTAACTGAAATGTTTGGCAATGGATTAAAACACTTTGTGAGAAGATCTACTTTGAGGTTCTTTTTCTGGACCCTATTATCGCTTTAATCTGTACTCTTAAAGTAAAATTAGTCACAATATTAAATACAATTACACACTGCTATACGCGAAGCAGAACTGTATTTTCGGATGCTGGCCGACTACAGTATCATAGAAGGCCCACTCTGAAAGTAGATGAATTGGTTGATTTGGTGTTTTAAGTCAACTTTATGCATAGTAAGGCTAATCGGGATTGGACCTACAGTTTAAAGTGGAATCCGAACCGAGTGCATAAAATAACGTGAACCATGTGGTGTAGGGGGATCGTTTGCTTATGGAATGGAAGGTCATGGGTTCAAACCTACTTCTTTGCAAAATCTTTTTCGGGAAGTAAACGGTTTTGGACGAGAATGCTTATCTACGTTTCTTGGATATTTCCGTTGATATTTATGCGATTTGTGTCCTGCATTTCCGGATGCAGAAAGTTAACATGTAAGTTCTTAATATGTGTTAACTTATAACAGCTGAATGAAAGGAAAAGTATTTCCTAAAATCCTGCCAATCACTGAAAGATTAAAAACATTAGTAGAAACATTACTTGAGGCATGCACAGAGGCGACGATTATGGAGTGTGGAGGGGCAGATGACCCAGCACTATGCTAAACATTATCTACCAAGGGAAAGAAACTGTCCTTGCCCTCCCCCTCCCCCCACCTTGCCCCATCAGTTTTGAAACCCAATCGCCGCCACTGAGCATGCATCGTATAAATATTTACAGTAATATCATATAATATTATATTACGTTATTAGAACACTTCGTACTCGGTAAATAGAAAGGAAAAAACAATAAGGAAAGGATGGGATTTGAACCTACGATGTTGACGAAAACAGAAAGAAAAGAAAGTGCAGTCATCTAACCAACTACTCCAGGAGATTGGTAACAGAAAGATTAGTAAAACACGTTAATCTCAGTTGAAGCAACATTGTGCCGGAGTTTCGAACCATTTTTCGCCAAGAACCAAGGAAAAGACACACTTTGCAGAATCGTTTGGTGTTGTGCAAGGTATCTTTACTAAACATTTCGCATAAAATCATCATAAATTTGCCTTCTTGCATTCAAATGTGACCGCAATTCTTTCCAGGTGGATGAGAACCTGTTCAGTGTTTCACAATGCACATACATTTTCCTATTTTCAAATTCAGAACGAAGAATCTTGAAATATTTTCAACATTCGTATTTCTACTTAACATTTCTCTTGTCTACTCATATATTTTATTACTGCTTTAGGGTATCTTTACTTTATGGAATGTTAAAGAATGAAAAAAAATCACGAGCGTTTTCATTCATGAAGAAGAAATGTTGCAAAGTTGGCTACTCTTAGTTGGCTCTGAAGCGCTATGCTGCCAAATTTACGAATTCCGGACTTTGAAATTTTTCAGGGCGGTCAAATAAGATGTTGCGAAGTGTACGTACATTGCGCTCATCCAATATATACTATATAGCCCCAATCCCACCACTCACTCACTCAATCACCGACATAAATGTTCTCCATGAAGGAAGCCCCAGAGCCAAAAAAAAATCCCGATTACGACCCCCCAATGAAATTGTCCCAGAAGGCCAAGAATATTAAAAAATCGCTCACTTTGTCCTCTTTTAAGGATAAAAATGCCCTTTTTCATGTCCTTAGCAACCCGTTGCCATGGGCATTTTTTCCAGCACACATTGTTTCCTTCAATTCCTAATTGTCTAGCTACATTATTGCTCACAGATCAACAACAGATGAATCGACTCCTGGTTAGAAAAGGTGCCTCAAACAAGACTGACACTTACATAAGGAGTTTCAGCCCAGATACAATTAGATATTGGTATACTCAATACAAAAATATCTACATCGTGGTTGTTTTAACTAAATGTTTAGACGTATAATATAGAACAATTCCATAAGTAGTGGGATTGGCTATATAACCAGCACCACTTACAAGTGTAGAAAAGAAGAGGTTATTTGATTGAACAATCCGATTTGCCCACACTTAAAACAATGGCAAGAGGGGCTTATACCCCAATTCTTCTAGTGTGATATGCTCTGAATTTTTAAGAATTTTGAATTCTAGTGTAGAAAAGATGAAGCCCCTCAGACAGATTTGCCTACACTTAAAACTATGCCAAGTTCCCATATCATCTTATTGTTTATAGTATGTTTTTCTGTCAAAATCCCAGGAGACCCAGTAGAGTGTGGTGCATAGCCCCATGGTTTTTATTGTCTTGTAAACAAGAGGCTCTGGGTTTGAGTCCTGATAAAATGTGAGGCCTCCTCTGATTGCAAAATATTAATATTGTTGCTTTGTAAACAAGAGGCTCTGGGTTTGAGTCCTGATAAAATATGTAAGATTGAAATACATGTGGCAAAATAATATCTCCACACGTGAGATTTTGAGAATAATTATTGCTAGTTGATATACAACTGATAGCTCCCAGATCTGAAACCTGGTAAAATGTGTTGTTCAACAGCATAAAAGAGCAAAACTATTTTATATTGGGGATCACCAGAGCCTAGTTATTGCTGTTGTCTGGGTATAAAAGTATCAGCTCAGCCACTAACTGCTATTATAATTGTTTTGACATATTGTCCATAGTTCTGTTTTTTTGGACCAAGAAATTTTATATAAATAAACAACAAAAATGCCAAAACAAAAATATTGCAATCAGTGTAATAAAAATATATCTAGTTCTAATTGGGCTAGGCATTGCCATATTTGTAACCGTAAGAAATGCAGAAAGGCCACAAAAATGTGTCCAAGATGCCATAAAATATTAAGCAAGGCATATTACAAATGGCGTAAGTGTAATTTTTATGTACAGTCATCAACATTGCCCCCACAACCATCTACATCTGGTCTGAAAAGGAAGCATGAAGCACCTGTTAATGCTAGACCGGCAAAACAGCCACGCTATGCACCACCTATCCATAGCAGTTTTAATAGCCAATTAAGGGATTACCGGTTTGTATCAGAGCCAAGATGCGGTATTAAGAATTTTTTGAACAGTGTAAATCCTGATGTGCAGGCAATTCTTAATGCACAAAATGGCTCTTATAAGCTGTCCCTCAAATTGTTTACACAATATAAGAAACCAAATGGCACAAAATTTACACAGCCCCACATGACAGAAACTGTACCTGTATATTCAAATGCAAATTCAGACAAAATAATAAGCAGTTTGATACATCAATTAAATATTAAACACTCTGAATTTGCAGCAAAAGAGTCTGGATGGAGCCTATGCGGTTCTCCACACAAGCTCTATGTTAATATTTCTGAATTCAGCCCATTACAAGGATCTACATATTTGCCATTACCTGCCAATATTAAAAACAAAACAGCCGTGGTTAATATAGAAAATAATGATGATAAATGCTTTTTGTGGTGTATTTTAGCTGCTTTGTTTCCAGTTTCAAGGAATCCTCAGAGAATAAATTATTACAAACAACATGAGCACGATTTTGATGAGGCAATGGAGGGTTTAGAATATCCAATGTCTGTTCAGAATATTGATAAATTTGAAAAAAAGGCCAGGAATATCAATGATAAACAATTATCTATTAATGTATTTACTTGTTCTACTGGCCGTGGCAATTGCTTGATAGCACCTCTCAGAATCAGTACATTTGATGATGATTCTGCTGTTCCGATTGATCTGCTCTTAATTGAAGGGGATGGCACATATCATTACACTCTGATACATAATCTTGAAGCTTTAGTGAGAACACAACTAGACAAATCCAATACAATATTGAAGTGGTGCAGAAGATGTTTAACTGTATTTGATGGTAGAAAAATGGTGAATGGGGTTCGGGAAGTGAATGCAGAAATTGCTAAAAACAAGTTAATTGAACATTTAAAATACTGTAAAAATCATAAACCTGTTCATATGGTGATGCCCAATCCAAGAGAAAATGCAAAATTCAAAAAGTTTGAAGCCTTGTTGGAACACCCAGCATATATAGTCTGTGATTTTGAATCAAATCTCAAACCTCTTGCATTCTGTAGCCCAGACCCTGAGGAATCTTCAATTACAGCATATCAATTACATGAACCTTCCAGCTTTTATTATGTGATTGTACAGGATGGTGTTGTTAGTAAAGAAGAATCATACATGGGAGCAGATGCCATCAAAAAATTTGCACATAGAATAGAAAATGAGTGCTATGACATAGCATCTAACATCTTATTAAAATCAAAACCTATGTTGCCTTTAACAGAGAAACAGATTGAAGATTTCAACAATGCAGAAAAATGCCCACTATGTGATTCTGAATTTTCAGATACAAAAATCAAGGTGAAACACCATTCTCATACAGATGGTAAATTCAAAATGGCCCTGTGTAATAGCTGTAATATTAAGATCCAGAGACCAAAATTTGTCCCAATATTTTGCCATGGAGCATCCAATTATGATTTTCATCATTTGATCAGGTACGAGGGGTTTGACAAACAGAATTTAAATATTTTAGCTGAAAATGATGAGAAATATATTGCTATTAGCAAAATAATTAAAGTTAATGGTGTTCCTATTCACTTAAGATTTCTTGATTCATACAGAATTTTATCGGCTAGCCTGGCTACACTGGCCACTCAATTATCTGATGATCAATTCAAAATCACATGTGCCATGTTTCCAAATCAGGACCTGAAATTAATTAGGCGGAAGGGTGTATATCCATATGATTATGTTACAGATTTTTCTAGATTTGATGAGTGTGCTCTGCCACCACAACAAGAGTTTTACAGCAAAATCAGAGCATCTGGAACCACTGATGATGATTATCACCATGCCCAATTGATGTGGAACAATTTAAAATGCCAGACATTTGGTGATTATCACATGGCATATTTAAAACTTGATGTGACCCTCTTAGCTGATATACTGCAGGCATTCAGAAAATCTTCCATGCAAAATTATAAACTGGATCCAATGTATTTTTACAGTGCTCCGGGCCTAGCATGGTCTGCAATGCTTTTAAACACTGAAATGCAATTGGATCTGATCCAAGATCAAGATATGTATCTGTTTATGGAGCAATGTATAAGAGGAGGCATGGTGCAATGCTCTCAGAGATATGCCAGAGCAAATAACAAATATATGCCTGATTATGATCCAGCATTGCCATCAAATTATATATTGTATGTGGATGCAAACAGCCTGTATGGTTATGCCATGATGGATAAACTGCCATATGCAGGGCTTGAGTGGGTTGAAGATTTCAATATTGAAGATCTTAAGGATTTTGATGACAGTGACCATGGCCTCTTCTTAGAGGTTGATCTGACAATTCCTGATAATTTACACAACAAATTTTCTGATCTGCCCCCAATTCCTGAGGTTGAGTGCTCACCTGGCTCTAAACAAAAGAAATTGATGATGACTCTAGACCCAAAACAGGGTTATGTCATATATTACAAAAACCTCCAGTTCCTGATGCATCATGGTGTTCAAGTGACCAAAATTGGCAAAGTTTTGAGGTTCAGGCACTTAAAATGGTTGAAGCCATATATTAATACAAACACAGAGCTTCGAATATTTGCAATGAGCCAATTTGATAAGGCCTTGTTTAAATTGATGGTCAATTCTGTGTATGGCAAAACTATTGAAAATGTCAGAAAACATACCGATGTTAAAATAATTACTGACCCCAGCCTGAGCAAAAAATTGGTTGCAAAGCCTAATTTCAATTATAGAAGAATTTATGATGAAAATATGGCACTTTTCAACATGAAAAAAACAAAGATTAAGTTTGATAAACCTATTTATGTAGGGGCTGTAATATTGGAATTGGCCAAATTACACATGTTAAAATTGTATTACAATGTGCTGAAACCTTTTTATGGTGATTGTGTAAAATTGATGTACATGGACACAGATAGTTTTGTTCTTGATATTCAAACAGAAGATGTTTATCAAGATATAGCACAGCCTGCATTGCTTGAATATTTTGATACCAGTGAACATACAAAGATTCAACACCACAACAAAAAGGTGCCTGGCAAGTTAAAAGATGAGACACTTGGTGATGTTATTGTGGCATTTGCTGGGTTAAGGGCCAAGATGTACAGTTTTGAAACATGTAGTGGTGTTGTTGCCAAAAAAGCCAAGGGCATTGGCAGAGTGACTGTTGACAAAGAGCTTGAATTTGAGGATTACAAAAATTGCATCAAATCATGTAGCACAATCAGAACATCAGAATCCAGAATTCAGAGTGTGGATCACTTGTTGACTAGCAATATTGTAAGAAAAGTGGCTCTGGACCCACATGATGATAAGAGATGTATTTTGTCATGTGGCATACATACTTTACCATGGGGTCATTGTGATTTGAAAAATGGCAATCAATGCCCAATTACAGAGCATGATTTGAAATAAATAAACATGCCTATGAACTTATTTGGGTTCAAAAAACAGGCTATTATGGAGCTGCCAACACCACAACCCTCTTCTGATATAATATCTAAACTAAGTGGCTTGTTAATTATTCATCTGAACAGCATACTTACAGATATTGATGATGAAACAGGTAAAACATTGTACATATTTAACAATAATTTAAATTATTACCAATTACCTGTAGGTGGTCAATTGCAATTTATTACAACCCCTGAGGGCAATGTCAAGATTTCAATAGGGAAAAATATTTATAGAATTAAGCACTCAAACATGATTTCTAGCACTGTATATACTGTTTCTGCTGGTGACTGCTTATATATTGAGGTCCCTGGATCCTATGACAAGCTTATACCTTTTTTATAGAATTAAGAATCAGATATTCAATAATAAATAACCACTAAAACAAAATGCCTAATGATATATTTGGCCATACAAGGCATGAAGATCACAGTGATGAAATTTTGATGCTTGATGTCAGAGTCAAGAAATTAAGAAGTGATTTACAAGCTTTACAAACAACACTCAATGCCAGTCTTCAGTTTGAAATTACAAATTTACAATCACAATGCATGGACCCTCTTCTTAAAATTGACTCAGAACTTAAATTATTGCTTCAGAAATATACTGATTTGGCCACATTGGATAATTTTCAAAGTTTAGAAGAAGCTGTAGCAGCTCTTCAAGCCAAATTTAAGACCCAGGCTAACAACTCTGAGCAATTGAATCAACAATTAGAAGAACAGATTAATAATGTCCAGGCACAGCTCCAAACAATTGTCAAAAGCATAAAATCACAAGAAGATTTTGATCTAGTGATTTCCACTCTAAAGGAACAGATTCAGTCACTCCAGATACCTAATCTGGACCCCTTGAACAATACCATAGCCGAGGTTAAAGAAAAAATTGAGACACTTGAAAATTTTATGAACAACTTGCCATATTCTGATGCTTTGAGTGCAATAACTCGGAGTGTGGCCAACATCAAGCTGCAACTTGAAACATATGAAGATTTTGGAAAAATTCAAAGTACCATAACCCATCTTGAAGGTACAATAGCAGCAGTGCAAAGTGATTTGGCAAATGTACAAGAATCTTTAGAATCCCGCCTGCCCGGGATTGTAGATACCCTTGTTAGTGTCCAGCAACAGATCACAAAGCTTGAAAACCTCAACACTGAATCTGAGCTATCTCATTTTCATCACTTGATTGATGATATCCAAACAAAACTTGAAATTTTACAACAATCAACACCCACTCAGGCAGATATAGCTCTGCTCCAAGATGCTATGCAAAGTGTGGCTGATGCTTCTGAATTAAACAATGTCAAATTGGCACTTGAATCTTTGCAAAATACAGTATCAAATCTGCCTACATCACAGGAACTTAAAAATATTAAGAGAGCAGTGAATCGCATATTGAAATCAGAAGATATCAAGAATATCCAGGCAGAGATCAAACAACTCACTCAGACAGTGGCCACTCTACCAACCAATCAACATATTAATGAATTGCATGCCCTGTTTGAGGATATCAGAAGACAGGTCCATGATCTTACTGCTCAAAATTCAAAATTGGCAGTTGTTGAAAATGTACAGCAAATTGTAGCTAATATCACGCAACAGCTAGGGACCATGGAATCCAATCAAGCAAATGCTTTGTCTGTTTTTGCCACCCAGCTTCAAGAAATTGTGCAACAATACAAGAAACTTGCTGTGGACATAAGAATCAAGCCGGGGCACGATGAGATTGTTAGGAACATCAATGAGCATCTTGAATCTGTAACAAGCAGATTGCTTACAGCAGAAAAAGAAATAAAAGGCATAATCGAGAACCCAAAACATACAGTAATTCTTGAATTGTACAGCATCCCCAACAAAGAATATGATTCACCATTTACACCAGGCGGCAAAATATATATGCTGTCCCCTGCACAATTTTATTACCAGTTTTTTGTTGGGGGCACATTGAGACCAATCAAGATCAAATATTGGCTTCAACCACAGGCACACCACTACCCCACCTTATCAATAACAAATGCTGATAACAAAGTGAAAATCACCAGTGTAGAATTGGAGGATTTTACAGATCCCAATACATTGGAAACAGCATATGTTGAAGATGATGGCTCTCTGGAATTTAAAATACAAATAGGGGACAAATTATATTTAGAAAATCCTGTAGTATCAGCTTCTGAACACCCCATAGTTACAATATTCTTGTTTACATATTATGTCTAGACAAATTATTGTTGATGAATTACACAGACAAGCCAGACATAATTTTAAGAGACTCCCAGTAGTCACAAAGGGCATAGATGATTTATGGCAGAGCGACTTGATTGAAATGGCAAGTGGACAGCTGAAAAACTTAGACAAAATCAACAAGGGCTACAAATATCTACTCACTGTTATAGATACATTTTCAAAATTTGCCTGGGCTGTGCCACTCAAATCCAAGACTGGAAAATGTGTTACAGAAGCCATCAGAACAATCATCAATCAGAGTGGAAGATCACCGCGCTATTTGCAAACAGATAATGGCAAAGAATTTTATAATTCAGTGTTTCAACAATTTATTAAAAGCCAGGCAATACAACATTATTCGAGTTACAGTGACCTCAAGGCCTCAATTGTAGAGAGATTCAACAAAACCCTAAAAAATCTTATGTATAAACAATTTACACTTCAAGGTAATTATAAATGGATTAATATTCTTCCAGAACTTCTACATAAATATAACAATTCGGTCCATTCTACAATCAACATGAAACCCTCTGAAGTAACTTCATCTGATGAGCAAAAATTGATCAGTACTGTTTATTATCCTAGATATCAGCCAACAATAAGAAAGGCCAAATACAAGGTGGGGATCAAGTAAGAATCAGCAAATATAAACACTTATTCAAAAGAGGCTTTACAAGAAACTGGAGCACTGAATTATTTACAGTGGTTCAAGTTAAACCTGGCACCCTTAACACATATATAATAAAAGACCACCGAGGAGAAATTCTCAAAGGCAGGTTTTATGAAGAAGAGCTCAGCAAAACTAAACAGCCTGACACATATCTCATAGAAAAAATCATCCGCAGAAAAGGCAACAAGTTACTTGTCAAATGGCTAGGACTCCCAGAACACAGCTGGATCGATGCAAACAAAGTGATAATATGAACACCTGGGATGTTATAAAAAGGCTGCCAGAACCTGAACAGCAGAATAAGAGAAATGGAAACTTGCTGCCTGATAATATTAGGTGTCTTATTGTTGGGCCATCTGCTTGTGGTAAAACTACACTAATGGTTGATAATTTTTTATTGGCACCCAACTGGTTAGACTGGAAAAACAGGCACTTGTATGTCTTCTCTAAGAGCTTGGAACAATTAAAATATCAGCAACTGATAAAGCTATATGATGGATTGGATATAGCCACTTTTGAATCAGATGTTAAGCCACTCCATGAATGTCTCGATAATTCTGTTGTTGTGTTTGATGACATTATACTGGATAATCAAAACAAGGTTAGAAATTTCTTTACACAGGACCGGCACAAAAATATTGATTGCTTCTACCTGGCACAGACTTTTTCTAAAATTCCGAAGCAGCTGATCCGAGACAACAGCAATTTTATATGTGTGTTTCATCAGGATCATACCAACCTCAAACACATACATGATGAATATGTAGGTGGGGACTTGAGCTACAATGATTTTTCTAAGTTTTGCAGTGGGTGCTGGAACCAGGACAGTTATGGGTTTGTCACAATTGATATGACAAGAACACCCAATAGTGGCAAATATAGAAATAAAATCAACAATTTTCTAGACATTGAAACATAAATAAATAACCATGAAAAGGCCAATTATTGATGATCTTAAATTAAGAGATTATCTTGTAAAAAGATTTAAGGGATGGAAATCAGAGAACCGACGAATTTATGAAAAACACAAACAAACAGAACAGCCTATTATTGACGCTATTGGTGAATTAGGTAAAAATATCAAAACTGTTACAGAGCAAAATCAAAATTTGATCACAGAGCTTGTACCTGTAGCTGCTAGGAACATATTAGATTATCCATTCACCCCACTTTCCAGTATTCATACACCTAGTCCTATTGCTCCTAGAAGAATTGAAGCTACTCAGGATCCTATTGAATTGGGTCTTCTTGCTCAAAAATATTTAAGCACATCTAAAGACAACAAAGATGAGGTTTTTGGCTTATATGCTGACACAGAGCGTGATGGTAACATCATACATAGAATTGGCAATTTCAGAGTAACATTTATGGGAGATGATCTGATTGTATATTCAGAATCTCGTCTTGGAGAAAAAGGTGCTTTTGTTAAGTACCCCGGCACACCTGGATTGTGGGAACTGATGACTAGGAAAAGGCCTGGCAGCTATACAGATCAAGATTATGAATATTACAAAGAAATATTAATAAAATCAGATGCTCTATACCAGAACAATGATCCCACACAAAAAAGAGTCAAGTCTAGCAGTGGAGCAAAATACAACAAATTAATCAAGCCCATATGGTCACAGATCAAGACTGGCAGTGGAATCAAACAATACAACACCCTGCCTAAAGAATTTGTGTGGGTTGATGATGTCAGGAAACTTGTAGATAGGCTATTGGTGATAGCTGGGGAGAAAAATGCTGGCAACCACAATTTTTACAATGAAAAAGTTGGAATTATGGACATGATAAGCACAAAATTGTCTAATTTTATAGTGAATGACACTAAGGGGATTGGATATCTTATAAAAATTATTAATACTCTACCACCTAAATTTTGGAATATTTCTGAGGGTCGGGGCTTGGTTAATGACATTATAAACAAGCTGCCATTTGAACTACACATTCCAGGCTATCAGTATTGTGGTCCCGGTACAAAATTGGACCATAGATTAAACAGAGGTGATCCTGGTGTTAATCCTTTAGATGCTGCTTGTAGAGACCATGACATAGCATACAACACACATACTGATCTTGACAAGAGACATGTTGCAGACAAGAAATTAGAAGAGGCTGCATTTGGTAGATTTGTAAGCAAGGATGCTTCTTTGAGTAAAAAAATAGCAGCATTGGGGACCACCATAGCTATGAATACCAAACAAAAATTGGGGTGGGGGTTGTGAATATGTATATAATAAACCTACAATGAAGGCCAAGGGTGTTATGTATCAAATACCTTATGCAGGTCTTAAATCTCTTAAAACTATTGATAGCCTTTTGACCAAAAAGCAGCGCAAGAAAAAAAGTCTTGTCTTGCAAAGGGCCATGGTATGAAATTGTTGCATAGTACCCCCAATTAAAAAAATTACAGCAATCAAGAAAAAATCACATGTGGGGGGATTTATATTTACCATCCCTGCCATCTTAGCTGCTCTCGGGGCTGTGGGGAGCTTGGCTGGGGGATCAGCTGCCATAGCAAAAACAGTAATAGATGCCAAGAAGAATAGGGCAGAATTAGATGAATTGAAGCGCCATAACCTGGCCATTGAGAAACAAGGCAAAGGTGTTAAGAGAGCTATGAATAAGTTTAAAAAAAACAAGAGCCGCTTACAAACCAAGATATTGAAGCTTTAATCAAGCCACTGGGCATCAAACATTTTATTGGTGTGTACATGTCTGATTCTTTACCAGAACAACCACTCAACAAAGAGTGTGGCATTGTTAATTTGGATAAGTACAAAAATCAGGGCACTCACTGGATCTGTTATCTTAAATATTTAAAAGATGAGGCATTTGTGTTTGATTCATTTGGAGGTGTTCCACCTGAAAATTTAATAAAATATCTAAAATCAGCTAATCTTTATTACAATAATGCCCGTGTTCAAAACTTCAAAGATGTTAATTGCGGACATTTGTGTTTATCTGTTCTTAGATATATAAAAGTGAAAAAAAAAAAACCATCAATTGAAGATTTTCAAAAAGCCTTGTGGTATTTAAAACATCATGGGGGTATTCCATCTCACCAGCCAAAATTCAATATTGAAACTCAAATTACATGATGACATAGTGTATCCCAAAACAATAGCTCTCAGAGCATTTTATGGCATGTACTTGATCCCTAATATTACACACCACAACAACACAATTGCAGTAGGGGATCAAAAAATTGTCATCACTCCAGGGCAGTATAATCTGTCCACTCTAAATGCTCAATTACCCAGAGGTGTAGTGTTAAGTCAAAATTCTGTCACTCACAGAGTAGAGATTGTATCTGCTACAGAGACAGTGGATCTGGGTACTATAGGAGAGCTATTAGGATTTGAGAACAATACAAAACTTGAACCAGGCATCAAACACACTGCTATTAATATTCCTAAATTCTTAGCCATAGAGACTCTGAATATTCACTGTAATGTGGCTGAGGGTATGATCACCAAATCAAATGGCATAGGCACTCACAAACAAACTGGCATCATTGCAACATTCAAACCTAATTCTGAATTCATGGAGCCCATCATCTACAATCCATCCCCAACATTATATTTTCCTGTGTGTCATAATAGAATAGATAATATTGAATTAATGGTCACTAATGAAAAAGAAGAATTATTTGATTTTGCTGGAGCCACAACAACTGCTATCATAGAAATTAATATTTAAAAAAATACATACAAGAAAAAAATGGAAAATATTGAGAGTTATGAGCTACAATCATTCCCTCCAAACAGGAGGACATTTGCAAATTTAAATCAACCCAACACAGAGATTGAGGTTGATCTTGATGTAGGGGATGGCTTTATACACCCCCACAGAGCAGATCTGTACATCAAATTTGATGTTGTAAAGCTCGATGGTACCGATTATCCGGCAAATTCAAATATAAGATTGGTGGACAATTTTGTGCCGCATCTTTTCTCTGAAATTGAGATCAGAAAGCATGGTGTTGTTATAAACAGAATAGATTATCCCGGCATTATCTCCACAGCTTTGGCCACACTAAAATTATCCAAAACCGAGGCTTCTTACTACAAAATAGGTGGATTTGAGGCTGGTGATAAAATTATATCTAAAAGCCACACAGTGCTGTTCCCCATGCGCCTGTTGCCAGGATTCTTCTCAGATTACAAAGATATTATGTGGAAGGGTGGTTTAAGAATCACATTTAGAAGAGCTGCCAATGATAATAATGCTTTGATGAGGTACAGCACATTAAACTCTACAGGGGAAGCTCTGCCTAATACCCTACCAGATGCAGGCAAATGCATTATTCAGACTATGGAGTTAAGAATCCCGGTTGTTGAATATGAGGCCAGTTATGCTCTTAAATACAAAGCAGATATTTTAAAAAATCCACAAATTCCTTTACAATTTTATACATATCAATGTGTACAGAAGCCCGCATCTGGTACCTATTATGAGTTTGATGCTACAAATTCATTCTCCAGTATACAATATGACATGCCGGATTTTGTGGTGGTACTGTTTCAGACTGGAAGACACAATAATCAGGAAAAAAATTCAAGTAAATTTGATAACTGCAACATCAAGAACATATATCTTAAAAATGGCAGAAATGAGGTATTTCCTAGAGAAAATTATAATTTAGACATGTCCAAGGATGATTTCCTCAAATTATATGAGGCATTTTCATCATACAAAAGGGTCACTACTGGCAATACTGACATGTATTACACACCAGATGAATTCAAAGCACAGAGACCCATATTTGTAATCAACACTTCAAAAAGGAAACAAGTTGTGGTTAATGACAGGACAAATATTAAAATTATCTGTGAATTCCACAATACACTCACGATGACACCATATGTAGTGTTATTCTCATAGGTGAAAAATCATATGTTTATGATGTAAGAAATGAGAGAGTCACAGAGCAATTCTAGAGGGCCGACTCAAACACAGAATCCCCTTGATTACAAGACAATAATACCAACATTTTGCCGTCAGGGAGGCCTATGCACTCTGCCAGGTTTGAAACCTGGGGACCTTTTGATTATAGGCCATGGAATTATGTCTACAGCACATCTGCCCGTGGCAGGAAAGCTTTTATATATATTACTTACCCAAATTTAACAGCACCTCTGCTCATGGCAGGAAAGCTCAAATTTAACAGCACCTCTGCTCATGGCAGGAAAGCTCAAATAACACAGCACATCTGCCCGTGGCAGGAAAGCTTTTATATATATTACTTACCCAAATTTAACAGCACATCTGCCCGTGGCAGGAAAGCTCAAATTTAACAGCACCTCTGCTCATGGCAGGAAAGCTCAAATAACACAGCACATCTGCCCGTGGCAGGAAAGCTCAATTACAGAAATATGCAATGAATATTCTGTAAGTTACAGACTCGGGTTTATATTATTGCAACAAGACAAAACTAGAATTGTGCTCAGGTTTGCATGACAATATCCAAGAAGCCAATATTATCATTACTAAGAATTTCCTCTTTGAGTTAATAATATGATGGATGGCAAGTAATTTTCCCTGAAAGGGGCACAGTGTAGATAAGAATTTCTCTTTGAGTTAATAACATGGATGACATGTAATTTCCCCTGAAAAAGCGCAGTGTAGATTATATTTCTTGAATGCCAGCAGATATAATCTCCCAGGCATACAGAAAGAGGCCAATATTCTCTTTACTAAGAATTTTCTCTTTGAGTAAATAATATGATGGATGATATGTTATTTCTCTCTGAAAAGACACAGTGTAGATTATATCTGCTGGAATACAAGAAATATAATCTCCCGGGCAAGCATGATTTATTGCTGGCCGAAACAAGGGACTGATCAAAGATTAGAAAAAACATGCAAGCAATTAATTATGTTTGCCCACTCCTCTCCTATTGTATTGATCGGGCAGTTCAACAGCAATAACTAGGCTCTGGTGATCCCCAATATAAAATAGTTTTGCTCTTTTATGCTGTTGAACAACACATTTTACCAGGTTTCGGATCTGGGAGCTATCAGTTGTATATCAACTAGCAATAATTATTCTCAAAATCTCACGTGTGGAGATATTATTTTGCCACATGTATTTCAATCTTACATATTTTATCAGGACTCAAACCCAGAGCCTCTTGTTTACAAAGCAACAATATTAATATTTTGCAATCAGAGGAGGCCTCACATTTTATCAGGACTCAAACCCAGAGCCTCTTGTTTACAAGACAATAAAAACCATGGGGCTATGCACCACACTCTACTGGGTCTCCTGGGATTTTGACAGAAAAACATACTATAAACAATAAGATGATATGGGAACTTGGCACAGTTTTAAGTGTAGGCAAATCTGTCTGAAGGGCTTCATCTTTTCTACACTAGAATTCAAAATTCTTAAAAATTCAGAGCATATCACACTAGAAGAATTGGGGTATAAGCCCCTCTTGCCATTGTTTTAAGTGTGGGCAAATCGGATTGTTCAATCAAATAACCTCTTCTTTTCTACACTTGTAAGTGGTGCTGGTTATATAGCCAATCCCACTACTTCCATAGAGCTTGCCGTGCTTATTGTTGTTCATGGAAACGGACGTTGCTAGGGAACTTAAAGAAAGTATATTTTCAACCCCGAAAACTACTGTAAGGGAATTATGGAATTATAGACTTTTCGAATTTCAAAACATGAGCATCAGAATTTATTACAGAGGAGAGGTAGAAATTTGATGGGGATGGACGGGGTTACGTTTACAAATGTGAAAATAACGAAAGACGTAAATATTGCTTTTTCAATTTAATGTCGCTATTAAATTTGTTTGTACAAGAAGTCTAACTAACTATCTTGGAACGGTTATTGCTTACTAACTTTATTATTAAGAAAATAGATAATTTTGAATATTTTGTATATTTGTACCACACAAAGTTACGTTCAAAACTTTCCAAATACGTGAACCACGTCGGCGAGCGCACGAAATGACGGAAAACAATTATCTTTCTTAAATTACATTTAAAAATGTGAGAATGATGTACTGCAAATACTGCTTTTCCAATATAGTGTCGCTATTCAATTCATTTATCTGAAATATATAACTATTTTGAAACGGACAATAAATACCCACTTTATTATTATGAAAATAGACAATAATGTGTTCAAAATTTGTACCATATTAGAGTACTTCCATAAAGTTATTTTCTAAACTTTTCAAATTAGCGAACTTATACACTTGTTCCCCTTCATCCAATACAACATGCAGATATTTTTAATGTCATTAAGATCATTGAGGAACCCCATCTATAACGTGATTACGTCCACAACGTGGCCGAAGGTCACGAACGCGAGCTTACAAGACGTGGCCAAAGGCCACGTCGAAAATACGCGAGTAATTTTATAACACGAATTAAACTCCTGCAAAGTAGAGAACTAGAAATAAGTTAAAATAAACTGTAGGAAGTTCCTCAGTTCCTACATGGAGTAATCGCCCCTGGGTCCTTCCCTCTGCGGTTGCTACGGAGCACTGTTACCAACTTAGCTCTTATGGAGCCAGATCTGGCTCTTTCTTGCACCCGGGGCGCCTGCCTCCCTGCCCCACTATCAACCTATTACTAGCTCCGGTCCACATAGTCCAACCAACCTTTGCCATGAATGTGCATTTTGTACGTGATATTGTTATATTGGCTGCGTCACCTCACCCCTCATACCTCCCCAGCTACTTTTTAGAGCGCCGCGGCTAACGTGAAGATGGCATAATATTGTTATCTGCCAATCCTTTGATACGAGCATCGATGGATTATTGGGATGGGTGATGCCGCAAGATTTAGACTGTGAAAACTAGATTAAATTGTCATCACTTTAAAGTTAACGGTAATAGCACTCCTTTGACATCTAAAATTACCCTAGAAGGCACTTTATCCAGCTTTTGAAAATCTAGGTCATTGATAATCAACCTTTGCTCCATTCAAGGTGAAATTTAGTTCTTTTATGTACATCATGTTTGGCACCACTACCAGGATGGGCGTAGAAGTCAAGGAGGCAACGTTTATGAGAGTATTATTTTATTTGTTCTCTTGCGAAAATCAAACATGCAGTGGCGTAGAAAAGTACATGAACGGAAAGAGGACACGTTAAACAATTTCTTGGTCTTATAAAAGTCGAAACTCCCATTTGATTAGCCGTAACGTGAAGTTGAAGTTCATTCCCCATAAGGAATAAGTAGGATTCTGTAAATACTTATTCATTATATTTTTCAAACATCGCGTCTAGCTTAATAATCAACTTAGAAAACCGCTTCCACTTGCAACATGGAGAGAATTTCATACTCTCTTGTGTAGTTGCGTTTATTTTTAGTAGCAGGGCCCATTCCGACGATATTGAAATAAATGCACAGTTGGTGCGAAATTGTCACTCTTCCCCTTAATGGAACAAAAGGGGAGTTTTATTTCCATAATTTTAGCTTTCATGCCACAAGAAAACAACGGTGTATTTCTGTAAAATATTGATTGATTGATTTGCTTTATTTTACTTCGCATCTTGTGCCACTTTTGGCTAATTTGGTAAGATGGGGATGAGTGATGATGTGATGAAATTGATGAATGGAAACTCACAAACATTCATTCAAGGGGGCCGGCACTGTAAAATATCTCAACTTGTTTTCTATTTTAATGTAATAACGCCGCTACCGCTACCGCTACGGAAGCTACCGCATATATCTTTTCCCTAGAAAAACTGCAATCATGATGAGTCATTCCAAGGCAAAATATTCCGGACGTAAACTAGCCCCCCATTCGGATGTCCGGGAGGGGGATGTCTGGGAAGGACACGTTATGACAAAGGACACTGATGGGGAAAAGAGAAGCAAACAGAAGGTAAGATTAAGGATTGGAACGTGGAATGTCAGAACCCTGTTACAGTCGGGAAAGCTAGAAAACTTAAAGGCAGAAATGAGAAGAAACAAAGTAGATGTTATGGGAATATCAGAAGTGAGGTGGGAACAGAATGGTGAAATAGTGAGTGATGAGTTCAAGATGTTTTATTCTGGAGGTGATCAACAAGGAAATCGTGGTGTGGGAATAGTGCTAGGACCACGTGTGAAACATAAAGTTATAGCAGTGCGTTATGTGGATGACAGGATTATAATGGTGAAACTTCAAGGAAAGAAGAAAGACTTAGTGTTAATTCAAGTGTATATGCCACATAGTGGGTTGTCAGAAGAAGAAGTGGAGGAAAACTATGAGAAGATAGAGGAATTGATTGAAAAAGAGAGAAAGGGATCGTGCATTATCGTAATGGGTGATTGGAATGCTGTAGTAGGAGAAAGGCAGGATGGAAGTACAGTAGGAAGATATGGATTAGGTGAGAGAAATGAGAGAGGGGAAAGCCTGGTAAATTTCTGTAAAAGAAACTCCCTATTTGTTGGAAACACACTGTTCCAGCAACATAAGAGAAGGAGGTACACCTGGATATGTCCAAGAGATTCCAAAAGATACCAGATAGATTACATACTGGTACAAGAAAGATTTCGAAATTGTTTGAAAAATGCGAAGACATTGCCAGGAGCTGACATTAATTCAGACCACATCTTGCTAATAGGAGAAATCAATCTTACATTGAAGAAGATAACCCAAAACCAGGTGAGCAAGAAACCCCACTTAGAGAAGCTAAGGGAAGAAGACGAAAGACAAAAATTTGCAGAACATTTCCAAGGAAACTACAATAAGTTTAAAGCTAGTTGTAACAATAAGGATGAGATGTGGGATGGAATAAAAAGCTGCTTACTGAAGGCAGTGGATGAAACAATAGGCTACAGGGAAAGGAAAAGTGTAAAGAAACCATGGATTACTGAAAGTATGCTGAAAAAAATGGAGGAACGGAGAAAATGGAAGAATGTAAATACAGAAGAGGGAAGACATAATTACAAGATACTGAATAACCAGCTAAGAAGAGAAACTGACAGGGCAAAAGAACAATGGATGAAACAAAAATGTGAAGAAATTGAAGAACTGGAAAAAAGAGGAAGGTATGACTTGATGTATCGTGAAGTAAACTGCTTGGGCTTCCAAAAGAAGAAATGGAAAACAATGTGGATGATAGAAGACGAGGAAGGATGTGAAATCACAGACAAAAAAGGAATATCGAATGTGTGGGGAAAGTACGTTGAAGAGCTCTACCAGAAAGAGAATCGCCCAGACAGTCTGAATGTAGAAAATGAAGACGACGTGCCTGATGATGAGAAAGGATACTATATCCTGAATGAAGAATTTGAGCAAGCACTCAAAGAAATGAGGAATGGGAAAGCAACGGGCACTGATGAAATTCCTGTTGAACTTATCAAATGCCTGGGAGATGGAAAAAGAGAAATACTGCACTTATGCAATGAAATCTATGAGAAAGGGGATTGGCCACAAGATTTCACGGAGACTGTTTTGGTACCTCTGCAGAAGAAAAGCAATGCCAGAAAATGTTCTGAGTACAGGACAATCAGCTTGATATCTCACTCGGCAAAAATTCTTCTAAGAATTCTGAACAGACGCCTATACTCGAAGGTCAGTGGCGAGTTAGAGGAAGAACAGTTTGGTTTCAGGAAAGGAAGAGGTACAAGGGATGCAATTGGTTTACTGAGGACCATTGGGGAAAGATATTTAGAGAAAGGAAAGGAGGTGTTTGTAGTATTTGTAGACCTGGAGAAAGCCTTTGATAGAGTGAATTGGGTTAAACTTTTAGAAATTCTGAAGAAAATTGGCGTAGATTGGAAAGAGAGAAGACTTCTAAGCAACTTATACATGAATCAACGAGTTAAAGTGAGAACAGGAGACGAAATGACAGAAGGCTGTGAAATTGGAAGAGGAGTACGACAAGGATGCTGCCTATCGCCTACTTTGTTTAATATCTATTTAGAAGATATAGTGAAAACTTGTTTCCAGGGCACAGGAGGTGTCAAATTGGGAGGAAGAAGAATAAACTGCATAAGATTTGCTGATGACATGGCATTATTCGCTGAGGATGAAATAACCATAAATAGTATGTTAGAAGAGTTAAACAGCAGATGTGAGCAGTATGGAATGAAGATTAATGTAAAGAAGACAAAGGCAATGGTTATAGGACGGAAACCAAGGAATATTAATGTGAGAGCAAACAGTGAAAGAATCCAGCAAGTGGATAGCTTCAAGTACCTCGGATGCACTATAAGCAGTGACATGAGCTGCAACCAAGAAGTGAAAATGAGAATCGCAATAGCAAAAGAAGCTTTCAATAGAAGAAAAAATGTTTTTTGTGGACCCATGGACATAGGTCTAAGGAAGAGATTAGTGAAATGTTTTGTGTGGAGTGTAGCACTATATGGTGCAGAAACCTGGACGTTGAGAAGAAATGAAGAGAAAAGACTCGAAGCTTTTGAAATGTGGACATGGCGAAAAATGGAGCGTGTAAAATGGACAGACAAGGTAAGAAACGAAGCCGTACTGAAAAGAGTTGGTGAAAAAAGATCTATACTGGAGACCATGAAGAAGAGGAAAAGAAACTGGTTAGGACACTGTCTAAGAAGAAACTGCCTGCTAAGAGATGCCTTGGAGGGAATGGTTGAAGGAAGAAAAGTCCGTGGAAGAAAGAGATATCAGCTTATGGATGATATTAAATTAACTGGGTCGTATGCTATTACGAAGCGTAAGGCAGAGAACAGGGAAAGCTGGAGATTGCAGTGAAAAACCTGCCAATTAGGCAGAAAACAATGAATGAATGAATGAATGAACGCCTTATATGAA
The DNA here is from genome assembly GCF_977018435.1 of Lepisma saccharinum. Lineage (NCBI taxonomy): Eukaryota > Metazoa > Arthropoda > Insecta > Zygentoma > Lepismatidae > Lepisma > Lepisma saccharinum. The sequence continues at coordinate 9,039,278 of NC_139232.1, forward strand.
ATGTGCAAGAATGAAGACAAATGTAATTTCTATCAGTATTTGAGTGAGCGGGTTTGTCGGTAACAAAAGTTTGTACCACTCAACCAGAGGACGTAGGCAATTCTGAGGAATCATTCAGACTTTACATAAGCCTTATGGACGATTCAATTAGTGTCACGAAGGCTGCCTATTTATCAGGGGTTCGAGTATTCACCCTTAATACCTAAAGCAGTAACCATTTCATATCTGTGGCAACCTTAAGCCTCTGCTCCCAATAGCGTTCTAATGTAATATATACTGGAATTTCCTCGACTTAAGATTGCATGCTCTGAAGTTCTTACCTTCAAGCCCCCTTCCATGACGCGCTGAAGCTCGCCATTTGAAGTTCTTTGGTAAGGAAGGAGGAATGTCCGTTTTCAGCATTTCAATAGGTGGGTTTCATGTGACGTCAGTATTCGCACCGCCGCCATGTTTGCGGCAAAGCTGCTTGTCGTCTGCAAGGAAATAGCCACCATGCAGCGTTGGTTACACCTGACTCAATGCACGTTTGTTGTTAGTACTGTGTAAAATGTCGGTAACATTGCATAAAAGTGCAACGAAAAGGCCAATTCTAGTTCACCTGTGTTTATTTACTTGAACCAGCTACATGGAATCAGTTTGTTTTCGTATTTATTAGTGGTTCGGATTCTGCTTGAAATATTTATATCCAGTAAGTAACCTATGTTTCCCCCTCGGGGTGGGAGAGAGTGGTCATCGACGACCTTGAGAAATTCCAAGACTCTGCCATTATCTTCTCTGTTTCCTTTTAACGTTTGTTCAAGCGCAGTAATTTGAAATGTTGAGTTGTTCAAAAACAGCAATTTCACTCTTTGCTTTAAAATTTGGGATATGCAGGCCTCAGTGACGGAGTGGTTAGCACAACGCACTACGATGCTGGTGGTCCCGCACTCGAATCTCGGCCTGGGCATGACTGATCTTAACGGATTAACCAAATATAGCAGAGAAACGAAGTAAAATAAACAAAATAAATCAATCAATTTGAGATACTTTGATATATCATTAGCATTATTTAACCAAGCAGTACTTTTCTCTGACAGTACGCAAAACCTACTACTGGCACCTTTTCTCATGAATAGGATAACAATTAATAACAGTTTGTGTTAATGAAATATAAATAATCAAGTGCAAGCGTGCAATTATCAAGATGAATTTAACTTTGAATGTTGCCATTTTTATCGTCAAAATTATCACACCTTTCTACCAAATAAAACAATAACAAAGAAACGCTACTTGCAAGTATGATTAAAAAAAACAGCAGTTCAATCCATTTGTACTAAAAGTCACAGATAAATTTGATATATGAACTTCACCCCACCGCTCTGTACTGTTCAGTGGCGGCGCCAGGATTAATCATCTGTGGGTGCTGAGGGGGTGCGAAATATAATTTAGGGGGAACGATCTTGAAAATAAAGAAAGCATAACATATGCATGTATGCAGAGGCGCAACCACGATTTTTTGTCTGGGGAGGGGCAAGTACCAAGATAAACGTGCAAATAATAATAATAATAATAATAATAATAATAATAATAATAATGACATTATTATTATTATTATTAGTAGTAGTAGTAGTAGTAGTAGTAGTAGTAGTATCAAAGACGTCATTATCCTCGTAGATCACGCAAAAAGGGGAGAAGTCGGTGTTAAAGCATTTGTGTTGGACAAACGATCTGAAATATTTTTTCTGACGTTCAATTTCACATTAGCTAACAAAACAAGCACACAAATTGTATTTTTGAAAGACAGAAAATGCATGACGAATATAAATCTTTTTGTACCTAAGGCATGTATAACTTTCATGTACAACATATGTTTTACACATATGCAACATGTTTACACTAGATTTTGTACGTATTCAAAGTTTATTTAATTCACACACACATATTCGTATATATATTATTTAAATGCATTACATAATCAATCCATCCGCTTCGTAACAAACCAACAGCAAAAATGAAATAAATTTCTCAAATGTGCGCGCTTCTTTTCATCCAAACAATTCTTCATGCATTTAAGACCAAACTGAAGTGCATAATTGGTCTCACATGTCTCTCTGGTAATTTACAATGCATTACAGAAAATAATGATAATATTGGTTCGCTTCGCTCGCAAGAAAATTTGTAGATCCATATTATTGCAAACTGAAAACAATATTAATTTAATAGAGACGGCTCTGAACTTTTAGAAAATGACGAGAAGTCAACGAAAGACAACGACGACATATGACACTGCAAGAATTGATGTTTCAACATAGATTTTGAATAGGGTGCCACTGGTACTGTTTGTTTTGTTCATTAATGTTGGCACGATCTATTCTCGCCATGACGGGCGTATTCTAATCAACAATCCAAAAAATGTGTTAAACGTAAGTGCCTGTTAGACCTAAACAACCTAATATTTCTCAAAGTATACCATTGTAAACAAGGTTCAAATCTCCAGCCCGCCAGCTTGAATTCCGAATGTTTACAAGAACCCTCCACAATCATGGCCGCTCGATCCCACAATGCAACAGTGTGTGACGTAGGTGAAACAGACCTATACGATTCCCATCTGCCCTGTACTAACTGCCATGAACGGCAGCCACTGCTTCATAGTCTACTTCGCTGAAAATTTTAGAGTCGACATTTTCATTCGATTTTCTAAAAGTTATCACCTTATATGCACGCCAAATATATAATTATCGAGTTGTTTGTATGTACGACAGGTTACAACAGATGCAGTTATAAATACGGTTTGATCAAAAAAAATACGATATATAATATTTCTTCGGTAGAGTGATACGTATACCAAATGAAACATTATTGAGAAGGATCTCGGAAAAGTTACTAACGATTAAAGAATGATAAGTGAAATACACATATGTGAAATGACTGGGTAGCTGAAGAGAGAAAAGGAAAGAAAACTGAAAGAAAAATCTAGAAGATAACAGAAAAGGCAAGCATAGGAGTTTGGAGAAGAGAGACGAAAGGAAAGGGAAAAGAGAGAGAAGAGGAAAGGAAGTAAAAAGTGAAGATGTATAGACGAGAGAAAGAACGGGGAAAGTTGTTGAGATAAGAGAAGATGAACGTAAAATGAAAAAGGTAAAGCAGAGATGAGGAGAGTAAAAGAGGAAGAGTAGATGAGAGAAAAGGCAAGGGAAACAAAAAACAAAAAAAGAAAGGAAAGGGAAAAGTGAGGAGAGTAAATGAATTTAGAAGACGAGATAAGAGGAAAGGAAAAGAAAAAGTAGGGAACAAGATAGGATAAGGGGTAGAGAGGAGAGCACATGAGAGAAAAGACAAGAATAAGAGTTGAGAGTAGAGGAAATGAAAGGAAAGGAACATGAAAAGAAGACGAAAATAAAACGCGAAGATTTGTCTGTGAGAGTAAAGACAGGGAAGGTATTGAGATAAGAGGAGAATAAAGGAAAAGAAAAGAAAAGAAAGAGAAAACGAGGAAGAAGGAAATGGCAAGAAAAGGGAGAGAAAAGGAAATTGGAAAGAAAGGAGAGTAAATGAGAGAAAATGCAAGATTGTTGCTGAAGTTCTTTGAAAGTACACTTTATGCACGGATAGGCTAATCGAGACTAGACCTCCGGGTTACGAGCCCAAGACTTCTTGGCGGAGTGGTTAGCATAGCGCTCTACGACACAAAGCGGTCCCGGGTTTGAATCCCTTCCTCAATTTCACCACAGAAAAGCGAAGTAAAATAAACCAAATCAAATGAAACAATCCAGCATTCCATTTCATTTAGATAAAATTTTTAACACATTGAATCCCAGGGTATTTATATTGGCAATAACTCAGAAACCTGGGCATTTTATGTGATTTTCAACAATGTGAAACAATTTATTTTTTAGTATTACTATACATGTGCTATACATCAAAATAAAGGCAATTTCTTTGCCTACACGAACATAAAGAAGCAATTAGAATCTGTGTATTCTTGCGTGTGCTAGAGATGTTCAACATAGTCCTTGTTTTTCATATAATGAAAAAGTCCGTACTTCTAATACTAAACAGTGGCGGCGATAGGGTTCCAAAATTAGGGGGGCAAGGTGCAAAAACTAGGGGGAGCAAGAGAGTAGTTTTATTTGTGGTATAACCAGGGCGAGAAAGTATGAAGCCCCCTCAAGCAGATTTGCCTATACTTAAAACAAGCTCAACATGCCCATATGAGCTTTTTGCTCAAGTGTGGAACTCTGTCTAATCCAAGATTTTTGTAAAAATGCCCTCAGGAATTTTCCGACAAAGTATGACCCCCCCTCAGATTGATTTGCCTACACTTATAAAAGGCACTTCTGTGAGATTGTTGTCCATAAATTTGTTAAAAATATGCCCCTCTTGATATTTTTTTGGCCACACTTAAAACTAGGCCAAGATACACCCACCTACACACATATATACACATACATACACATACATCCACACCCACCCACATACACCCACACCCACCCACATACACCCACACATATTTACTTCCGGTCCACTTCCGGTCCACTTCCGGTCCACTTCCGGTCCACTTCCGGTTTGCCTACTTCCGGTCCACTTGTGGCCAAGTTGTGGCCTATTTCTGGTTTATTTATATTGCATCATGCTGTGCAATAAATTATTATCCAATATAGAGTTTTGATTTGAACCCCAAGAAATTTTATATAAATACCAAAGCCAAAAATATTAACACACATACACACATACACATACACACACACACACAAATCACGCTGCTGAACCCAACTGATATTTTTTATTAAGCATAGAATTTTGATTTGAATCCCAAGAAATTGTATATAATAAACAACAACAAAAATGCCAAATCAAAAATATTGTAATCAATGCAATAAAAATATATCCAGCCCCAATTGGGCCAAGCACCAAAAGATTTGTAATCCAGACAAATACAGAACTCCCACAAAAATATGCCCCAAATGCCATAGAAAATATAGCATGGAATATTTCACATATAAACATAAAGATACTTGCTCTGCACAGTCATCAACATTGCCCCCACAACCATCCACATCTGGTCTGAAAAGGAAGCATGAAGCACCTGTTAATGCTGGACCCGCAAAGCAGCCACGCTATGAACCACCTATCCATAGCAGTTTTAATAGCCAATTAAGGGATTACCGGTTTGTATCAGAGCCAAGATGAGACATTAAGAATTTTTTGAACAGTATAAATCCTGATGTGCAGGCAATTCTAAATGCACAAAATGGCTCTTATAAGCGGTCCCTCAAATTGTTTACACAATATAAGAAATCAAATGGCACAAAATTTACACAGCCCCACATAACAGAAACTGTACCTGTATATTCAAATGCAAATTCAGACAAAATAATAAGCAGTTTGATAGATCAATTAAATATTAAACACTCTGAATTTGCAGCAAAAGAGTCTGGATGGAGCCTATGCGGATCTCCACACAAGCTCTATGTTAATATTTCTGAATTCAGCCCATTACAAGGATCTACATATTTGCCATTACCTGCCAATATTAAAAACAAAAGAGCCGTGGTTAATATTGAAAATAATGATGATAAATGCTTTTTGTGGTGTATTTTTGCTGCTTTGTATCCAGTTTCAAGGCATCCTGAGAGAATAACTTATTACAAACAACATGAGCACGATTTTGATGAGGCAATGGAGGGTTTAGAATATCCAATGTCTGTTCAGAATATTGATAAATTTGAAAAAAAGGCCAGGAATATCAATGATAAACAATTATCTATTAATGTATTTACTTGTTCTACTGGCCGTGGCAATTGCTTGATAGCACCTCTCAGAATCAGTACACTTGATGATGAATCTGCTGTTCCGATTGATCTGCTCTTAATTGAAGGGGATGGCACATATCATTACACTCTGATACATAATCTTGAAGCTTTAGTGAGAACACAACTAAACAAATCCAATACAATATTCAAGTTGTGCAGAAGATGTTTAACTGTATTTGATGGTAAAAAAATAATAAATGGGGTTTGTAAAGTGAATGCAGAAATTGCCAAAAACAAGTTAATTGAACATTTAAAATACTGTAAAAATCATAAACCTGTTCATATGGTGATGCCAATGCCAAGTGAAAATGCAAAATTCAAAAAGTTTGAAGCCTTGTTGGAACACCCAGCATATATAGTCTGTGATTTTGAATCAAATCTCAAACCTCTTGCATTCTGTAGCCCAGACCCTGATGAATCTTCAATTACATCATATCAATTACATGAACCTTCCAGCTTTTATTATGTGATTGTACAGGATGGTGTTGTTACTAAAAAAGATTCATACTTGGGACCAGATGCCATCAAAAAATTTGCACATAGAATAGAAAATGAGTGCTATGACATAGCATCTAATGTCTTATTAAAATCAAAACCCATGTTGCCTTTAACAGAGAAACAGATTGAAGATTTCAACAATGCAGAAAAATGCTCGGTATGTGGTTCTGAATTTTCAGATACAATAATCAAGGTGAAACACCATTCTCATACAGATGGTAAATTCAAAATGGCACTGTGTAATAGCTGTAATATTAAGATCCAGAGACCAAAATTTGTCCCTATATTTTGCCATGGAGCATCCAATTATGATTTTCATCATCTGATCAGATATGAGGGGTTTGACAAGCAGAATTTAAATATTTTAGCTGAAAATGATGAGAAATATATTGCTATTAGCAAAATAATTAAAGTTAATGGTGTTCCAATTCACATAAGATTTCTTGATTCTTACAGAATTTTATCGGCTAGCCTGGCTACACTGGCTTCTCAATTATCTGATGATCAATTCAAAATCACATGTGCTTTGTTTCCAAATCAGGACCTGAAATTAATTAGGCGGAAGGGTGTATATCCATATGATTATGTTACAGATTTTTCTAAATTTGATGAGTGTGCTCTGCCACCACAACAAGCATTTTACAGCAAAATCAGAGGATCTGGAATCACTGATGATGATTATCACCATGCCCAATTGATGTGGAACAATTTAAAATGCCAGACATTTGGTGATTATCACATGGCATATTTAAAACTTGATGTGACCCTCTTAGCTGATATACTTCAAGCATTCAGAAAATCTTCTATGCAAAATTATAAGCTGGATCCAATGTATTTTTACAGTGCTCCGGGCCTAGCATGGTCTTCAATGTTTTTAAATACTAAAATGCAATTGGATCTGATCCAGGATCAAGATATGTACTTGTTTATGGAGCAATGTATAAGAGGAGGCATGGTGCAATGTTCTCAGAGATATGCCAGAGCAAATAACAAATATATTCCTGATTATGATCCAGCACTGTCATCAAATTATATACTGTATGTAGATGCCAACAGCCTCTATGGTTATGCTATGATGGATAAACTGCCATATGCAGGGCTTGAATGGGTCGAAGATTTTAATATTGAGAATCTTAAGGATTTTGATGACAGTAACTATGGCCTCTTCTTAGAGGTTGATCTGACAATTCCTGATGATTTACACAACAAATTTTCTGATCTGCCCCCAATTCCTGAGGTTAAGTGCTCACCTGGCTCTAAACAGAAGAAATTGATGATGACACTGGAGCCAAAACAGGGTTATGTCTTATATTACAAAAACCTCCAGTTCCTGATGCATCATGGTGTTCAAGTGACCAAAATTTGCAAAGTTTTGAGGTTCAGGCACTCAAGATGGTTGAAACCATACATTGATACAAACACAGAGCTTCGAAAATCTGCAAAAAGCCAATTTGATAAGGCCTTGTTTAAATTGATGGTCAATTCTGTGTATGGCAAAACTATTGAAAATGTCAGAAAACATACCGATGTTAAAATAATTACTGACCCCAGCCTGAGCAAAAAATTGATTGCAAAGCCTAATTTCAATTATAGAATAATTTATGATGAAAATATGGCACTTTTCAACATGAAAAAAACAAAGATTAAGTTTGATAAACCTATTTATGTAGGGGCTGTGATATTGGAATTGGCCAAATTACATATGTTAAAATTGTATTATAATGTGTTGAAGCCTTTTTATAATTCAGGAAATGCATGTTACTTCTCTCTTCATAAACTTTTGTCTTCTCGTTTAATATCTAAGAAACTAAAAGTTAAAATATACAAAACAGTAATTTTGCCTGTAGTATTATACGGGTGTGAAACTTGGTCCCTTACATTAAAAGAGGAACATAAATTGAGAGTATTTGAAAATAAGATTCTTAGGAAAATATTTGGACCTAAAAGGGATGAGGAGACAGGTGAGTGGAGAAGGTTACATAATTTAGAACTACATAATTTGTATTCATGTCCAGATATTATTAGAATAATTAAATCAAGAAGACTTAGGTGGGCAGGCCATGTGGCACGAATGGGAGAGGAAAGAGGAGTTTACAGGATTCTTGTTGGGAAACCAGATGGTAAGAGACCTGTAGGAAGGCCAAGACGAAGATGGAGGGACAACGTTGAGATGGACCTAAAGGAAATCGGTAAGGATGGAAAAGAGTATATAGATCTTGCTCAAGATAGGGACAGATGGAAGGCCTGTGTTGCTGCAGCCATGAACCTTCGGGTTTAAGAAGGCTAGAGAGTTAGTTAGTTAGTTAGTTAGTTAGTTGAAGCCTTTTTATAAGGATCGTGTAAAATTGATGTACATGGACACAGATAGTTTTGTTCTTGATATTCAAACAGAAGATGTTTATAAAGATATGTCACAGCCTGCATTGCTTGAATATTTTGATACCAGTGAACATTCAAAAATTCAACCCCACAACAAAAAGGTGCCTGGCAAGTTAAAAGATGAGACACTTGGTGATGTTATTGTGGCATTTGCTGGGTTAAGGGCCAAGATGTACAGTTTTGAAACATGTAGTGGTGTTGTTGCCAAAAAGCCAAGGGCATTGGCAGAGTAACTGTTGAAAAAGAGCTTGAATTTGAAGATTATAAAAATTGCCTCAAATCATGTAGCATAATCAGAACATCAGAAAATAGAATTCAGAGTGAAGATCACTTATTGACTACAAATATTGCAAGAAAAGTGGCTCTGGACCCACATGATGATAAGAGATGTATTTTGTCATGTGGCATACATACTTTACCATGGGGTCATTGTGATTTGAAAAATGGCAATCAATGCCCAAACACAGAGCATGATTTGAAATAAATAAACATGCCTATGAACTTATTTGGGTTCAAAAAACAGGCTATTATGGAGCTCCCAACACCACAACCCTCTTCTGATATGATATCTAAACTAAGTGGCTTGTTAATTATTCATCTGAACAGCATACTTACAGATATTGATGATAAAACAGGTAAAACATTGTACATATTTAACAATAATTTAAATCATTACCAATTACCTGTAGGTGGGCAATTGCAATTTATTACAACCCCTGAGGGTGATGTCAAGATTTCAATAGGGAGAAATATTTATAGAATTAAGCACTCAAACATGATTTCTGGCACTGTTTATACTGTTTCTGCTGGTGACTGCTTATATATTGAGGTCCCTGGATCCTATGACAAGCTTATACCCTTTTTTATAGAATTAAGAATCAGATATTCAATAATAAATAACCCCTAAATCAAAAATGCCTAATGATATATTTGGCCATACAAGACATGAAGATCACAGTGATGAGATTCTGATGCTTGATGTCAGAGTCAAGAAATTAAGAAGTGATTTACAAGCTTTACAAACTACACTCCATGCCAGTCTTCAATTAGAAATTACAAATTTACAATCACAATGCATGGACCCTCTTCTTAAAATTGATTCTGAACTCAAATTGCTGCTTCAGAAATATACTGACTTGGCCACATTGGATAATTTTCAAAGTTTAGAAGAGGCTGTTGCAGCTCTTCAAGCCAAATTTAAGACCCAGGCTAACAACTCTGAGCAATTGAAACAGCAATTGGAAGAGCAGATAAATAATGTCCAGACACAGCTCCAAACAATTGTCAAAAGCATAAAATCACAAGAAGATTTTGATCTAGTGATTTCCACTCTAAAAGAACAGATTCAATCACTCCAAATACCTAATCTGGGCCCTCTGAACAATGCCATAGCCGAGGTTAAAGAAAAAATTGAGACACTTGAAAATTTTATGAACAACTTGCCATCTTCTGATGCTTTGAGTGCAATAACTCGCAGTGTAGCCAATATTAAGCTGCAACTTGAAACATATGAAGATTTTGGAAAAATTCAAAGTACCATAACCCATCTTGAGGGTACAATAGCAGCAGTGCAAAGTGATTTGACAAATGTACAAGAATCCCGCCTGTCTGGGATTGTAGATACCCTTGTTAGTGTCCAGCAACAAATCACAAAGCTTGAAAACTCAACACTGAATCTGAGCTATCTCATTTTCATCACTTGATTGATGATATCCAAACAAAGCTTGAAATTTTACAACAATCAACACCCACTCAGGCAGATATAGCCCTGCTCCAAAATGCTATGCAAAATGTGGCTGATGCCTCTGAATTAAACAATGTAAAATTGGCACTTGAATCTTTGCAAAATACTGTAGCAAATCTGCCTACATCACAGGAACTTAAAAATATTAAGAGGGCAGTGAATCGCATATTGAAATCAGAAGATATCAAGAATATCCAGGCAGAGATCAAACATCTCACTCAGACAGTGGCCACTCTACCAACAAATCAACATATTAATAAATTGCATGCCCTGTTTGAGGATATCAGAAGACAGGTCCATGATCTTACTGCTCAAAATTCAAAATTGGCAATTGTTGAAAATTTGCAACAAATTGTAGCTAATATCAAGCAACAGCTAGGGACCATGGAATCCAATCAAGCAAATGCTCTGTCTGTTTTTGCCACCCAGCTACAAGAAATTGTGCAACAATATAAGAAACTTGTTGTGGACATAAAAATCAAGCCAGGCCATGATGATGTTGTTAGGACCATCAATGAGCACCTTGAATCTGTAACAAGCAGATTGCTTACAGCAGAAAAAGAAATAACAGGCATAATTGAGAATCCAAAACATTCAGTAATTCTTGAATTGTACAGCATCCCCAACAAAGAATATGATTCTCCATTTACACCAGGTGGCAAAATATATATGCTGTCCCCTGCACAATTTTATTACCAGTTTTTTGTTGGGGGCACATTGAGACCAATCAAGATCAAATATTGGCTGTAACCACAGGCACACCACTACCCCACCTTATCAATAACAAATGCTGACAACAAAGTGAAAATCACCAGTGTAGAATTGGAGGATTTTACAGATCCCAATACATTAGAAACAGCCTATGTTGAAGATGATGGCTCTCTGGAATTTAAAATACAAATAGGGGACAAATTATATTTGGAAAATCCTGTAGTATCAGCTGCTGAACACCCTATAGTTGCAATATTCTTGTTTACATATTATGTCTAGACAAATTATTGTTGATGAATTACACAGACAAGCCAGACATAATTATAAGAGACTGCCAGTAGTCACAAAGGGCATAGATGATTTATGGCAAAGCGACTTGATTGAAATGGCAAGTGGACAGTTGAAAAACTTAGACAAAATCAACAAGGGCTACAAGTATCTACTCACTGTAATAGACACATTTTCAAAATTTGCCTGGGCTGTGCCACTCAAATCCAAGACTGGAACATGTGTTACAGAAGCCATCAGAACAATCATCAATCAGAGTGGAAGATCACCGCGCTATTTGCAAACAGATAATGGCAAAGAATTTTATAATTCAGTGTTTCAACAATTTATTAAAAACCACGCAATACAACATTATTCGAGTTACAGTGATCTCAAGGCCTCAATTGTAGAGAGATTCAACAGAACCTTAAAAAATCTTATGTATAAACAATTTACACTTCAAGGTAATTATAAATGGATTAATATTCTTCCAGAACTTCTACATAAATATAACAACTCGGTCCATTCCACAATCAACATGAAACCCTCTGAAGTAACTTCATCTGATGAGCAAAAATTGATCAGTACTGTTTATTATCCTAGATACCAGCCAACAACAAGAAAGGCCAAATACAGGGTTGGTGATCAAGTAAGAATCAGCAAATATAAGCACTTATTCAAAAGAGGCTTTACAAGAAACTGGAGCACTGAATTATTTACAGTGGTTCAAGTTAAACCTGGGACCCTTAACACATATATAATAAAGGATCACCGAGGAGAAATTCTCAAAGGCAGGTTCTATGAAGAAGAGCTCAGCAAAACTAAACAGCCTGACACATATCTCATAGAAAAAAACATCCGCAGAAAAGGCAACAAGTTATTTGTCAAATGGCTAGGACTTCCAGAACACAGCTGGATCGATGCAAACAAAATAATAATATGAGCACCTGGGATGTTATAAAAAGGCTGCCAGAACCTGAACAGCAGAATAAGAGAAATGGCAACTTGCTGCCTGATAATATTAGGTGTCTTATTGTTGGGCCATCTGCTTGTGGTAAAACTACACTAATGATTGATAATTTTTTATTGGCACCCAACTGGTTAGACTGGAAAAACAGGCACTTGTATGTCTTCTCTAAGAGCTTGGAACAATTAAAATATCAGCAGCTGATGAAGCTATATGATGGATTGGATATTGCCACTTTTGAACCAGATGTTAAGCCACTCCATGAATGTCTCGATAATTCTGTTGTTGTGTTTGATGACATTATACTGGATAATCAAAACAAGGTTAGAAATTTCTTTACACAGGGCCGGCACAAAAACATTGATTGCTTCTACCTGGCACAGACTTTTTCAAAAATACCGAAGCAGCTGATCCGAGACAACAGCAATTTTATATGTGTGTTTCATCAAGATCATACCAACCTCAAACACATACATGATGAATATGTAGGTGGGGACTTGAGCTACAATGATTTTTCTAAGTTTTGCAGCAGGTGCTGGAACCAGGACAGTTATGGGTTTGTCACAATTTATATGACAAGAACACCCAATAGTGGCAAATACAGAAATAAAATCAACAATTTTCTAGACATTGAAACATATATAAATAAACATGAAAAGGCCAATCCTTGATGATCTTAAATTAAGAGATTATCTTGTAAAAAGATTTAAGGGATGGAAATCAGAGAACCGAGGAATTTATGAAAAACACAAACAAACAGAACAGCCCATAATTGATGCTATTGGTGAATTAGGTAAGAATATCAAAACTGTTACAGAGCAAAATCAAAATTTGATCACAGAGCTTGTACCTGTAGCTGCAAGGAACATATTAGATTATCCATTCACCCCACTTTCCAGTATTCATACACCTAGTCCTATTGCTCCTAGAAGAATTGAAGCTACTCAGGATCCTATTGAATTGGGTCTTCTTGCTCAAAAATATTTAACCACACCTAAAGACAATAAAGATGAGGTGTTTGGCTTATATGCTGACACAGAGCTTGATGGTAGCATCATACATAGAATTGGCAATTTCAGAGTAACATTTATGGGAGATGATCTGATTGTATATTCAGAATCTCATCTTGGAGAAAAAGGTGGTTTTGTTAAGTACCCCGGCACACCTGGATTGTGGGAACTGATGACTAGGAAGAGACCTGGCAGCTATACAGATCAAGATTATGAATATTACAAAGAAATATTAATAAAATCAGATGCTCTATACCAGAACAATGATCCCACACAAAAAAGAGTCAAGTCTAGCAGTGGAGCAAATACAACAATTTAATCAAGCCCATATGGTCTCAGATCAAGACTGGCAGTGGAATCAAACAATACAACACCCTGCCTAAAGAATTTGTGTGGGTTGATGATGTCAGGAAACTTGTAGATAGGTTATTGGTGAGAGCTGGGGAGGAAAATGCTGGCAACCACAATTTTTACAATGAAAAGGTTGGAATTATGGACATGATAAGCACCAAATTGTCTAATTTTATAGTGAATGACACTAAGGGGATTGGATATCTTATAAAAATTATTAATACTCTACCACCTAAATTTTGGAATATTTCTGAGGGTCGGGGCCTTGTTAATGACATTATAAACAAGCTGCCATTTGAACTACACATTCCAGACTATCAGTATTGTGGTCCAGGCACAAAATTGGAACATAGATTAAACAGAGGGGATCCTGGTGTTAATCCCCTAGATGCTGCTTGTAGAGACCATGACATAGCATACAACACACATTCTGATCTTGACAAGAGACATGTTGCAGACAAGAAATTAGAAGAGGCTGCATTTGGTAGATTTGTAAGCAAAGATGCTTCTTTGAGTGAAAAAATAGCAGCATTGGGAACCACCATAGCTATGAATACCAAACAAAAACTGGGGTGGGGGTTGTGAATATGTATATAATAAACCTACAATGAAGGCCAAGGGTGTTATGTATCAAATACCTTATGCAGGTCTTAAATCTCTTAAAACTATTGACAGTCTTTTAACTAAAAAGCAGCGCAAGAAAAAAAATTCTTGTATTGCCAAGGGCCATGGTATGAAATTGTTGCTTAGTACCCCCCAATTTAAAAAATTACAACAATCTAGAAAAAATCACATGTGGGGGGATTCATATTTACTATCCCTGCCATTTTAGCTGCTCTCGGGGCTGTTGGGAGCTTGGCCGGGGGATCAGCCGCCATAGCAAAAACAGTAATAGATGCCAAGAAGAATAGGGCAGAATTAGATGAATTGAAGCGCCATAACCTGGCCATTGAGAAACAAGGCAAAGGTGTTAAGAGAGCCATGAATAAGTTTAAAAAAAAAAACAAGAGCCGCTTACAAACCAAGATATTGAAGCTTTAATCAAGCCACTGGGCATCAAACATTTTAGAGGTGTGTACATGTCTGATTCTTTACCAGAACAACCACTCAACAAAGAGTGTGGCATTGTTAATTTGGATAAGTACAAAAATCAGGGCACTCACTGGATCTGTTATCTTAAATATTTAAAAAATGAGGCATTTGTGTTTGATTCATTTGGAGGTGTTCCACCTGAAAATTTAATAAAATATCTAAAATCACCTAATCTTTATTACAATAATGCCCGTGTTCAAAATTTCAAAGATGTTAATTGCGGACATTTGTGTTTATCTGTTCTTAGATATATGTCTCAAATAAATAAACCATCAATTGAAAATTTTCAAAAAGCCTTGTGGTATTTAAAACATCATGGGGGTATTCCATCTCACCAGCCAAAATTCAATATTGAAACTCAAATTGCATGATGACATAGTATATCCCAAAACAATAGCTCTCAGAGCATTTTATGGCATGTACTTGATCCCTAATATTACACACCACAACAACACAATTGCAGTTGGTGATGAAAAAATTGTCATCACTCCAGGGCAATATAATCTATCCACTCTAAATGCTCATTTACCCAGAGGTGTAGTGTTAAGTCAAAATTCTGTCACTCACAGAGTAGAGATTGTATCTGCTACAGAAACAGTGAATCTGGGTACTATAGGAGAGCTGTTAGGCTTTGAGAACAACACAAAACTTGAACCAGGCATCAAACACACTGCTATTAATATACCTAAATTCTTAGCCATAGAGATTCTGAATATTCACTGTAATGTGGCTGAGGGTATGATCACCAAATCAAATGGCATAGGCACTCACAAACAAACTGGCATTATTGCAACATTCAAACCTAATTCTGAATTCATGGAGCCCATCATCTACAATCCATCCCCAACATTATATTTTCCTGTGTGCCATAATAGAATAGATAATATTGAATTGATGGTCACTAATGAAAAAAAAGAATTAGTTGATTTTGCTGGAGCCACAACAACTGCAATCATAGAGATTAATATTTAAATAAAAATACATACAAGAAAAAAATGGAAAATATTGAGAGTTATGAGCTACAATCATTCCCCCCAAACAGGAGGACATTTGCAAATTTAAATCAACCCAACACAGAGATTGAGGTTGATCTTGATGTAGGGGATGGCTTTATACACCCCCACAGAGCAGATCTATACATCAAATTTGATGTTGTAAAGCTCGATGGTACCGATTATCCGGCAAATTCAGATATAAGATTGGTGGACAATTTTGTGCCGCATCTATTCTCTGAAATTGAGATCAGAAAGCATGGTGTTGTTATAAACAGAGTAGATTATCCCGGCATTACCTCCACAGCTTTGGCCACATTAAAATTATCCAAAACCGAGGCTTCTTACTACAAAATAGGTGGATTTGAGGCTGGTGATAAAATATTATCTAAAAACCACACAGTGCTGTTCCCCATGCGCCTATTGCCAGGATTCTTCTCAGATTACAAAGATATTATGTGGAAGGGTGGTTTAAGAATCACATTTAGAAGAGCTGCCAATGATAATAATGCTTTGATGAGGTACAGTACATTAAACTCTACAGGGGAAGCTCTGCCTAATACCCTACCAGATGCAGGCAAATGCATTATTCAGACTATGGAGTTAAGAATCCCTGTTGTTGAATATGAAGCCAGTTATGCTCTTAAATACAAAGCTGATATAATAAAAAATCCACAAATTCCTCTACAATTTTATACATATCAATGTGTACAGAAGCCCGCAACTGGTACTTATTATGAGTTTGATGCTACAAATTCATTCTCCAGTATACAATATGACATGCCTGATTTTGTGGTGGTACTGTTTCAGACTGGAAGACACAATAATCAGGAAAAAAAATCAAGTAAATTTGAGAACTGCAACATCAAGAACATATATCTTAAAAATGGCAGAAATGAGGTATTTCCTAGAGAAAATTATAATTTAGACATGTCCAAGGATGATTTCCTCAAATTATATGAAGCATTTACAGCATTCAAAAAAGTCACTACTGGCAATACTGACATGTATTACACACCAGATGAATTCAAAACACAGAGACCCATGTTTGTAATTAACACGTCAAAAAGAAAACAAGTTGTGGTGAATGACAGGACAAACATTAAAATTATCTGTGAATTCCATGAGGCATTACCTGATGACACCATATGTAGTGTTATTCTCATAGGTGAAAAATCTTATGTTTATGATGTAAGAAATGAGAGGGTCACAGAGCAATTCTAGAGGGGCTCTGCATATTATATTGTTTTAATATTAGATAAACAAATTGAACCTGGTATCCAATTAAACTTAAACCGGAAGTAAATATGTGTGTGGGTGTATGTGTATATATGTGTGTAGGTGGGTGTGTCTTGGCCTAGTTTTAAGTGTGGCCAAAAAAATATCAAGAGGGGCATATTTTTAACAAATTTATGGACAACAATCTCACAGAAGTGCCTTTTATAAGTGTAGGCAAATCAATCTGAGGGGGGGTCATACTTTCTCGGAAAATTCCCGAGGGCATTTTTACAAAAATCTTGGATTAGACAGAGTTCCACACTTGAGCAAAAAGCTCATATGGGCATGTTGAGCTTGTTTTAAGTATAGGCAAATCTGCCTGAGGGGGGTTCATACTTTCTCGCCCTGGTTATACCACAAATACAACTACTCAAGAGCAATTTATTTTTCTTTGGTACATAAGGTATAGCATAGGTGGCAAAAAGTGCAGGGCAACTGCCCCCCTCGTCCCCGCTAATCGCCGCCACTAACCCTTAGTATGAAACACAGGCGGTGTGCAAGTAAATGACTCATTACAAGTAAATAAATAAGCGTTGAATTTCTTTCGATATTTCAAGTAAACACATTGGTCAAGTGCATGGGCGCCCATAGGAGTTTTTCGGCGGGGGGCTATTCAAGATTCTCAGGGGGGCTCTTCGTAACTCCAAACATTCAAGTGATATTGCATAGCACGAGCATGGGATTTAATAGGCTGTCGTCTTTCGTCTGGCAATACGTTCAATATACGTACAACGCAATCTTCTAGCAAATATTTCTTTCTAAAATTCCTCCACCCTGCTGAACATGTTTATCTACACACATAAAGAAGACACTCGAAGAAACTTTCTTTCTACGTATTTCCACTCGCTACCGTCCAGTGAACTGAGAATAATATATAAAAGAACGTTCAGACGATATTAAGCAAAAATTCAGTTCACTTAATATTTTCCTTTTCGGTAAACAAGAAAAATAGACTACTTCAGCTTTCTTCTTCCTTCTACGCCTTCCTCCCCCCTACACAAGAGAAGAGATGGGGAGAAGGTTATTAACTACATGAAAACGAATTCGTTGTGTGAGGAGTATCTCACATCTTTCCAAGTGCTTCAGAGGCAGTTTAAAGAGGAGCTCCCCGTCTTGTTTAAAAAGATCCTCATTACCTCTTATTGAAATTGTTGAAATATGATTCTTTTTTGCCTGTAAAATAATCATATAGCTCTAGAACTATTTTTGAAGATCACGAAGCAAATGAACAAAATATAAAAGTCATATTTTTATTTTAGTTTGGTTTTCTGCCATTATGGGATAATCGCGAAGATGAGGATGATAAGTGATAATATGAAATGGAAAACACCACAAGCCCCAGAAATAATCATACTGGCTGTGCGTCCAGACGCCAGAGCCTCGTTAGTCTGCAAAACGCAATGTGGGTTTATCAAGTGGAAGAGAGGTTGACACTTGTGTGTCTTCTAAAAAGGATGCTCCTTGCACCATAGAAAAGGTAATAATGAAAGAGAGATTTTAAATAATTTCTTAATAATAAAAATAATAATAATAATAAAAGTAACCCATGGCAAAATAGGCCAGGGCCTACCTTCCGACCTCACTCCCACCTGCCGAGGATGGACATCATCCAACCAGTTATGGAGTGACGTGGTCAGCACGACGAACCCCCAGTCGTTGTAGGCTTCCATGACCGGGTTATGCTTCTCATTCGTAACTTCCCAAGTTCCTCACGATGGTGGGTGACCACCGGTTCCATACACAGACCAAAAAGTTGTTACGCATCCCCCCCCCCAGGAAACTTGAACCTGTAGGCGTCCCGAAGCTGGAGCCCAAAGCATGACGCACAGCCATGGTGCGGGGGCATTTCTTAATAATAGAATATGTAAATAATAAAATGACCTAGCTGACATCCATAGCGGAGTAGTTAGCAAAGCGCAGTACGACGACAGGAGTCCCATGTTTGAATCCCGGCCTTTCTTTGGGGGTGTCACTTCATTAGTTACATCATATCATCATTCATCCTCACCGTCGTGATTAGCCACAAGTGACAAAAAAGCGACTCTAAAAACAAAAGTTAAAATCTACACACGTCGACAATTCTTTACAGTGCTTTTGAAGGAAAAAATACAAGCAATTCCTGTTATTTTTTGCTTGATTAGTTGAAATTGAGACACTCAAAAAGCAACATTTATACTCAGACTGGAGCTCGAATCAGGATATCATGAGTTGACCACTGAGCACTCTCGGACACTGATGTCGTTTCATTCAATCCTTAACAACTAAGAAAGAGAAAACTCGATGTGGGATATTGAATATAGGCTACTACAAACAAGAAGTCGGTTCGAAAGGACATCTCGGTATTAAAGAGAGTTGAGATGATTTCTTCTCTCTATCCTATGTGCAGCATCTCAATGGAGCAATTTCCTCAAGACACAGATTATAGATTTTCCTCCCATCGGCCAAACGGCATTCGGCCGCTCGAATTTCTTCCCGAAAGCTGTGGAAGAAGTTATTTGTCTGTTCAATTGATCTCGATAAGAGGATGATATGAGAGAATGTGTTTCCGCTCCTCAGAGATCATGGGGAAGTACAGAGATTGAGAGAGGGGGGAAGGAGAATAGAGAGAGGGTAGGAGGAGGGAAGACCTCAGCTTCATTTCTTGGGAAACCAGGAGAAGTTTACCTCGTTTCCAAGTTAATAACACTCCGATTGCCGTCACGTGATTCCATCTTGAAAGATGATAGTGTGCAAACTTAAAGACTTTTCTCAATCCGCCAATCAGCATTCCTTGTGTAGATTAGGGATTTTACTGTCAATCTAGGTGGTCTGGTTCTTCCTATCTTTGTCTTGAGCTGTTCTTTATGATGGTTGGAAACGGAGTGAACCAGATGTGCAGGATGCATCGTCTGCAAAAGGTTCCAACCAACGAAAATTAAGAATCGTAACTTTGCTTTTTTTTCTTTTAACTGAGAAAGTTTTGTTTTCAAGGCAGCTTGGATTCTGCTTTTATGTCTATTTTACCGTCTTGTTGGGGTGTCGCTGCTAAATATTAACCGGTTCCAATTCTTGATTTTGAAAGGAAATAATAAGATCAACGTATACAAAACCCTGACCGTATACAGAAAGAACTTTCAGGGAGAGTTTACCGACAATTAATTCTTACCCACAATTCACTATTCAGTATGGCATAGCGATATGAACAAAGGATAAAATTTCGAAACAGAAGAGGTTAATTTTTTTCTGTAGATCACCACAAAAAAAATACACTCAGGCAGACACTATCTTATGTTGACGCAAGCCGGAAAGAACCGAAAATAACAAAAAATTGACAATTTTGAGGGTTTTGTGTTAGGCAGACGTGGCCTTCGAGGCCCTGGGGTCACCATATCGAGTGTTTTGAATCGAGTATTTCAGAACTCCAGAGTTCTTTTGTAGGAACCTTGTATGCTATTCATTAGTGTGGATAGGACATATCAAGTTACTGCAGACGGTCGTAGGTTAACTTATCTATTACCTCTTGTATCCATCAAGCACCTTCCGTAGTGGCAACGTCGTCACCATGTCCCGCGCTCGATATCCGATGGAGGCGCAGTGGTTCGGATCCCACTTTAAACTATAAATCCAGTCCCGATTGTACTGTAGGAACTATGATTAGATATTGTACATTTTTTCTTGTGAGATAAATATCTGTATCATCAAACGTAGTATGGAGTGTGCAGTAAGGGATGATTTCAGTAGCAGCCAACACTTCAAATATCGATGTTTTAAAAATATATAGCAAAAATTTACTATTTCTAAATTTGATATAACTTAATGACCCCCTCCCCCCACACACATAATTTAGCTTCAATTAATGCTGTTGAACTTTTGAAAATTCGACTTGGTTTACTGATAACCCATGAGTCCCCCCGTGGAGATCAATTCTAGCTACGGGCCTGTCCGACGTCTTCTTATATTCAGGAATTTTATTGTGCCGTAGGTTTGAAGTTCTCACAAATATACGCAACTGTATCGCGTTTGTTCCTAAGATATATTTTACCTCAAAATAACAGGCACATTAACATCTCTCTGTCTTTCGTCTCTTTCAAAATATTAAATAAAAACCAAACAAAACTATGTTTAGGAGCTGATAATCTATCTCTATTTCGGAAAGATGAGATGTGAAAATGTTTAACAGTGAAAGAAGCAATAAATTCTCTATTTCTTCTCGAGTAAATTCGCAGAAGAAGAGGGAAAACGTTCTCTTTTGCTTTGCGCCATCTCCACTCCACGTAAACGAAGAAAAGTGGGAAAGGAATACTGCTTTTTGATTGGAGAGGTCGTTGATGCAGAATGGCACAATAAACCAAGGATATACTTCTCGTTTTTAAATGTAGAAGTAACATTCGAAATTGAAAAAAGAAAAATACTGAGGTAGAAGATTTTCAAAAGATAAAATCAATAGAATCAGGTATCAACGAAAGAATTAAGACACTGGAAGATGAGTGAACGTGGAAATTGCAGGAAATATAAAAACATGTTCAATAGGATAAAAGAAGTTGTTGAAATGAAAATAGAAAAATACTTGAGAGGCTCAGAGAAATAAAGTAATAAAAAAAGATAATGCTAAAAAGAGGGAAGTTAGTCTGAGCAGATACTAACAAAGAGAGAGAGAGAGAAGGAAGAGAAGAACAAAGGAAGAACGATAGAGGAGAGAAACGAGGGGAGATCAATACCCTTTGACGAAAAGTATGTGGAGAGGGATAAGTTACAGTTCGAAATCAAAAGTTGGATCCGTTCCTTCCTATCCACTTCTGCGAACAATTCAGTTCCCCAATACCATCGAATGCTTCAGGTGACATCCTATCAGCGTTTTTCTTTCAAAAGGAGTGATTTACCGGACTTCTACGAGTTGCAAGACGAATGACACGGATTTGCAGGAGGTCAAGCGTGGCTCTCAAACTGAAAGGTCTCGGAGCTCGAAGAAAAGGACGAAGATCATTCAGAGGAGAATTCCTTTCAGAATTTTGGGTGGGAACAGAATTTTATGCTGATTGAGGCAAAACGGGAAACTCCAAGCTTTCGGGAAGGATTTTATTGCTAAAGTTTATAATTTTTTTAGTACTAATTAGAGCTGAGCCGATACCGCTTTGAACCGATACCGATGCCGATACTCTTACCGATCCCCACCGATACCGATGCTTGAAATTTGTAATACAGTAAAACCTCGTTAATCCGGACTAATGGGGGATAAGTTGACCGGTTTAACGAAAGTCCGGATTAACTGAAATAACCTAGAAGAACAGTAGAAAGTGCATTAAAACTCCGTTTACAGCAACAAAACACGTTTATTATGGTGGATTTAAAGGGCATAGGCCTAAATATACTATACAATACTGTAGAAAGTCTGCGGGAAACAGAATTTCATCAGTGGTTGACTGTCTTTTCTTTCGGAAGTTCTCTTGTTGACTTCTAGCCACATTAAAGACCTTGCATTGTGCTTTTTTTTTTGGATCCTTTTGCCTGTCTGGATTAAGCGAAGTCCGGCTTATCGGGGTCGGGATTAACGAGGTTTTACTGTAATTGAAAGTTGACAAAAATATTGCTGAACATTTGTGTGTAAGTATTCCGCTCCAATAAATTTACCAACACATTTGCTTTAAAATGTTCAAGAATTACACCAGACTATTAAATTACATGTTATGTTCTCAAAAAATAAATTGTTTATACAAAACTGGTGCAAATTTTTTTTAAAAAAAAACTTGGAATTTTGCATAACTTCCAGGATAATTAGACTCCGTGAAAGTGTCCCGCGGCATTTTTACGGAGCCCCGGAAATATGAAAATGCAGGAGAAGTATCGGCAGGTATCGGCAAATAAATTTCAACCGATACTCTCCGATACCGATGCCTCGGCATCGGTTCACCCTAAGTACTAAGTACTAATCGTTACATCAGATTGTCACTGTGTGGACTTAAGCAAACCTAGACAAAATTTTGACAGACATACATACATGCAGGGTGTCGCGAATAGCACCGATAAACATTTACAGTATGTGGAGGACATCAGAGAAAAAATTTAAAAAAATAAACTTTTATTGGTCACTTTTCTTGTCATTGAGGCCTCGTTTCAACAACAGTGAATCTGTGCTGTGTGGCTGCATACACACGAGGATAAAAAAATGCCACACAGGATGGGAAATGCCGTTTAGCGAGGTATCGTACCGTCTTAACGAGACGTCAACGAGATAATTTTTAAGAAGAAAAGTTTTTCTCTTGCACTGTGAAAGTTGGTCGCCTGAACATATGGGGGATGTGCAGATAGGGGTAGGGCAGCACACATTCAAAATCACGGCATTTTGTGCATATGACGTGATATGCACCACACTCCGGCTACCTTTACCCCACCCCCTCCCAGGTTTCATTCGTTTGTATGCTTTCAGTAGCTTTCTTTCTTGTGTTTGTAATAGCTTATTGCAACTCTTTAACTCCTCTCTCAACGCGTTTTGCCGGTTACGTACTCTTTGTGAAAGTTCTACAGTGCCTTTCACGGTCGAGTCGGTTTTGGTATTCAAAACTATAGGATTCAAGACATAAATACGAGGGTCACTATTTATATTTTGAGCCTTGGCAACACTGATTGAAGTTAGGCGCGATTTGACGTTTGCACGGAATCGTCTGGCATTATTGACCATAACGTACTTCAAATGTTTTGTCAATAGCTTCATTTGCGTTGTTGATGTTGCCTTGGAGATTGCGCGACAACAATAAAATGGTATTAACTCGTGAACATTTTCGTGCGATGATTTTTTACGATTTTCGACGTGGATTATCAAGACAAGAGTGCATCGATCAACTTACTTCCACATTTGGCGATGAAGCCCCATCCTTTGCCACTGTGAAACGCTGGTATAACGAATTTAATCGTGGCCGCCATTCGCTCACCGACGAGATTCGCGAAGGTCGTCCAAAATCAGTTGTTGTTCAAGAAAATATTGATGCTGTGCAAAACCTAATACTGCAAGATCGTCATGTGACATACTGTGAGATTGAGGCAACCATAGGCATTAGTTCCACCAGCATATATAAAATATTACATGATCATTTAGCTGTGAGAAAGGTATGTTCTCGTTGGATCCCACACAATTTGACAAAAACTCAAAAAGACGCTCGCGTCAATTGGTGCAAACAAATGCTCAATAAATACAATCGTGGTGCTTCAAAAGACGTACATAAGATTGTAACAGGTGACGAATCATGGATATATGCATATGAGCCGGAACGTAAACAGCAGTCGACTGTATGGGTGTTTCAAGATGAACCCAATCCAACAAAAGTTGTTCGCGCTCGAAGCACATCGAAACAAATGGTCGCCTGTTTTTTTCGGGAAAACTGGTCATGTGGCAACTGTGCCTTTAGAGGAACGTAGAACGGTGAACTTAAAATGGTACACAACAATTTGTTTGCCAGAGGTCTTCGGTCAAATACGGAAAACAAACAAACGCCGCCGGATCATTCTTCATCAAGACAATGCCAGCTGTCACACATCTCGTCAAACAACCGACTTTATGAACAGTCAAAAAATCGAATTGATGGGTCATCCGCCGTACAGTCCTGATTTGGCACCCAATGACTTCTTCTTGTTCTTGTCAAGAATAAATTGCGTGAACAACGATTTTCGTCGGCGGAAGACGCCGTTGATGCGTTCAAAAACCATATTATGGAGGTGTCTCAAGAAGATTGGAAAAACTGCTTTGACAAATGGTTCGAACGAATGCAAAAGTGTATTGACCATAAAGGAGAATACTTCGAAAAACTATAAAGCAGTTTTCAATGCCAAATTCCTCTTTTTTCATTGTTAGGCTCAAAATATAAATAGTGACCCTCGTAGCACCAAGCTCGCCGGACAGGTGGGGGCGCCTCTTCTGCATTTAGATCCACAGCTGTACGCTGACCTTGGCACTGCACGCGTCACTGCTTCAGTATACAGGTATAGTCGACGCGCTAGCTACGATAACGACCGGCTGGCTTTGAAGTCCACGGAGGGCACCCACCAGCTGCAACAATCACATTCAACCCACAGTGTTGCCACACAACTACTCTACGCCACTTTGTCCCTCCGCCTTCCCACGGTCTCCACATTGAAGTTGCAAAGTACGGCAACATATCCACAGTCATGTGACTGAGACTCCACGTGGAGTAGACGAGCAGAATGACAGCTGCGCCCATTGGCTGAAGGTTGAGTGTGATTGGACGAAAATAACTCGCCCGCTGTTTATCCCCACCCACGTTCGTGGCGGCAGCTTTCTTCAGATCTTGGACGTTAACCAAGTTGTAAGGATCCGCCCTGGATCGTACTTGGTTCGATGGGTCTATTGAGCCTCGGCTTCACACTCAGTATCGCTTCGGGGTTTGAGTCTCCTCGGCTCAAGGTTCGGGTTATTCCGGCTTCTTCAATCCTCGATGTAAGGTCCCTCGTAATTCTAGGTCAAAGGTTCTCAATGTACTTATAGATCTTGACCAAGATTCTATAAGCAATCGACAATCCTTTTTCCCACTAGGTTCTGTCGATATTCAGTTAAGCACCCAACTTCCTTTTCTCTTTTCAGCCTCTGACCAGAGAACTGAAAATTAATCCGTGACCACAGAATAAGAAAAGGTGTTCCCTGACCAGGGACACAAACGTTGACTACTAACAGTCTAACGACCGATCCCGAATTCTGGTGTATCCTACGACAATCACAATCCTCTCAATTATATCTCCTGACCAGAAGCATAGAACCGAGAAAACATAAGCCTTCTGACCAGAAGAGCTAAGTAATTGTCCTAACGATAATCCAGAATAAACTAATTCCTAGTAGCGACGTGGAAGTAAGCGCAGAAATACGGGTGTGAAAAGAAAAGACGGTAATACGAGTTCCGTATTTATCTGGAGTTCGAATACAAAAGGCCACGGGCCACCGAGCTTCGCTGCTTATATAGCATTTCTCGGTGCCGTGAAGGATTTAACAACTTTTATCTTTACCTCAATTTTACATTACAATAAAATACATATTAATAAAATATCAAAGAGGAACATAATTAGCTACATACAGAAATTACTATTTTTACCCTTTTGTGAATATTACATATGCAATATAATTTTAATTGTTACTCTCAGCATTTAACTTGACTAGGGAGTATTGCTTCTTCCAACTCCCCTCTCTCCCTGCAACGGCCACGCGAAAAGACAAAAAAGAAAAGAAAGAAAGTTTACAACGTTAAAGTGTTAAGCAAAATTTCTTTACTTACAGGTTTTGTCTTGCGCGGGCATAACTTTCGTTTACCTTAACATAACTAAATTCTGATTGCACCGTCTCGCAGTAAAAGAATCAGAGATTAATATGATATTAGTTAAATTATTGTCCGCCAAGGGACACGACAGATATAGCGTGGGGAAGACAGCCTAATCTTTCGTCTTTTCCCCGGTTTCAACGTTTACATAAAGTTGAGTCTGCCTGGCTTCTACACAATAGCGATTGCTTTCTCGCATTGTTGTCCCCGATAATGAAATTCCAGCTCAGCTTGCTGGCAGAAAAATATTAAGTTATTAAGTTAATATTAACGTGGAACTGCTACACGTTACAAAGTAAACGCGTTTGCACGTGTTTGTGAAGTGTTAAGGTGTTTACAAGTGTTTTAGATTGTTTTGTTTAATTTAACGTATTACTGGTGCTTTTCTACAGTCTGATAATGCCACGCTATCCGTACAATTTTAAAAAACGAATTTTTATGTACAACTCTTAAGTCTATAACAATTCTTGTAGGGAAGGAAGTTATAAGGAGTTTCGCAGCAGAATTCCAAGATGTTCCTGTTCCACACAGAGACAGCGTTCGAAAACTTGTAAACAAATTTAGGGAAACAGGGTCTGTCCTTGATAAGAAGCGAAGAGTGAAACGACATGTGCTTACAGAGGAGAAAGTAGAGGCACGTTACAGAACGTTTGGAGCAAAATCCTAAAAATCGACCCTGGCGCTTCGCACAAGAAACAGATATTTTTAAGTCGTCTGCGTAGTGAGCTACCAAGCTTTAAAACCTGAAGCCGTACATTAGAAGAATTGAAAAAAATATCAGGAGACAAATTGAAGCAATTTCTGAAGAGAAACTGATACGTGTAAGTGCAAAATTTGCTGAAAAGATACCGTAAATGTGTAGATGCAAGAGGAGAACATTTCCAACGCCTCTTGTATCAACGTACGTGTTTATTCTAATTGTACGAGCTTATTTTATTACACAGCTAGCGTTTCCAGTTATGCGGATGTTGCATCAAGTTTGCCGCCAGACGAGCTCTCGCTGCCAGGTGCGCTTGACGCCGCTCCGCGGACGATTTGACCGTGAAAGGCACTGTATACTGTTTCAGAAGCAGATAATCTTCCTGGAACCTTTTTCCCTTATCCGTTACACCCCTATTTTGCCACTGGACTCGTCATGTCAACGCAATAAGCACTTACGCGGCTGAGGCAAAGGAACTGTAGAATGATGTTAATCACATTCAGAATAATACATTCAAGATCAAACTTTTATATAACTTCTTATTGTTTTATATCTCTACAATTTACGTAATATCTCTGAATACTTAGTTTATATCTGTAGATTTCTCGGATAATATAACGTTATTAATTAAGCTGGTAAAACTCACGCTTTTGAGATACACGTTAGACTTAAGAACTCTAAGTTTGGATGTAACATATATGTACATTTCAAGGAAAACATTATGTTCCTGAAGTACATGTACATGAATACGGAATACAATTACAATTGACCGAAACCTTCTGCTCTTGAAGTACATGTACAGGAGTTTGAATGTAACATATAGACGGAACACAATTCACTGAAACCTTCTGCTTCTGAAGTACGTGAACAGGAGTTTGAATGTAATATGTACGCGTACACAGAATACAATTCACTGAAACCTTCTGCTTCTGAAGTACATGTACAGGAGTTTGAATGTAACATGTATACACAGAATACAATTCACTGAAATCTTCTGCTTCTGAAGTACGCGAACAGGAGTTTGAATGTAACATGTACACAGAATACATGTACATAGGAACCTTCTGCTCCTGAAATAATAACATGTACACATAATACAATTTACTGAAACCTTCTGTTCCTGAAGTACGCGAACAGGAGTTTGAATTTAACATACAGACGGAATACAATTCACTGAAACTTTCTTATCCTGAAGTACATGAACAGGAGTTTGAATGTAACATGTACACAGAATGCAATTCAATGAAACCGTCTGTTCCTGAAGCACAAGTTTCTCTGCAATATCAATCGCATTAGCTTTTCATTTCCTTCTTTTCGCTTCTGCACCTTAGAGCCAGAGAGAAGCAAGCAAGCAAGCTCTATTGATCACTTTAGGCTCGAAAGAAAAGTTTCTCCCTCGAATTGCGAGAGGATCTCGCAAACAGAGATCTACGCTTCGGAGTAAATCCATTTCTTCCATTCTTCGTTCGCCTTTCATTATTCAGCATCCTGATGAAAGCCTTTATGGAGCTGTTTACATCTCGACTAAGGGAAGGAGACAAAGCAGGAAGGGGCGCCGAATGATAAAACAGCTGCAGATGTTCAGACGCTACGCTAGGAAAGGAACGGCGTGTGTCTATATTTGTCTCGCTTCTCATGGTGATTTCTCCTCTCGGGACTTTTTAACTGAATTCGGAATTAACTTCATCTAAAACTAAACAAGCCGTGAGGATGGTTGATTTCCGGCATCTGTGCAATTAAGAATGTCTTCTACAATATTATTCGAGAAAGCATATTTTTCGGATCGTCATTAAAAAACGAAGGCGGGTTCATAACAGGTTAGTCAATAAGCTGGTTTACCTATTGGGAAACTTTTGCTTGTGTTCGTTTGTAAGTGGATTGGTGATATTTTACGAACCAGTGTGGGTGAGAAACTGGGCATTGAAAATTTGTTGTAGTTTTTGTAATATTTAAGCAATCTCAATCACACTCTCTGTACATATAGAGTAAGATAGGGCAAGACTGCGCAGTTTTTGTTCATTATGCATTTCTGAAGTTATGAATCTATAGTAACATGCGGAAAGTGTAACACAGAATGCACTATCCTTTAAGAACATACAGTAAATTTCAGAAACCCCAGTAAACAACATTTCAGCAGAAAACAAACGAAAAGCATGACCATGCAAACGCGCAGTCTTACCCGCAGCGCGGGATAAGACTCCAATCAATCCTGATTGATTCATTGATTGATTTGGTTTATTTACTTCGCTTTTCATCCACTTTTGTCTAATCACGAATGTGACGATGAATGATGCTATGATGAACTATATGGAGGAACTCTGACAAAAGAGCACCCATGCCCAAGCCGGGATTCTAACCGGGGACCCTTGGCGTCCTAGCAAGTTGTGATGATCACTCAGCCCCGGACTCCGGCTATTATTTTATGAATTGTATTGTGCATAAATAAGAAGAACAGGCACACTCAAGCTTATAGTGTGTCGCCAACGTTCTTTTATTTGACACTAAGGTAAATGACCCGAATATCGTCCCTATTTTTAAAAACAAAAAATTCAGTTGAAAAAGCTAAGTGCAAAAATGGAAAACAACACGATTCAGTAGAATATTATATATATATTTCTTATATATGTGGGCTGTATATAAATAATATACAAAATACCTGCGAAAAGAAAGTTTCTTTAAAGTGCTCAAATGCACGAACGTAAGGAATGGGTTTCCTGATATCGTCCCCTGCAACCATAATAAGAAAAACGTAAGCTGATGGACGTTGGAATGAAAAGAAACGCAAACGTTTATCTAGGCACTTAATCAAACTGAACAGGTGAAGTAAATACGTGGCTTCTGTCATCCAGCACAGTCCTCGTGGCAACATTTTTTACAAGTTGAACCCATTTTTCACCATTCCTGTTGGCAGAAAATAAACCATCACAATACAAGCATATGGCATCTTCTTCACTGTCTCCATAATCCTCGTCTCCGTCTGGATAATCGTCATCATCTGTGCTTACAAGTTCAGGTTCTTCCTCATCTTCCGATGACGAACTTGGATATTTGATGTTCTTCTTTCTGTTCTTTCTTCAGACCCATTTCTTTCTTGATAATTGCTTCCACCATAGCTTCTTTATCCCATTGTTTTCTTCATTTTGTAGGACCAGGAGGCATCTGAAACGATGAAAGCGCCATGTAACTGGGAGCCTAATATCGTCCAGGGGACGGTATTTAGCACACATAGGCGGACGATATTCGGATCTATCCTACATATAGGCACTATGGCGTCGTGATTGAGCATGACGTGGTACGAGAAACGACCAATCAAATACATTTAACTATACTTTACAACCTTTATTTTGATGTACTAGATTAAGGTAAAGTGAAACACCTACCTTTCTGCGGTGCGGTGGTAATGAATACAGCACTCCTTAACTTTTGGAAACAGCAAAACACTTATTTTCCACAACACAATCGCTAGCGTGCACACAGCAACCTTTGATCTCTCACTGCATACTAAACAGGCCACGTTCAAATAGTTCTGTCAGTTTTCCGTAGTTGGCAGCACGTTACAAAGCCAATCCCATGGGGGACGGTATTGGGAGAGGGGACGATAATCGGGTCCTTTCCCTTATTACTTCTTCTGAGATATACAGGGAAATTCCAAATGAATGGTACAACTTTACACAGTTATTATGACGTTACAATTTATGATAGAAATTTAGACAAGGTATCAATATAAAGAAGAACTCTAGAAGTTTTATTCACATTATAAAGATTCACCATGAAAATCACGCGCAACGCGGAAAAGGTCCAAACAATAATCTAATTCTTGTTATTCACGAGACAGTAAGTCGTTGTCAACGGTTTCGAAGGCACTAACAATTTACAGTTGTAACTTTGGTAAATCTTTCGGAAGGGTGAAACATATGCATTACTACTGAAAATCATGCGGAAATGTTTTTGCACCATTCTGATTGAATCAGTTCTCGATAGCTCCAACACGCAATACGCTTTCTACTGGTCATTAGCCATTTTGCAACACTGGCGATCCTGGTGGAGCATCGGCTAAGCAAAATAAGCCCGCTAAGTGGGAATAAAACTTCCAGAGTTTTTCTCTATATTGATGCCTTGTCTGATTTTCTATCATAAATACAAGGTAACCGTTCCAGAGCAATGATAAACAAAGAGCAATACAGTGGACGGTACGTACCTTTAGGATTCGAAGAAATCTCCATCAGCATCCAACACCTTTTGCCAACGTTCCTGCAGCTGCACTTTACCCTGGTGATAAAACTCGTCGGGCTTGATGCAAAGAAGTCCGTGAGTGCGTTCCGCAGGTTTCCCTTATTTGCGAAGAATCTCCCATGGAGGTGGTTGTCGAGGGAATGAAATAGGAGGTAATCTGTTGGTGCAAGGTCCCGTGAATATGGTGGATGGCACAGTGTCTCCCAGCCAAGTTGCTGAAGGGTGTCCCGGGTCCACTTTGCCACATGTGGCTTGGCATTGTCGTGCAGGAACAGCACACTCTTGAGATTCACCAATGCCGGCTCCTTCTGCCGCAATGTACGGTGTTCCTTGTTGGCTGTCGACAATGTGTGGAGTACCCACTTGCTTAACTTGTATGACTTCCCTATTCCATGCAGGTGCAGTCTGACTGTTTCAGCGGAAACATGGAACCTTTCTGCAAGTTCATCACACGTTAGACCACTGTCCTCCTCGATGGCTGCTTTCAGGGCCTCGTCATCCAACACATGTGGTCGTCCACTGCGAGGTTCATCCGAAAGGCTCACATCTCCCGAACGGAATTTCTGGAGCCAATGCCTGGCAGTGCGTTCGTTCACGGCATTCTCCCCAGATGCCTGGCAAATGCGACGACTTGATGCGGCAGCTGACAGGCTCACTTTAAAGTTATACAACAAGCACACGCGAACAAGCTGCTTTGATACCTCCATTTCTCTTCGACACTGGAGCTATGACTGCTGTGTGTGCGCAACGTGCCTGTATTACTGACAGTCGATGATCAGACTAACTCCCGATCGCTTGGCAGGCACGTGCGTCATTTCGTATCCTCTCTGTGAGGGCATGATTAATGAGACGTCAGAAACGGCAAGAACTTTTTGGTTATCTTGTAGTAACGTCATAATAACTGTGTAAAGTTGTACCATTCATTTTGAATAACCCTGTATATTTATATTTTTATTATTTTGTGTCGCTTTTATACTATCCTAGATCAATCGCGACGATGAGGATGTTTGATGACTTCAAATCCAAAACTTTTGGCAGCTGCGCTACGTTGAATAATTTTCAGTGCACCAGCCACTATTACATCTTCGCAGTGACGTGCCCAGGGTTTTCGAAAGGAAGGGAAGGGGGTTTATGTATACTTTTTTAAAGTCAGCCCTCACTTTATCATCCTTTCCGCCTTTGATGTTCTATTTTTTAATTATTTTTTTTAAGAAATAGGCTACTGGGTTCAAAGGGGGATTACGACCCTTCAACCCCTCTTGGGCAAGCAACTGACTGCTCGTGTACAAACAATGCAGCTGCACAGATTAATTCCAATGAATACTTCACGTCATGGCTACACTAAACTTTCAATTGTGAGTGAACCACAATATAGTTGTAAAATATTATGTGGGCAGTGGCGGCGATTAGGGGGCGAGGGGGGGGCAGTTGCCCCCCCAGTTTTCGCCACTTTTGCTGCTAAATCTTATCTACAAAGGAAAATATACTGTCTTTGCCCCCCCGTTTTGGGGTCCAATCGCCGCCACTGTGGGCCACATGTTCAACACAATAATCAGTATTAAAACTATCGATACACCAAATACGACTAAACACGATAGTATCAGATTGTATTTTCCCCGATACAATTATTATTTTGAATTTAACACTGAGATACGATCCATAAACTGGTGGCAATACACAAATTTATATGCTCAACAACAGTATGTAAAAGTAATGTTTGAAACGTTAAAAAAGTTCCGCTAGATGGCAGAAGTTTTAGTCTTTTCTTAAAATTCACTTTATGAACAGAGAGGGCAATCTGGTGCGTCTCAACAGATTAAAGTTGGGGGGAAATTTATGTACCCACTATGTATGACATACACGACGTCTTTATTATAAGACAAAAGTGTATGTCGAAGCTATATTTAGGAGGATTCGTCAAGTAGTCAAGCAAAATATGTTTATGAATAGATTTACTGTGGTTTAGAAAACGTCAATATAACAAACCAGCAACAAAAAGAAATTTTTGTACATATCATGATAATGGTATGATCATGTAGAGTCACGGACATTCTGGGGTTGCAATAACCCCATTGAGTTACAGTGCGATCACTACAATCCAAAAGTGTCCGTGATTGTTCATGACAGCAGGATTAACCTTTTGAAACCCAAGGCCATTTTGCCAGGTAAGCTCCCCGGTACCAAGCCAATTTTAAGCAAAATGCAGAGTTTCATTTAGATGACTGTAGATCGGAGGCTAATTGCCCTAGACAGACGAATGATATATCGTTATACGCGGAATGAACCATAGAATCGGACTATATAAAATTTATGCACATTGAGTGTATATATGGATGCGAGGGAGAGGAGCCGGAAAATTCCAAAATCTCAGAATAAAATGCCCCTCCGCCCCTGGACAGCAAAGTACAGGACATTGTCAAAATACACATGGAAATGATCGGATGCATGTCTGGACCAAGAAAATAATTGCACTATTATCATACAAGCAATAGAACACGGCTTGTAGGCTACCCCCCCCCCCCCCAACGACATGTATATGCGACACTAACTCAGTTTCAAAGGAAACCGCCATTTTCCCGCCACTCCCCCCCTATGTTATGGAATAACAAGACGTTCAAGAGTCTTTACGGTGCAGAATATGTATTAACAATAATATAATAGAAGAAAATCGCAATTCCAGCGAAAAATAGCGACATTATGACGTAAAAACTACGAACGTGACAAGGTATATTTTAGAAGATAGATGGTACCCCGAGGGTTACCGGAACCTATCTTTTAAAACATAGGTGGTAAACAAGAGGTTAAAGAAACAACACCTATCTACTCCAGGAGCCAAGAGTCCTACTCGATACTCCCCACCATGTAAGTCAAAAAACAAAGTCCTAACCATTGTTTCAATCAGGGTGCGAAATTCTGAGGGGGAGGCAAGGGGGATTCGCCGCGATGAACAATCTTCAACTCAAAAATCCTCCATACCAAAAATTTCACGGACGGAGGAGAGTTATTTTAGAACAACAAAATATAAGCAATTAGTTTTGACTTCTTATGTACTTTACTAATAATATCGAAAACACACACAAAGTAGTGTGTCCAATGCTATATCTGTCTCTGTCTCTCTTTCAACAGATCATTAACAGATCTACTATCCATCAATAACAATATATGCACAAGAAAAGTAAAACAAGGATGCATGTCAAATATAATTATAAGCCGAGTGGTTAGCACATCGCGCTGCGACGCCAAGGGTCCCGGGTTCGAATCCTGGTCGGGCTTGGTTGTTTGTGAATGTCCATTCATCAATTTCATCATTTCATCACTCATCCCCATCTTCGCAAATTAGCCAAGAGGCACAAAACGCGAAGTAAAATAAACTAAATCAATCCAATCCAAATCAAATATAATTATAAGTTCTAATCGTTTTTTTATTAATATGGAACAAAAATTAAACAAAAGCTTACACATAATAAAACTATTTCGTAATTTATTGACATCTTTTACCAGTTATATCAGGAATTACTTTGCTGCTTTATAAATGGCTGATATATATTTAACACATTGACTGCCGTGTGTATGATATGTCATACACATGGCTTCTTGCTTCTGGGCCACGTGTATGCTACTCCATACACAAACAAGATCCTGATTCTTGGCCGCGTGTATGGAAATGTATACACAGTTCAAGCAAAACTATATGACTGTTAAATAGCCGTGGCGTACAGCTAAGATGGGGCAGTAATAATTTTAATTTCTGTAATGTCTTACAAGAGTAAAAAAATCTTCAAAACTTTATTTACTCTTACGTATTCTTTTCACTAGTACAAATGTATTGACAACTAAAAAAGGAGGGTAAATGTGTAAATACATTTTTTTATGGTTGGAATTCACAGCAAACGATTATACATTATGGAATACATTGCTAGTACATCATAATTCTTACAAAACGATTCGTTATATAATATTTTTTTTGTAAACTTATGTTCCTTGTAGATATATAGATAGATATAAGGATGACATATTTTATACCGAACACTTTGGAAGTTCAATTTTTGTTGAAACACTCCCGGCACATAAAAGGATTTTTGGGACATTTGTCAAATACTGTCTTCACCCACCTGGCAAACTTCCTCCCTGTCGAGTCAGAATTTCCACTTCTGCCATAGATTTTGTAGCAATGTTCACAGCGTCCTTGCTTCTTTCTTCCATTATCCCCTACTTTGTTTATCAAGTGATGAGTTTGAGTTTTTCTGCCTTGTTGCAAAGGTAAAGTGATTTCCTGTCCAGGAGGTAATTGTTCAGAAAGAATATTTAGGATTACAAGTTTCCTGAATTCATTTATGTGTATGTTACTGGACTGGATGCAGTCACTGTAGAGAATGTAGGCATTCACGAGAGCCGTTCCCCATATAAATTCAATAATAACTTTCTTGTACCATTTTGTAGTCTTTCGCAGAGCATTCCCATATGAAGCGAATTGATCACTTCCGTCAATGAAGGACTTGCTAGTAGTGTAATCAATAATTGCGGTAGGCTTCCTAATTTCTGAACCATGCCTTTCTGTTACAGTTACCTCTTCAGCAGAGTGAGCTGTAGATAGGACTAACACATCTCTCTTATCTTTCCACTTCAGAATAGTCACACCTTCCTGAGTTTCCATTCCTACAATATCACCTTTCCTCAATTTATCTTGAACAACATCTGCTGGCAAATATTTACGGTTAGACCTAATTGTACCGATCAGATGGGTATTATTGTCAATGGCAAGGTAAGCAAGAGGAACGCTGGTGTAATAATTATCTGTGTAAAGACGCCGGCCTTCACCGAGAAGATCTCTTACATGCTGTAACACAACACTTTCAGGAACTGACATGTTACCGGCCGTTTATATTTCCAACATAAAGAATAATGTTCCATGTCTAGCCCCAACACAACTTGAAAACGTTCACTCCGTATTTATTGTTTTTGGAAGGGATGTACTGCCGAAATGAAAGTCTTCCCCGCCATGGTATCATACTTTCGTCGACACAATTTTTTTCCCTTGGTGTGTATATTTATTGGAATTGTGAAATGAGTTTGTTGGCGATCTTCGTAATTTTATGTAATCTATCATTAGGGACAGCACGTGAATTGTCTGCAAAATGCCACATTCGTAGAAGCAGTACTTCGGGGAAGAGGAAAATCAAACAAAGCACTAGTGCTCCAGTAGTCTGATAATTTTGGTACTTTGATCACCATAAAATTTTAAAACAGCGTGATATTCGGAAAGAACAAGACAAAATGTGGTAACACAAAGCGAATAATTACGTGTATGAAATCATATACACGTGGCATACAACGTCAAATTGAAAACCTACGCCGCGTGTATAGAAAGGCATACACACCACAAAACCCTCAACAATGGGCTTAATTTAAATTGTATTGAGATATTATGCATACACATTTCATTCACAGTCGGTCAGTAACAAGAAAATCGGATTGGCCCAGAAGAGATACATTTTCAGTTACACGGTGGTAGTCAATGTGTTAAAGTAACAAATTAAATCCTATATGTGTATGTCATAATAATGTTTTTTTTTAAATATTTAGTAATTATTTGAATTTTATATTTAATAACATTATAATTCTATATATGTTAAGTTGGTGTTTTAAGTCCACTTTATGCACAGTAAGGCTAATCAGAACTGAACCTACAGTTTAAAATGGGATCCGAACAACTATGCACCTCCACGGGTATCGAACCCGGAACCCCTTGATTACAAGGCAACGACGCTACCACTGTGCCATCCACACACACACATATTTATAATATATTTATAATATTTGTGTGTGTAGATTAAGATCTTCCTCCCTCACCAGTCTTCAATGATTTTCGCATCCTGGTTTCAGTTGCAAATCTCTCAAACAAAAATTAGCTTTCCATCTTGAAATACACTAATTCGATATTAACACAAATTTTCGGAAGAACAAAGCAGAATTTCTGACAGTACTATTGTTTAGTGGTTTTACGTATACCTGCGCTTTATGTAACCCGGATCGGCTGACCTTTCGAAGTCTAGGGGTTATAACAGCCAACCGATTCGCAAATCACAAAACACTTTACGCTCCTATTACACATACGACCTATAGAGCTCGCTCAATGACGCCTCACGGAGATATCTTTATGTACAATTTATTTACACTTCTCCCATTTTCCGTATATAGATTACAGTAGACCAATATGGAACACGATTTTTGTTTTGGGTCATAACTAAAGGTCTTTTACGACTGTTACGGCGGCCGATTCTAGTGCTGACAAGGGAAGTGGGGAGCGGGGAAGCGACCAATCCAGCACGATAAGAAACGCAGCAGCCAGTAGAACGAGGTTCACGTAGTACTTCTTCCCGTCGCGTCGTGTCTCTCGGCGCCACCACTGTTGTCTGGTTGGTCTATGGCATAATCCCCGCTCTCTACTTTCCTTGCCAAAACTACAGTGAGTGTAAAAAGTGTTTGGACACTGCTGTAGTTACGTTAATAATGGATCATCTTGGTGTTGTAGATGATGGTAGATGAGTGGGATAAAAGTGCAATGTTTCTACCTCAAATTCTTTCTATCTTGGCACAACAACGAAATAAAAATATCAAAACATAAACAATCCATGAACAATTATAACAAACATGCCACAAATTATGGACACAGAAAGTCTTTGGACACTTAGTAAAAAACATTAAAAAGGACCTCTGTGAAACACGGTCAATAAACCTGGATTGCCATACACGTACCACTGACCCATTCAACCTCTGAGCTCACAGCTGTCAGTTCGAAAGTCTCAGTACCGGCAGTAGCTCCGCCTCATTGAACACGATAGTGCAACATGGGTCCCGGAAGGAGAGAGTTCACCGTTTGTGAACGTCGACAAGTTATCCGGCTACACAACCAGTGCAAGTCGTTAAGGGAAATATCACGCTTGTCCGGAATTCCTAAATCAACAGTGCACGTGATCATAGATCGCTTTGGTGAAAGAAAAACAGTACAAAATAAGCCGAGGTGTGGACTAGGGATGGCCAAACGGATTCGAACGGATCCGGATCCATAAGTTACGGATCTGGATCCGAAAATCCGAATCCGGATTCGAGAGTTTCGTATCTCAATCCCATTATAATATTACCACACCTTAAGAGGTATTACGATCTTCGATTACAAAGAAATTTTTCATTAGTTACTCCTACAAGATTTTTTTCAAGTGTTGTTCCTAATATACTTTGCTACGCATCGGCTAACTCACTCGTGCACAAAAATAATCTTACTTGTTTAACATAAAATGTCTGAGGTGATTTTGTAAATGCCATTGAAACGAATATGCATTCATTCGAATGTATTGGAAATGGAAACACACATAAATGTGAGACATTCCATTCCAGGATGAAACCTTTAACACATATAGCAAGATAGAAATGTTATACAAATTATATACAATTGTTCTACAGTTACAGTTTTACAAATTAAAATAAAACATTATAATATATGCAGTGTTATATAATTACAAAGTGTAAGACTAACAAGGGAGGTTATCTAAATGTCCCCCTACGATTTCTATTAAAACTTGGCAGGTGTATAAAGGGACCCAAAGGAAGAAATACGTGTTTTTTTGTTTCGGCTGTTTTAGGGGGCTGTTCTAGGGGTCCCCTCTAGAAAAACGATCCACATTCTAAATGAAAAGTTCCGAATGGAAGGAACAGTATTGAAATCGAAGCGTCATAGTCCCAAGCCTATGCGTTCACCTGAGAATACTGAAGCTGTTTGAGTTGCAATGCAGGGGCGTGCCGGTAAATCTACTAGAAAAGCAGCAATACAACTAGGGATATCAAGACACCCTGCCCTGTTTAACAGATTCTTAAAAATCATCTCCTCTGACGAGGCACACTTTCATTTGGATGGTGTGGAAAAGAGTTCCCGAAAAAAAGCCGCAAGATTTAGTGGAACTGGGAAGACTTATGGTTCAAGCTTGCAGTGACATTACGGAACTCATGTGGCGTAGGGTAATTAGTACATTGGTGTTCGCTTGACTGAGGTTACCAATAACAACGGTGGTCATATTGAGCATGTATTACAGTAGCACATTTTCCCAAAGTGTAACCTTTTTTGTGATATATGTTGCATTGAAAGCTTCTTTATAATATAGTTTTTATCTGCGTATACACCTCTATGGAAACGGCGTCTTCCCAGTTCACAGATTCTGAATTCACAGACTGCCTGAATTTCTTCCCGATTCACCGATCATGACCCCCCGGCGGAGTGTGACACGTGCAGTCTTCTCTTCACGTGCAGAACCTCTTCACAATTCATAGATTTCACCCCTCACCAATGGTAATGGTACTGTTAAGCAATGTCCGCAATGTTGAAGAAGGAAGTTTAACATTAGTGATAGGAAAACCCAAGTTATTGTTAATAATGTGGCAAAATTTTAAATATTGAAGTAAAGAAGCTTTAGGACACTCTCATTCGACCTATTAGGTTAGGTTATGTTGGCTTGTAGGACCAGACGACGTGCAATTTGCAACGAGAATAGACATATCGGTGAGACTTCTTACAATGAACAAAGTGGGAAGGGGATGGGTGAAATTTATGAATTTTGAAGAGGTTCTGCACGTGAAGAGAAAACTGCACGTGTCACACTCCGCCGGGGGGTCATGAATGATCGGTGAATCGGGAAGGAATTTAAGCAGTCTGTGAATTGGGCATGAATCATGTAAACCTTCCGACTGGGGCAAAGGCCCTTTTGTTAAATTTTAAAGCAGAAAGCCGTTGAGAGAAATCAACGTTTGAATTCCTGTCTTTCTAGCATAAAGATACTTGCAAGAGCATTTACAAACATATAAACTGCTATACATATGAGGATTCCATGTCAAAGTGTCCCTGAGTCTCAATTTTTTAAATGAAATGAAATGCTGTATCTTTATTCTATCTTGTGAGTCAACAATCTTGACTTGTTATTTGCATAAAAAAATCAAGTATTGTACATAATTAAATTAGAAGGTAGAATGTATTTCACATATTGTAAGTTTACTTTAACTTTTTGATTTACTTGTGTTTTGTATTGTGTCCAACCCATGACACCAAAAAACAATTATTTTCTCCTTTAACTCCAGTAGACTATTACAATACAATTTGCCTTTAGTAATATATTTCGATCATTTGAAAATTCACAGAAATTAAAATAAATGTCTATTTAAGTGAAGTTACAGTGTCTCGTCTGTCCCACCCATGACACAAAATTGTTCACTTATAGATATATATGTGGGTGAGTATTGTAAAGGTAATTATGTTTAATCAACAGTGTTAAGCTTTATCAGTAAAATAGATACCTTAATATCAAAAATGTAGTCCGTGTGTCCATACCGTGACAATGAAATGCCCGATATACATACTATAAAAGAACTTCGGGGTTTTGAAGCTAAATATTTTATTAAAAACTGAAACTCAGGGAAAAGTAAATACATATTTTTGAAGATAATGTTATCAACTTTTGTTTACAATTTAACAAATTCCAATGTGTGCCCAGTTTGTAGCACGCACACATCCAAATGATAATCAACTTCTTGCCATGTCCTGGCCAGCATGTCTGGACTGATGGTTGCCACAGATGCGATAATTCTTTGCCTTAGATGGTTAACATCTTGAATTTTCTCCGCATAAACCACGTTCTTCAAATGTTTCCATAGGAACAAGTCTAAGGGAGTAAGGTCCGGACTTCTTGGAGGCCATGGAATAGACCCTTTCCTTTCAATCCAGACTTCCAGCAGTTTCTTTAAACGCCTTATTTTGTGCGAAGGCTAAACACCACCATACTTGCGTCGAAAGTTCCGCTGTACAGTAATAACAGATTCAGTTTCTACCAGGGACGTCGTTAAGGAGGGGCACGGGGGGGGCACCGGCCCCCCGAAACGTTCACGTGGCCCCGGCAAACTGTTCTACATTTGTTAAAAATTTTACTTTCATGACAAATATTGCAAAATAGTGTTTCAGTACATTTTGCTTTCAGTTTGAAACACTGTTCTTGCATTTGAGTGGCACGAACCCCAAACAAAACATTTCTTTCTCGTTTTCCTGGTTCTAGCTATAGTGGATGACAGTGTAGGAACCTAGCACTTCGATGTTTCTCGGAATTTTGAAGGAGCGGCCTTTCCACCCCTCAACAACAGGCAGGGTTGGGCGTTAGATGTTGCCGTTGCGTCCAAACAATGTTTCGAGCTTGAGTAGTTTGTGACCAGATTGAAGAACAACCGCTTGGCAGCGGTAAACCACATATATGCAAACAGTTACAAGTGGTCCCGAATCAGAGCGGAATACACGCTAAAATAAGTACCATAATGGTAGCAGGATGCCTACGTAGATTATCATATCTTCGGGTAAGTAGTATTCGCACCAAATAACTATTCTACTATTGGGACTGTCTAAAACACGCAACGTGTTAAAAGTAATTATCTTCACAAACTGTACGATTTCTTGAGTCGCATATTTTTCTCGATTTCGTGAAGACCAATTTTGAGAATCCTCCTTAATTGATTGATTTAGTTTATTTTACTTCGCGTTTTGTGCCTCTTGGTTAATTTGCGAAGATGGGGATGAGTGATGAAATGGTGAAATTGATGAATGGACATTCACAAACAACCAAGCCCGAGCGAAATTCGAACCCGGGACCCTTGGCGTCGCATAGCGATGTGCTAACCATTCGGCCACAGGGTCCGGCGAGAATCCTCCTTAACAAGCGATGCCTCCCCGATGGCGCAGTGATATCGTCATTGCCTTGTAATCGAGGGGTCCCGGGTTCGATACATGGGTTGAGGTACATATTGGTCCGGATCTTACTTCAAACTGTAGGTCCAGTCCCGATTAGCCTTACTGTGTATAAAGTGGACTTAAAACACCAACTCAACTCAACTCCTTAACAAACGTTTCGAAGAATCAAAAATTTAAACAAGAACAAGTAAATACATTTTTGTCATTTTGAAGTAAATTATTATTATTATTGTGGCTATTTTTTGTTCGTATGAATCTGCCTCACACAGTAAGTTTATTTCATTGAGTCAAGTACAATACCCAGCCCTTGGAATAAGTCACTGGAAAGACATGTGTGGTTGCACATATATTTAAGCATCTATAAATAAATAATTACCCATGGTTCGACAGCCCTGAAAGGGCCTTGGCCTATCTCCCGACTGCCAGTCTCCCTCCCACAATCCTACCTAGAGTTGTGGAGGTCTTTAACCAGTAATGGGGTGACGTGGGGTCAGCACGTCGAACCCCCAACCGTTATAGGGGATATCAGTAGTGGGATTGATGCTATTATAAACCCACTTATAGCGTAGAAATGAAGAGGTTATTTGATTGAACAGCCCGATTTGCCTACACTTAAAACAATGTCAAGAGGGGCATATGCCCCAATTCTTCAAGTGTGATATGCTTTTAATTCCAAGAATTCTGAATTCTAGTGTAGAAAAGAAGAAGGCTCAACAGACAGATTTGCCTACACTTAAAACTATGCCAAGTTCCCATATGATTTTATTGTTTACAGTGTGTTTTTCTGTCAAAATCCCAGGAATCTTGAATTCTAGTGTAGAAAAGATGAGCCCCCCCTCAGATTGATTCCGCCATGTGTACAAAGGCTGAATCTCTCAGTTTGTTTTCTATAAGCTTGTCAAAAATATGCCCCTCTTGATATTGTTTTGGCTACACTTGAAATTAAGTCAAAAATACTTATATTCTCATGCTCTTCAACTTACAATCAATACATTAGGGCAAGGGCTGGCAAGCAAATTGCTTTCATGTTCTTTCTATCTTTGATCAGTTTTATTGCCCGGGGTAAGCAATTATTTAGCTCAGCAATATATTAATCTATCAAAACTTTTTGATTGGGAAGTTTTGTTTGCATGCCTAATGGCTTTATATGCCGGCACGCAAGAGATATAATCTACACAGAATTCACTGAAAGGGCATAAAACTTCTATTAATATTTCTGTGTAATAGGGGGAAAATTCTTAGTAAAAGAATATTGCCCTCTTGTATGCTGTCATGAAAGCCTGAGCACAATTCTGGTTTTGCCTTGTTCTGTTAATATAAACACAAGTGCAACTTACAGAATATTTATTTCACAGTTCAAAATCCAATTTTGACTGTATTTAGTTGATATAAAGCTCATAGCTCCTGGGTTCTGAGACCCAGTAGAGTGTGGTGCATAGCCCCATGGTTTTTATTGCCTTGTAATCAAGAGGCTTCTGGGTTTGAGTCCTGATAAAATGTGAAGCCTCCCCTGATGGCAAAGTGTTAATATTGTTGCCTTGTAAACAAGAGGCTCGGGTTTGAGTCCTGATAAAATGTGTAAGATTGAAATACATGTGGCAAAATAATATGTCCACACGTGAGATTTTGAGAATAATCACTGCTAGTTGATATACAACTGATAGCTCCCAGATCTGAAACCTGGTAAAGTGTGTTATACAACAGCATAATAGAGCAAAATTATTTTATATTGGGGATCACCAGAGCCTAGTTACTGCTGTTGTCTGGGTATAAAAGCACCAGCTCAGCCACTAACTTCTGTTATAATTGTTTTGGCATAGTTCTGTTTTTTTGGACCAAGAAATTTCATATAAATAAACAATAAAAATGCCAAATCAAAAATATTGCAATCAGTGTAATAAAAATATATCTAGTTCTAATTGGTCTAGGCACCGGCATATTTGTGACTCTAAGAAATGCAGAAAGGCCACAAAAATGTGTCCAAGATGCCATAAAATATTAAGCAAGGCATATTACAAATGGCATAAGTGTAATTCTTATGTACAGTCATCAACATTGCCCCCACAACCATCTACATCTGGTCTGAAAAGGAAGCATGAAGCACCTGTTAATGCTAGAACAGCAAAGCAGCCACGCTATGCACCACCTATCCATAGCAGTTTTAATGGCCAACTTAGGGATTACCGGTTTGTATCAGAGCAAAAATGTGGTATTAAGAATTTTTTGAACAGTGTAAATCCTGATGTGCAGGCAATTCTAAATGCACAAAATGGCTCTT
The DNA here is from genome assembly GCF_977018435.1 of Lepisma saccharinum. NCBI lineage: Eukaryota > Metazoa > Arthropoda > Insecta > Zygentoma > Lepismatidae > Lepisma > Lepisma saccharinum. The sequence continues at coordinate 9,083,637 of NC_139232.1, forward strand.
ATAAGCTGTCCCTCAAATTGTTTACACAATATAAGAAACCAAATGGCACAAAATTTACACAGCCCCACATAACAGAAACTGTACCTGAATATTCAAATGCAAATTTAGACAAAATAATAAGCAGTTCGATAGATCAATTGAACATTAAACACTCTGAATTTCTTGCAAAAGAATCAGGATGGAACCTATGCGGATCTCCACACAAGTTATATGTTAATATTTCTGAATTCAGCCCATTACAAGGATCTACATATCTGCCATTACCTGCCAATATTAAAAACAAAAGAGCCGTAGTTAATATAGAAAATACCGACCAGAAATGCTTTTGGTGGTGTATTTTAGCTGCTTTGTATCCAGTTTCAAGGAATCCTCAGAGAATAAATTATTACAAACAACATGAACATGATTTTGATGAAGCAATGGAGGGTTTAGAATATCCAATGTCTGTTCAGAATATTGATAAATTTGAAAAAAGAGCCAGGAATATCAATAATAAACAATTATCTATTAATGTATTTATTTGTTCCACTGGCCGTGGCAATTGCTTGATAGAACCTCTCAGAATCAGTATATTTGATGATGAATCTGCTATTCCGATTGATCTGCTCTTAATTGAAGGGGATGGCACATATCATTACACTCTGATACATAATCTTGAAGCTTTAGTGAGAACACAACTAGACAAATCCAATACAATATTCAAGTTGTGCAGAAGATGCTTAACTGTATTTGATGGTAAAAAAATAATAAAAGGGGTTCGTGAAAAAAATGCAGAAATTGCCAAAAACAAGTTAATTGAGCATCTGAAATACTGTGGCAACCATAAACCTGTTCATATGGTGATGCCAATGCCAAGTGAAAATTGCAAATTCAAAAAGTTTGAAGCCTTGTTGGAACACCCAGCATATATTGTCTGTGATTTTGAATCAAATCTCAAACCTCTTGCATTCTGTAGCCCAGACCCTGATGAATCTTCAATTACTGCTTATATATTGAGGTCCCTAGATCCTATGACAAGCTTATACCTTTTTTTTATAGAATTAAGAATTAGATATTCAATAATAAATAACCACTAAATCAAAATGCCTAATGATATATTTGGCCATACAAGACATGAAGATCACAGTGATGAGATTCTGATGCTTGATGTCAGAGTCAAGAAATTAAGAAGTGATTTACAAGCTTTACAAACCACACTCAATGCCAGTCTTCAACTAGAAATTACAAATTTACAATCACAATGCATGGACCCTCTTCTTAAAATTGACTCAGAACCCAAATTATTGCTTCAGAAATATACTGATTTGGCCACATTGGATAATTTTCAAAGTTTAGAAGAAGCTGTAGCAGCTCTTCAAGCCAAATTTAAGACCCAGGCCACCAACTCTGAGCATTTGAAACAACAATTGGAAGAGCAGATTAATAATGTCCAGACACAGCTCCAAACAATTGTCAAAAGCATAAAATCACAAGAAGATTTTGATCTAGTGATTTACACTCTAAAGGAACAGATTCAGTCACTCCAGATACCTAATCTGGACCCTCTGAACAATGCCATAGCCGAGGTTAAAGAAAAAATTGAGACACTTGAAAATTTTATGAACAACTTGCCATCTTCTGATGCTTTGAGTGCAATAACTCGCAGTGTTGCCAATATTAAGCTGCAACTTGAAACATATGAAGATTTTGGAAAAATTCAAAGTACCATAACTCATCTTGAAGGTACAATAGCAGTAGTGCAAAGTGATTTGACAAATGTACAAGAAACTCTAGAATCCCGATTGCCTGGGATTGTAGATACCCTGATCAGTGTCCAGCAACAGATAACAAAACTTGAAAACCTCAACACTGAATCTGAGCTATCTCATTTTCATCACTTGATTGATGATATCCAAACAAAACTTGAAATTTTACAACAATCAACACCTACTCAGGCAGTTATAGCCCTGCTCCAAGATGCTATGCAAAGTGTGGCTGATGCTTCTGAATTAAACAATGTGAAATTGGCACTTGAATCTTTGCAAAATACTGTATCAAATCTGCCTACATCACAGGAACTTAAAAATATTAAGAGAGCTGTGAATCGCATATTGAAATCAGAAGATATCAAGAATATCCAGACAGAGATCAAACAAATCACTCAGACAGTGGCCACTCTACCAACCAATCAACATATTAATGAACTGCATGCCCTGTTTGAGGATATCAGAAGACAGGTCCATGATCTTACAGCTCAAAATTCAAAATTGGCAGTTGTTGAAAATTTACAGCAAATTGTAGCCAATATCAAGCAACAGCTAGGGACCATGGAATCCAATCAAGCAAATGCTTTGTCTGTTTTTGCCACCCAGCTACAAGAAATTGTGCAACAATACAAGAAACTTGTTGTGGACATAAAAATCAAGCCAGGCCATGATGATGTTGTTAGGACTATCAATGAGCACCTTGAATCTGTAACAAGTAGATTGCTTACAGCAGAAAAAGAAATAACCGGCATAATCGAGAATCCTAAACATACAGTAATTCTTGAATTGTACAGTATCCCCAACAAAGAATATGATTCACCATTTACACCAGGTGGCAAAATATATATGCTGTCCCCTGCAAAATTTTATTACCAGTTTTTTGTTGGGGGCACACTTAGACCAATCAAGATCAAATATAGGCTTCAACCACAGGCACACCACTACCCTATCTTATCAATAACAAATGCTGATAACAAAGCAAAAATCACCAGTGTAGAGTTAGAGGATTTTACAGACCCCAATACATTAGAAACATCTTATGTTGAAGATGATGGCTCTCTGGAATTTCATATACAAATAGGGGATAAATTATATTTAGAAAATCCTGTAGTATCAGCTGCTGAACACCCTATAGTTGCAATATTCTTGTTTACATATTATGTCTAGACAAATTATTGTTGATGAATTACACAGACAAGCCAGACATAATTATAAGAGACTGCCAGTAGTTACAAAAGGCATAGATGATTATGGCAGAGCGACTTGATTGAGATGGCAAGTAGACAGCTGAAAAACTTAGACAAAATCAACAAGGGCTACAAGTATCTACTCACTGTCATAGATACATTTTCAAAATTTGCCTGGGCTGTGCCACTCAAATCCAAGACTGGAGCATGAGTTACAGAAGCTTTCAGGACAATCATCAATCAGAGTGGAAGATCACCGCGCTATTTGCAAACAGATAATGGCAAAGAATTTTATAATTCAGTGTTTAAACAATTTATTAAAAGCCAGTCAATACAACATTACTCGAGTTACAGTGATCTCAAGGCCTCAATTGTAGAGAGATTCAACAAAACCCTAAAAAATCATATGTATAAACAATTTACACTTCAAGGTAATTATAAATGGATTAATATTCTTCCAGAACTTCTACATAAATATAACAACTCGGTCCATTCCACAATCAACATGAAACCCTCTGAAGTAACTTCATCTGATGAGCAAAAATTGATCAGCACTGTTTATTATCCTAAATATCAGCCAACAACAAGAAAAGCCAAATACAAGATTGGTGATCAAGTAACAATCAGTAAATATAAGCACTTATTCAAAAGAGGTTTTACAAGAAACTGGAGCACTGAATTATTTACAGTGGTTCAAGTTAAACCTGGGACCCTTAACACATATATAATAAAAGATCATCGAGGAGAAATTCTCAAAGGCAGGTTTTATGAAGAAGAACTCAGCAAAACTAAACATCTCATAGAAAAAATCATCCGCAGAAAAGGCAACAAGTTACTTGTCAAATGGCTAGGACTCCCAGAACACAGCTGGATCGATGCAAACAAAGTGATAATATGAACACCTGGGATGTTATAAAAAGGCTGCCAGAACCTGAACAGCAGAATAAGAGAAATGGCAAGTTGCTGCCTGATAATATTAGATGTCTTATTGTTGGGCCATCGGCTTGTGGTAAAAATACACTAATAATTGATAATTTTTTATTGGCACCCAACTGGTTAGACTGGAAAAACAGGCACTTGTATGTCTTCTCTAAGAGCTTAGAACAATTAAAATATCAGCAGTTGATGAAGCTATATGATGGATTGGATATAGCCACTTTTGAACCAGATGTTAAGCCACTCCATGAATGTCTCGATAATTCTGTTGTTGTGTTTGATGACATTATACTGGATAATCAAAACAAAGTTAGAAATTTTTTTACACAGGGCCGACACAAAAACATTGATTGCTTCTACCTGGCACAGACTTTTTCTAAAATACCGAAGCAGCTGATCCGAGACAAGAGCAATTTTATATGTGTGTTTCATCAAGACCATACCAACCTCAAACACATACATGATGAATATGTAGGTGGGGACCTGAGCTACAATGATTTTTCCAAGATTTGCAGTAGGTGCTGGAATCAGGACAGTTATGGGTTTGTCACAATTGATATGACAAGAAAACCCAATAGTGGTAAATATAGAAATAAAATCAACAATTTTCTAGACATTGAAACATAAATAAATAACCTAGAAAAGGCCAATTATTGATGATCTTAAATTAAGAAATTATCTTGTAAAAAGATTTAAGGGATGGAAATCAGAGAACCGAGGTTTTTATGAGCAACACAAGCGCACAGAACAGCCTATTATTGATGCTATTGGTGAATTAGGTAAAAATATCATAACTGTTACAGAGCAAAATCAAAATTTGATCACAGAGCTTGTACCTGTAGCTACAAGAAACATATTAGATTATCCATTCACCCCACTTTCTAGTATTCATACACCTAGTCCTGTTGGTCCTCGAAGAATTGAAGCTACTCAGGATCCTATTGAATTGGGTCTTCTTGCTCAAAAATATTTAAGCACACCTAAAGACAACAAAGATGAGGTCTTTGGCTTATATGCTGACACAGAGCGTGATGGTAGCATCATACATAGAATTGGCAATTTCAGAGTAACATTTATGGGAGATGATCTGATTGTATATTCAGAATCTCATCTTGGAGAAAAAGGTGCTTTTGTTAAGTATCCTGGAACACCTGGATTGTGGGAACTGATGACTAGGAAGAGACCTGGCAGCTATACAGATCAAGATTATGAGTATTACAAAGAAATATTAATAAAATCAGATGCTCTATACCAGAACAATGATCCCACACAAAAAAGAGTCAAGTCTAGCAGTGGAGCAAAATACAACAATTTAATCAAGCCCATATGGTCACAGATCAAGACAGGTAGTGGGATCAAACAATACAACACCCTGCCTAAAGAATTTGTGTGGGTTGATGATGTCAGGAAAATTGTAGATAGGTTGCTGGTCATAGCTGGGGAGGAAAATGCTGGCAACCACAATTTTTACAATGAAAAGGTTGGAATTATGGGTATGATAAGCACAAAATTGTCTAATTTTATAGTGAATGACACTAAGGGGATTGGATATCTTATAAAAATTATTAATACTCTACCACCTAAATTTTGGAAAATTTCTGAGGGTCGGGGGCTGGTTAATGACATTATAAACAAGCTGCCATTTGAACTACACATTCCAGGCTATCAGTATTGTGGTCCCGGTACAAAATTGGACCATAGATTAAACAGAGGGGACCCTGGTGTTAATCCCCTAGATGCTGCTTGTAGAGACCATGACATAGCATACAACACACATTCTGATCTTGACAAGAGACATGTTGCAGACAAGAAATTAGAAGAGGCTGCATTTGGTAGATTTGTAAGCAAAGATGCTTCTTTAAGTGAAAAAATAGCAGCATTGGGGACCACCATAGCTATGAATACCAAACAAAAATTGGGGTGGGGGTTGTGCATATATATATAATAAACCTACAATGAAGGCCAAGGGTGTTATGTATCAAATACCTTATGCAGGTCTTAAATCTCTTGGGCCTATTAATAATCTTCTAACCAAAAAGCAGCGCAAGAAAAAAAATTCTTGTTACTTAGTACCCCCCAATTAAAAAAATTACAGCAATCAAGAAAGAAATCACATGTAGGGGGATTTATATTTACTATCCCTGCCATCTTAGCTGCTCTCGGGGCTGTTGGGAGCTTGGCTGGGGGATCAGCTGCCATAGCAAAAACAGTAATAGATGCCAAAAAGAATAAGGCAGAATTAGATGAGCAGAGGCGCCATAACCTGACCATGGAGAAACAAGGCAAAGGTGTTAAGAGAGCCATGAATAAGTTTAAAAAAAACAAGAGCCGCTTACAAACCAAGATATTGAAGCTTTAATCAAGCCACTGGGCATCAAACATTTTAGAGGTGTGTTCATGTCTGATTCTTTACCAGAACAACCACTCAACAAAGAGTGTGGCATTGTTAATTTGGATAAGTACAAAAATCAGGGCACTCACTGGATCTGTTATCTTAAATATTTAAAAAATGAGGCATTTGTGTTTGATTCATTTGGAGGTGTTCCACCTGAAAATTAATAAAATATCTAAAATCAGCTAATCTTTATTACAATAATGCCCGTGTTCAAAATTTCAAAGATGTTAATTGTGGACATTTGTGTTTATCTGTTCTTAGATATATGTCTCAAATAAATAAACCATCAATTGAAAATTTTCAAAAGGCCCTGTGGTATCTGAAACATCATGGGGGTATTCCATCTCACCAGCCAAAATTCAATATTGAAACTTAGATTACATGATGACATAGTGTATCCCAAAACAATAGCTCTCAGAGCATTTTATGGCATCTACTTGATCCCTAATATTACACACCACAACAACAAAATTGCAGTAGGGGATCAAAAAATTGTCATCACTCCAGGGCAATATAATCTATCTACTTTAAATGCTCAATTACCCAGAGGTGTAGTATTAAGTCAAAATTCTGTCACTCACAGAGTAGAGATTGCATCTGCCACAGAAACAGTGGATTTGGGTACTATAGGAGAGCTGTTAGGATTTGAGAACAACACAAAACTTTAACCAGCCATCAAACACACTGCTATGAATATACCTAAATTCTTAGCCATAGAGACTCTGAATATTCACTGTAATGTGGCCGAGGGTATGATCACCAAATCAAATGGCATAGCCACTCACAAACAAACTGGCATCATTGCAACATTCAAACCTAACTCTGAATTGATAGAGCCGATCATCTACAATCCATCCCCAACATTATATTTTCCTGTGTGTCATAATAGAATAGATTACATTGAGTTGATGGTCACTAATGAAAAAGAAGAATTAGTTGATTTTGCTGGAGCCACAACAACTGCAATCATAGAAATTAATATTTAAATAAAAATACATACAAGAAAAAAATGGAAAATATTGAGAGTTATGAGCTACAATCATTCCCTCCAAACAGGAGGACATTTGCAAATTTAAATCAACCCAACACAGAGATTGAGGTTGATCTTGATGTAGGGGATGGCTTTATACACCCCCACAGAGCAGATCTATACATCAAATTTGATGTTGTAAAGCTCGATGGTACAGATTATCCGGCAAATTCAAATATAAGATTGGTATACAATTTTGTGCCACATCTGTTCTCTGAAATTGAGATCAGAAAACATGGTGTTGTTATAAACAGAGTGGATTTTCCGGGTATTACCTCCACAGCTTTGGCCACACTAAAATTATCCAAGACCGAGGCTTCATACTACAAAATAGGTGGATTTGAGGCTGGTGATAAGATATTATCCAAGAACCACACAGTGCTGTTCCCCATGCGTCTGTTGCCAGGATTCTTCTCAGAAAACAAAGATATTATGTGGAAGGGTGGTTTAGGAATCACATTTAGAAGAGCTGCCAATGATAATAATGCTTTGATGAGGTACAGTGCATTAAACTCTACAGGGGAAGCTCTGCCTAATACCCTACCTGATGAAGGCAAATGCATTATTCAGACTATGGAGCTAAGAATCCCGGTTGTTGAATATGAGGCCAGTTATGCTCTTAAATACAAAGCAGATATTCTAAAAAATCGACAGATTCCTTTACAATTTTATACATATCAATGTGTACAGAAGCCTGCATCTGGTACCTATTATGAGTTTGATGCTACAAATTCATTCTCCAGTACACAATATGACATGCCAGATTTTGTGGTGGTACTGTTTCAGACTGGAAGACACAACAATCAAGAAAAAAATTCAAGTAAATTTGATAACTGCAACATCAAGAACATATATCTTAAAAATGGCAGAAATGAGGTATTTCCTAGAGAAAATTATAATTTAGACATGTCCAAGGATGATTTCCTTAAATTATATGAGGCATTTACATCATACAAAAGGGTCACTACTGGCAATACTGACATGTATTACACACCAGATGAATTCAAAGCACAGAGACCCATGTTTGTCATCAATACTTCAAAAAGAAAACAAGTTGTGGTTAATGACAGGACAAATATTAAAATTATCTGTGAATTCCACGATACACTCCCCGATGACACGATATGTAGTGTTATTCTCATAGGTGAAAAACATATGTTTATGATGTAAGAAATGAAAGAGTCACAGAGCAATTCTAGAGGGCCGACTCAAACACAGAAGCCTCTTGATTACAAGGCAATAATACTAACACTTTGCCGTTAGGGAGGCCCACACACTCTACCAGGTTTCAAACCTGGGGGCCTCTTGATTATAAAACATATAAGCCATGGAACTATGTCTACAGCACTTCTGCTTTTTGCAGGAAAGCTCAAATACAGCACTTCTGCTTTTTGCAGGAAAGCTCAAACACAGAAATGTGCAATGAATAATCTGTAAGTTACACACTCGGGTATATATTATCACAACAAGACAAAACCTGAATCCAATACAGGCTTGCATGTTGTCATGCAAGAGGCCAATATTCTCTTTACTAAGAAGTTCCCTTGGAGTTAATGATATGATGGATGGCATGCAATTTTCCCTGAAAGGGCACAGTGTAGATTATATCTCTTGCATGCCAGCAGATATAATCTCCCAGGCGTGCATAATTTATTGCTGGCCGGGACATGGAATTGATCAAAGATTAGAAAGAACATGAAAGCAATTTGCTTGCCAGCCCTTGCCCTAATGTATTGATTGTAAGTTGAAGAGCATGAGAATATAAGTATTTTTGACTTAATTTCAAGTGTAGCCAAAACAATATCAAGAGGGGCATATTTTTGACAATCTTATAGACAACAAACTGAGAGATTCAGCCTTTGTACACATGGCGGAATCAATCTGAGGGGGGGCTCATCTTTTCTACACTAGAATTCAAGATTCCTGGGATTTTGACAGAAAAACACACTGTAAACAATAAGATGATATGGGAACTTGGCATAGTTTTAAGTGTAGGCAAATCTGTCTGTTGAGCCTTCTTCTTTTCTACACTAGAATTCAGAATTCTTGGAATTAAGAGCATATCACACTTGAAGAATTGGGGCATATGCCCCTCTTGATATTGTTTTAAGTGTGGCCAAATCGGGTTGTTCAATCAAATAACCTCTTCATTTCTACGATTTTTGGGTTTATAATAGCATCAATCCCACTACTGATATCCGTAAAGAATAATTATATTCTTGTGGTAAGGTGTCGTTGTAATTTAACAAACTTTATTGATTTATTCCATCAGCATTATTTAAAAGAAAGTGCCATACTAAACTTACCAACTTGGCAAAGGCACATTGATTGCTTAATGAGACATTTTCCTTGTGTTGCAGAGCAGGTTCAGTTTTTGTAGTATTGCAATGTTTTACACAGTCCGTTCAAAGAATTTTGAGAACATTGATGTTTTGTCAGAGGGACCACAGATGAATAAATATCTTTGGATATTTTACAGGTTTCATCGTATTTAAGAACTTTCCTCCGTACAACATGTATTTTGCCACTCAGGCTGAAGAGCCGATTCATAGGTGGAACGACCTTGACGATTGGCTCCATGTTGACAACTGACTCAAGAAGTACCGCAACCGACAGAACTCGAAGCGCTCGGATCCTACTGTGACATACACTTTGGTTGAACACAAACAGATGAGTTGGTAGGAAATGCGCTGATTTTATGGGCCCTCCGTTTCTGGGAAGTCGGGGACCTTTTGAAAACATACTTTCTCTTCATGCACACCAGGGGCCGAAGCCAGATCACCCCATCCCACAAAATCTTCTCTTAATCTGGCTCTGTTTATCGGCAGCGCACAAACAAGAAGATTTAGCTGCAGGTAGCTAGGACTTTCTGGGTTAATTACTTTATGGTTCAGGATGGACATAGGCTTTTCAATTTGCAAGGGACAAAATTCTATTGTTTGTCCCTTTTCTGGCGGGAGATGAATGACAAAGATGTCGCGGTTCCCTCAGGTTCCCACACTCAACCCTTGTGCTCATAACCTGCAATGAAGGGAAAGGCCATAATAAGCCTTTGTATTGTACCGACTTTACATCCTCCCTTGGTAACTTTACACCCATTTTCAAGAAACATCTGCTTCTTTTTGCCCTACTGTGTTGAATAGTAGACAATTGATGATTGTCAGATAGTTCGAAGTACAGTTTGATCCGAGAAGTGATTTCATAGTTAGCTTCTGTAAACGCGAGATTCCGGTAGGATCACGGAGTGCTTGTGATCTCGTTTTCATACATTGCGAGTGAGATTTTGATTGATTTGGTTCATTTTACTTCGCTTTTTTGCCACATTTGGCTCATTGCGAAGATGGGGATTAGTGACGATATGATGAAATTGATCAATGGACAATCACAAAAACCCATGCCCAGTCCGGGACACCTGGCGTCGTAGCACGATGTGCTAACCACTACGCCACGGGGGCCGGCGAAGTGAAATCTCGAGTGTGAAGCTGCCAGCTTGTTGTCCTCCCGAAAAAAAAAAATGATCGACCAAATGTTCAACATATTGACGTTCTAAATTGGTGTCCGACTACCACACAGGAGCAGGGGTTTGACTCCCAGGGCGGTTCATCTCACATGTGTTGAAGAATAAGTCACGTTTCATTTATGGAAGGAAACGAGATATGAAGTAAACTTTTTATAGTAGTGTGTATGCTCTAGAAATATTACGTTTAAAAATTCTGCATATTTTTATAACTTTTTGTGATTTTTCTTAATTTAGACCAGGGTTGTCAAAGGTCCAGGAACCCATAAGTTGTAATAGATTTTATTGGGTTCCGTTGCAGGACCGGAACCATTTTTCTCGCACAATTTAAATTCGGTCCAAGTAGGGTATTGTTTCATTAAGAAAAGGTTACTGGATCGTATTTAAATTGATCCGGAAAAATATTCCTGCACCGTATTTAAATTCATACGGAAAACAAGTTCTTGGACCGAATTGAGGCCTAGAACCCATTTACACTTGCCGATTTTCTCTCTCGGATGGGAAATGAATTTATTTACAATTCCTGGACCATTAACAACCCTGGAATTGTTGAAGATCAAGGAACGCATACATTCTAATTTGTTCTATAGGGTTCCGTAAAAGGACCGGAACCTTTTTTTTCTCGCACAATTTAAATTCGTACCAAATTGCGAATTGTTTCATTCCAATACGGAACTTGGACCCTATTTAAACTGATCCGGAAAAAATGTTCGTTGACCGTATTTAAATTCATCAGGAAATAAGGTTCCTGGACCAAATTTAAATTCACCTGGAAAAAATATTCCTGGACCGAATTGAAAACTTTACAGATGAGAAGGTTCCTTACGGTCCAGAACTCATTTACGCTTGCTGATTTTCTCTCCTGGACTGTAATTGAATTTATTTAAAATTCCTGGACCTTTAACAACCCTGGCTTCCACCCGTAAATGCAGACGCTGTGGCTGCTGCTTAGGCGGGAAAGTTGACTACACATACAAATAGAATTAATCCGAAGTTATATAACAAATAATTGTTACTTACATAATAATATCATGAAATATGGAGAGCCAAAATACTTATCAAGCATTTCCTGTTATTTACCTCTAGTGGGAGCGAAAATCTTTTGCCCTTCGTGGTGAACTCGGTTCCTGCAAATGTCTTCTTTGTGATGATCCTTTCACCAATTTAATCTTAACTCATTCTCATCTTCACATTTAGCCAAAAAGTGTCAGAAAAGTGAAGTAAAATGAACGAAGTCAATCAATCATTTCTATTTCGTTATTTTACGCCGCTTTTCTACCTCTTGGCTTAAATGCGACGATGAGATTGAATGATGATCCGAAGGAATAGCTATGTGAGAGACATGTTGCAACCACACCTGTCCAAGGTCCGAACCTCGGACCTGTGGTTTCGTAGCGCGTCATGGTCATGCTTCGGGAGTGGAATCCTTTGAATGAAAAACTATAAAAGTAGGGTGAAAGAAAACAACATTGTACTGTGCAAAAAAGCCATGTTTAGGTCCTCTAAGGAAAACTACAATTATTCAGTAAAATTAATTTTGAAGGACAAAGCCTCGGAAGTGTTTTTCCATTCGTTGACCCGTGGTCATCACATCGAGTCCCATCTAGTTTTGAGAGTGGAATTCGCTTATATATTGATTTCCACTAGCTTCCCAATTGTCCTCACGATGTTTGGCCATCACAGAAATTTTGGAGTTCCTACCAGGGATCGAACCTTGAACCTGTCTTACCAAAGACGAGAGCGCAATAACTTTAGCACGCGGGAATTTTGTTATTTCTATTGCCATCATATATTCAGAGAAAAAGAAGATTACTTTTAAGAAATTAGATGCGTGCATAAAATTTCTTATATATCGACATCATTCTCCAATGTGTACAGTACGACGCCACAAAAGACTCGGGTATGTCCCATAGAATAGTGGTTAACTGTGTCGCCTTGCACTAAAGGACGCCGGATTCGATTCTGGTATAAACAATATACACGGAACGCCTATCTTGAACTCATTACACAAACATTTCATTTTCGCACCGTTGTCATACTTGTACACCTGATTCCAGCACCCTTTTATATCTAAACCCAAGGAAGAGGGTTTTCTCTACTTCTCAATTTTCTTCGAGCAAATTTACAAATCTAAGGAGTAAGGACTAATGACATTGTTCTTGGTGTCTCAAATCTGACATAAGAGAAAATACATGGATTTTTAAAGACTGTCTAGATGCCATTAAATTAATGAGTTCATTCTGCATTTAGATTCCCGAATAATGGCCGTGGATTTCGCGAGTCTATAATCGTAAATTTTGGGGGCTACAGGAGAAAATAATGTTCTCTTCCAATATATATATATGTAAGGCACACACACATACTGTACTTATATGTACTTATATGTAGGCCTATATGGTATATTAATAGTTTGTTAGTTTTTAAGGTCTGATAGAAAAAATCTTAAGTTTTGGCCCCCCCCCCCCAAACTGATCAACCTAGCCACGTCCCTGGTTTCTACAAGCCATATCACACACTGCGCCTTCTGTTGTGGCGTCGCCGTTACACTGAACTGCACCGACTGTGTTCGGCTCGGCTCGGCCACTTCAAGGTCAACGCTGCGCAGCGTTGCCAACCTTTGTTGGAATAAACTCCAAGCGGTATGAATAAAACTTGATGAGCTACTGATTTCAAAGTAATAAACTAACCTGAGTTACCTAATACTGTTTGCGCGCTATCATTGTTTAAAACCCCGGAGTTCTTTTATAGACACCCTGTATTTTTCCATTTCACAGCTGTGTAAGTTAAAAACCACGCAGCACTATATATACATAATAAACATATAATACGTACCCAAAATTCACATGAATCTGGCAACTCATCATTGCTAGAGTAACCTGTGAAGGAAAAATGTAGATTTCAGTAAAGATCAAGAAATATTGTACAAGAGTTTACAATCACATTGCAAAACTGGAAGTAATAATTCATATTTTTAGTAAATATTTTTTGCCAGAAATTTCTTACGCCAATTTTTTTTACTGTGTATGAATCGAAATTTGCCACACTGTGTGAACGGGGGTGGCATAACGTGAGTCTTCTGAAATATACAACTTTACAGTGGTGAAATCTGTAGTAATATAGTCGTGTTCTGCATATATTCTGCAGCTGTTTCTTTTCGTTGTCTCCAGGAGACAAGGACATCCTTTGTGGTTATGTGGATGTTCTTATTCATGTGAAACAACGCTAGCCTGGTCATAAGGATGAATTATTAAACATGGAGTTCCTTAATATAGCAGCGAGAAAAAGGGCAAATCACGATCACGCAATACATTTTAATTTGAATACGGGCTCGTGCGACTTCCAATTCACACTTTCCAGATGTTTCGTCTCATCTGAGCTCAAAAACTCAAAAATCTTATGACAAAAGGAAAGGGCCAACCATCACGGCAGATGGCGTGTGTGATCCAGACGGGTCAATATTCACTTCCGTTATCCTTCCTACGCTACTTTTGTATTTTTCAAGTTCCGACATGCTTATATTTCCCGTGTCCGACTCTTCATACAACACTTTCTAACAGTTTTAACTCCAAAAGGATGCATGGGTCCATGTTGGCATGTCCGCACACCACTTTCCAGCCAGCGGTTCAGGGTTCGAATCCCAGCATGAACATGGGTGTTTTTGTGAGTGCCCCTTCATCAATTTCATCATCAGCACTCATTCACATCGTCGCGATTAGCCAAAATTGGCAGAAAAGCGACGTCAATAACGAAAATACAAACAGACTACTTTTCAGATTTCGTCTACGTCTTTTCTGGTCATCCTGTATACAGTATGTAACATTCTTATTCGTACAGACGGATTTTCAAAGAAAATGCTTTAATATCTGAAAGGAATTACACTCTTTTGAAATTGTTTCTTTACAATTCAATAACTAATAGCATTAGAAACATAAAATCTAACCCCAATTCTGTTTAACCAATGACAATAATAAATTAAATTAAACTGAAAGAGAAACATGCCATTTTTTGAACAACTTTTCTATTCGTACACTTAATAATATAAAAGAAAAAGTATATTCAGAGCAAATTGACTAACAGTTCTAATACTTTGATGCGTATCCTTTGGCTTTAATTACTCCTTGACACCTGTTCTTCAAAGAATTAACCAGTTTATTCACAGCTTATTCTATTCCACTCGGCTTGCACAACAGTTTTCAACTCTTGTTTGGACTTGATGCCTGCTTTATGGATTCGCCTCTTCAAAATTGCCCATAAATGCTCATGGGATTTAAGTCTGGACTTTGAGCTGGTGTTTGTAGTAGTTTGGGCACATTCCATATTAGCCAATTCATGTTAACTCGCGCTTATGCTTACTGTCATTGTCTTGTTGGAATCTGTAGATAGGCGGCATGTCCATTTTTTGGGCACTCTGCTTTACATTGTTCTTCAATATGTCCAAATAGACATATGCATCCATGATACCATCAATAAACTGGACGGTACCAACACATTTGGACGACATACAGCCCCAAATCATTAATGACCCACCACCGTGTTTAACTGTTGGAACTGTGTTAATGTAAGCATTGTCTTTATTTGATTTTCTCTAGACCCTACTTATCCCATCTGACCCGTATATATTAATCTTGGACTTGTCTGACCATATGACACTATCCCAAAATTCCTGGTCCTTGTGGATGTGCTCTTTCGCGAATGAAAGTCTATTCCTGCGATTCACCTTATTTACATACGGCCTCTTTCGTGGTATTCTGCCATGATATCCATGCTTTCACAAGGCACGTCGGACAGTTTGATCGGACATTATCTTGCCAGAAACATTTTCTACTAACGGTCGTAACTGAGGAACACTTAAAGAGTTCATCACGTTTAGTCAACCGTCTCTCTTTTGGTTTTCTCGGCACATTCTGTGTTGAATCTTCCTCTCTAAATTTGTTTACCATGTATTGAACTGTGAAGTGTAATTTATTGACTGTTTGTCGAATTTTTCTTAACGAATAACCTCTAAGGGCCAAATTTATAATAACATCCTTCAGATCGGAACTAAGTTCCATCACCTTGCCCATTTCGAACACGGTGATAGATAGACGATAGGCTACAACAATACCTACGCCAGCATTCCGCTTGATGGGGAGCGCGTCTACATGTTCAAACTTATTACGAAGTTGCGTATGTCCAGTTCCGATTAGCCTTACTGTGCATAAAGTGGACTTAAAACAAGAAATCAATCCAATTATTACGAAGTTGCAAGCTGCACGAAATCGCCCGAATAGCGGTGGCGCTGTATGCGAGGAAGATTGAAACTCTTGCCTGTACGAATAACAATGTTGCATGAAACAGCGTGTTTTTCTCCTTTCACACAAATTATATGCTCTGTTTATACACTTTGAACATGCATTTTTATTGACATTTGTTGGCGAAACCTTCATTAACATTAATTTGCAGGTATATATGAAAATGATTATATTTACTAGTAGATATGACATTTTTTCCTCGGAAATTCTATGTGTACGAATAACAATGTTACATACTGTAGATACCCTGACATCTGTAGATTGTTTGAGTTTGTTTTTAGACATTTTTCTCTCAAATTTACAGCATTACATGGAGCAAATGTTGAGATGTCAGGCTATAGTGGCTTTTCTGCCACTTTAAGCTAATCGCGAAGATAAGGGTGAGTGATAATATGATGAAATTGATGAAGGATCACTCACGATGAACACCACTGTCCAGGTCGGGATTCGAACCCGAGACCCCTGACTGAAAAGTTGTCCACCGACATGTGAACATGGGTCTAAAAATGCGTATCATTGGAGTTAAAACAGTTAGAAAGTCTCGTCTTAAAAGTCTTACATAAGTAATGCTACTCCAGTTTCTCTACAACCTCTTGTTCGCCAAATCTTTCTCCTTCGTTTGAATCTCTACAATCTAGAGTAGGGCACCAGGCGTTGTTCTCAAATTGAGGTCCGTTGCTTATTTATATATATTTTTACTTGCAATTGCTTCAACTGAACTCAGTTTTAAATGGAACAAGATATTCTGAAGATGTTCCTTCAGGGGTTGCTACTGTGAAACCATCATTTATTGAACAGATAAGCCAATTTTTCAAACATAAAACACGTTCTAATAAAACCTACTAGCTCGGCCAGGACTCGAAACTGGTCTTCTATATACCGTGCCATTACTCTGAGCTACCGAGCCATCCTTGGTTTCGCCTGATTGTCTCAGTTAGCTACCAGTATTTCTATTGCCTTCAAATCACTTCTGGACAAGTGCTGCGAGTAAATTTAAACGAGAAATATAAGCTTCACCAGGGTTCGAAGCCGGGTCTCTGGCATACCGTTCTATTCCTCTATCAACTGAGCTACTGAGCCAACCCTGGTTTCGTCTGGTTTATCTCCTGTGTGTGTAAAAGTATAAAATACGTACTAAAAACTAATATTTATTGTGCTTATTTTTTTCTCTCTTTATATTATAGCTCGACCACAAGGAAACAAACCTTCCGTCAAAAGCGTTCGCGCAACTTCCCTGCCGTTATCGGTGCTCGGGGCAGTGTTGCCAGGCCAAACTTGAAAAAATCGGTAGATTGTTCCTTGGGAAACCAAAAGAACTGCTACATCTGCGGCATAGGCGTGCGCACTGTGGTGTAAGGGGACGTCCACAGATTTTTCCAGCGAGGGGGAAATAATGTATTTTTATCAGGCGGGTAAACGAGGCATAGTACCACGTAATAATGTTGCCCTCTCACAAAACACCACTTGAGTTTGAAATTATCACGTTCCTACATCCCTATTATAATAATGGATGTAAATTACTGTGACTGAAATGAACTCATACGTCTGAAATAATAGGTATTTTTATGTTAACATTCATTTTCCACAACCTTTCAAGTCGAATGTTAACAATAACAAATTAATTTGCCTTCTGATGGTGTTCGGTGTAAAGTTATCGTTAGGGGTGGGCACGCGTCCTGCACCATAATGATAAAATGCATTACGTACGTGAAATATATTTGGTGAGTTAAACAGCATATCTTCCTTAATAATTCAAGATAGCAACGCTTATGCTAGGGTGCCACCTATCTTCCCCATCTGCTAGAAATACACACACACACACACACACACACACAAACACCCCCTCCCCCCATCACACATGTATAAAATAATTTTCCTACGCTACGAAGTCAGAGTTTCTACCTAGTAAGGCAAGGACATTTCACTGTGTTTGTGTCACTTCATCCATTTCATCAGTTTTTCATTCATTCATATTGTCGTACTTACCCGCAGAGGAACAAAAGCGACGTAAAATAACTAAAATAGAAATATATTTTCTGGTGGATCAAATATAACCATCTAAAAATAGTAATGTAGTAAAAGTAATAAAATAATAATAATGTCCTAGCACAATTGAGTATTGTTTGGCATAATTTCACAGTTCCAACAGCACTTTTCATGGCTGAGTGGAGTTCCACTCTGGCTCTCCCCTCCATGTTCAAGTAAGATGAGCAGGAAACGTGTTGTTGAGCATGCCGTTGGAGGTTCCATAGCAATAGTTTATTTTGGAATTCTACCGAGAAATCAATAGGTCTGGCAACACTGACGTGAACCGCGCTGAAGGCTCCTTCCCCCTGTCCTTTCCCCCAACCGCCAGCGCGATGAGGTTCTGCGCAGGTTTCTTTCCTTGTGGTTCCACTATAGTTTCCACAATGACAAAAACTGAAGTGTCGAATGGAGGAAAAAACACACATACAGCAACGTACTTTTAATGCACTCAATACAAGTTCCACTGGTGTTAATTCCACACAATCTACACTCACAAAGAAAACACAGATTCAGGAAAAAAACAAAACATAATTGATCTTGAAAACATATCTTCCGTTACACTATCAAAATCATTAACTTTAATCAGCTTACATCATCATCCAAACAACTAACTTCTCCTAGCACCCGGAAAAAATCTTTCAGAATTGCGTGAAAACAAATTCTGATGTCATAATATGACAAAAGAACTTCTTTTAGATTTGCTATTGTTCTATGGCATGGGAGCGAAAGAACCAGCACGATACTGAAGAGTGTTTCTTGATAGGGTTGGTCTTAGTGAAGGGCATTTCGGACACTTGATGGAGGCAGGGGGCCCCGCACCAGATAAAAATAATTGTTTGTGTAAAGTTTATTACGTGTTTATAGAACGCTGGTTCTTACAGTTCAGCAACTATTGTATATTTTCGGCCATCATAGATTTTGACATACTAAAAACATCCAAAATTTCTGGAATCATGTGCTAAACAAAGCACTACATGAAAAATTGTATTTATGGATTCCAATCGAAAAAAGTTGTTATACGTAGAATGATTTTTGATTGATTGATTGATTGATTTAGTTTATTTTACTTCGCGTTTTGTGCCTCTTGGCTAATTTGCGAAGATGGGGATGAGTGATGAAATGATGAAATTGATGAATGGACATTCACAAACAACCATACCCGACCGGGATTCGAACCCGGGACCCTTGGCGTCGCAGCGCGATGTGCTAACCACTCGGCCACAGGGTCGGGCACGTAGAATGAACTCATGAAGTGAAAATATTATTTTTTATGAAACAATGTATTTCACTACAGCGTCAAAATTTAATGAAAACTAAACAAAATAGAATTATCATGAAGAACGTAGTGGATATTATTAAAGATTGTTATTTTGATAGCTGAAATAATAGTATGATGTTGAACATAGCTAGTGCATTTAAATACAATGAAGGCCGCACCAGTGGGCCATCGGAACTGAAAAGAAACAAGCCTTTTTTAGTCTTCCATAATTCAACCTTCAATATGTTCTGCTTATTGCCCTTAGGTAAGAACTCACGAAATATATGAATTAATTGTTTATTAATTGTTTGTTTGAGTTCGTGTTTTAAGTCAGCTTTATGCCCAGAAAGGCTAATCGGGACTGGACCTACAGTTTAAAGTAGGATCCGAGCCACTATGTACCACCACCGGGAATCGAGCCCTGGAACACTTGATTACAAAGCGGCGACGCTACCACTGCGCCATAATAAAAAGAAATACCCTTAAGCGGTAGTATCCGCAGTTTTCACATTCTTCTCAATTTTCACATCTGTGAATATTCTCGATTTTTCTCTGTATTCTAATTGGTACAAACATCAACATCCATGTCCTACCCGGGATACGAACCCTGGTGTCGTAGCGCGCAGTGCTAACCACTCCACCACGGAGGCCGACAACGTCATCGGGGAGGATGTTAATTAATTGCAATAATGTTTGTATTGTGATTGCATGGTACACTTTTACTTCAGATTGAGTAATATAATTCTCAGATTCTTCAAGATCTCTGAAAAAAAATTGGTTATAGGCCCCGAGTATATTATTTCTCGATATTTGTGAAAATAATGCTTAGCACCCATATCGTCGATATCGTGACGCGTACGAAAGATGCCGTTAATGGTAAATTCGGCCAATCCCTGGCTTCCAGTAGGCCACGAAAAGTTGCGAAACCCTCCCGAAGTCCCCGGGACAGCCAGAGCGAACGTTGATGAATGGCCATTCCCTCGGGAAGAAATTCGGGATCGAAACGCGGGTGTAGGAGCAAATGAGGAGGAAAATTGGATCTCCTTTGTGCAGCAACCAGCAAAATTGAGAAGCACGGAGCAAGGATTTTAGGTATTCAGTTCTCTTGCGAGGCTGCGGTTTCTGGCTAATGACTCCTTTATCTTCTTCTCGCGTACTTGCTCCATTTGAAAAGGCCAAAACGCAGTATCGGTTCCGTTGTCAAGAATGCGACGCATTATATAACAACTGTACTTTGTTAAGATACTTGCAAAACAGCGCTTTTTTTATTGATTGAATCAAAATTGCTGAGTGCGTCGGCACGCTTCAATTTATATGGGGGAAAAACCATTACCTAAACGTATTACTTGAAAGTTTGAAACAAGGGGTATATAGAAGCCCCTATATTGATTGATTGAATTTGAAATTGTGGGTGCGTTAGTAATTATAGGCTATTTTGCACCCGTCACACTATACGAGGCCCAGCCCTTTAGCTTAACTAAAATAACATAATTGAAATGTCGGAGGGCTCAAATATTCTTACTTGGGTTAAAAGCTGAAGCTGTAAAAGGGCACTCAGCACACATAAGAACAAAACGTAGGACAACACACACAGAGTCCTACAGAGGATTGTATTGGCCGGTAGGTTCACACGCCAGATCCTCGTTAGTCTGCAGAATGCAGTTCAGGGTAAACTACGTTTGCAATATTTGGTTTGCCTTATTTTACTTCTCTTTTTGTGCCACTTTTAGCTAATTTGCGACGATGGAGATGAGTGATGGGCATGATGAAATTGATAAATGGAGGCTCACAGGCCGGGATTCGAATCCGGGACACCTGAGGGTGTACTACGTGGAAGCGAGGTTGACAATTGGGTATATTACGTGGAAGGGTCATCACTTATACCCCAAGAATCCCCCTGGGAAAGGTTAAAAGTGCGAGATTGTAAAGGGACCTGCCCAAGACACACATTAGGAAGTAAGAATGAACTGAAACCTTCCTTACAGACGGTGGAAGAAACCAGCCCTTCGTGAAAAGCTAAAAGCATTTGTTAAAACAGTGTCGCCATCTCCCAACAGCGATGACAAACAGTTGGGAAGATGAAAAGTCTGCCTGAAGAAAGTAATTCCGGCACATTCAAGGAGAATATGCCGAACACTTAAGATGATATCACATACATTGCAAGTACAATAAATAGTTGTGATCAAGACTCAGATGTTCATGAACGAACTATATACAAGCAGGCCGCCCACAGTACGATCCGCCGGCCACATCCGGCGTGCCAACGTATTATGCAGCCTGTTTTAGTATTGTGTCATTCCATGAGGTATAAACCAATGAAGAGGCACTCTTCAATCCCACGTTCTTCTTATTTATTTGAAATTTGGCATACTGAAAGAGTCGCCTGAGGTAGGAACTTATGTAAAGTTGCAGATACATATATTTTGTATTTCCCAAATAGAGGGGTGCAGAATGTTGTGCAGAATGCGACTTCGACCCTTCTCAAGAATGTGACGCAGTATTTAGGAGCAGTATCACAGATAATGTCCCTATCACGTGTAGCCATGTCCGAAACATGTCCAAAAATGATCCACAGAATATCCAAAACACATCCTTCCTGGATATCCTATGGATATTTCCTGGACGAACATATGGATATCCAGGGGACGTCCTATGGATGTCTACTGGACATTCCGGGACATCCAATGGATATCCTGAACTTCGGCAGGAATATCCAGAAGACGTCCATTAGACGTATCCTGGATATTTGTGCGCTGTATGGGATGTGCCTCCACCGGGTATCGAACCCTGAACCTAAACCCCTTGATTACAAGGCGACGACGCTACCACTGCACCATCGGAAAGGCCTAACAGGGATTAAAGCAATGTGGGTTGGCACCTATAGCAATGGAATGTCTGTGTATGCATATAAATATGCACATGTATGTTTTATTTTATGTTTATTGATTGAAGAAAAGAAATCATAATGTAGTTGGGAGTCTACAAGCAAAATCTTCCAAGCATCAACAGAAGAACGTGTAAAGCAGAACAAGTCTTTGAAGATTCATATTAACAATTAAAAACGTCATTGTTTTCATTGCCACGTGATTGTCAAAAATTAAGATTTAATTTCATTCTAGTATATTGCAGGATATTCATATTATTAGATTTTTTAACTTAGCACTGAAGTTGGTATTTGGTGTCTAATACTGTACATTGCACAAGAATTAGAATCACTATTGCATTTTATGAAATTATATGTACCAACAGAAAACAAGAAATAGAGCCACATTTAAATTGTATGAGCACACTGGCATAAGCATAACGCCACATGTCAACAATGAAAAATATACACGGAAGAAACATGGTGCACTTTACTAATTCGGTGATGCTGATTTAAAAAAGTAATTAGTTTTTTTCCCCATCACATAAGGTTTGTGAGTTCTTGATTGATCTTATTTTTCATCCATAAATTAAATGTTAATTAGGTTTTCATACAACAGATGTGTTTGTTTCCATTTAAGTTATCGTATTCCCTTTGTTATTTATATATATTTTAAATATGCATTGTTGAAAGGCTACATTGTTGTTAAAAGGTATATTTTTCACACACCTACAACCAGTGGGAAAGAAGGTAGGAAGGAAGCATTGTTTGGCGCTGCGTTAGGTTAAACGAACGCGTGTCATTCGGGGTTTTTGCCTGCTATCACAGGCGAGCCATAGTCTTCAGCCGAAGTAGAGTGTTTTACCGTGCGTGGCAGCGATCAGTGTTCGAATATGAAGAAGTAAAAGAGTAGTTGTAAAAATTCACCAAATATACTTTGTTATGTTTGCGGTCAATTTACACCGAACACTCGTAGACGTTCGATTTCCGAACTACTGAGGACAGCATATAAGTGTATTTTGGCTGTGCTCTTGGGGACCAGGATTGTGATTGGGCACCTCACGTGGTCTGTACAAATTGTACGCAAGACTGACTCAGTGGTTGAGGGGCAATAAAGATCACTTGTCATTTGGTGTTCCAATGGTTTGGCGTGAACCAAAAAACCATACCGATGACTGTTACTTTTGCTTATCAAATGTGAGTGGTTTTTCATCTAAAAACAAGAGGTGTATTCAATATCCAAACCTCCCTTCCACAATGAGGTCCATACCGCATAGCGACAACGTACGTACTTGTTCCAGTGCAATCTCTACATTGCTAGATTTGATTGGGCCAGCTGATGATGATATGGAGCTGTATCCTTGTACCTCAAACGATGACACCTATGTTCCAGATGAGAATGAAGAAGAAGGGCCTCATCTCATTACACAAGAGGAACTTAACGATCTCGTACGTGATGTGTACCTATCTAAACAGTCTGCAGAGCTTCTAGGTCCTCGGCTTCAAGAATGGAAGTTGCTTAATAAAGGCACACAGGTTTCAGTGTACAGAAACAGAAATTACGATTTATTGCCATTTTTCAACATTACAGATTCTGGATTTTGTGCATGCAATGATGTAGGTGGTCTGATGTTAAAGTTAGGTATGCAACATAATTCTGAAGAATGGCAGTTTTGTTACATAATGGTAATAAATTTCCTTCTGTGCCTGTAGCACACTCTGTAGCAATGAAGGGAACTTACGAAAATATGTGCCATATTCTTGAAGTAATAAAATACTAGAAATACCGTTGGCATATATACGGAGACATTAAAGTAATTGGTCTTCTACTTGGCATGCAGAGTGGATTTACCAAATATCCTTGTTTTCTGTGCCTCTGGGACAGCCGTGATACTCAACACCACTACATCGGTACAGAATGGCCAGTAAGAGAAGAATTCACGCCAGGTCAAGATAATGTCAAATTTACCCCTTTAGTCTATCCTCAGAGTATTTCATCCTCCTCTGCATATTAAATTAGGACTAATGAAAAATTTTATAAAAGGTATGACAAAACAGGAGACGGTTTCAAATATTTACGTTTAATTTTTCCTACTGTGAGTGATGCAAAATTAAAAGATGGAATTTTCATTGGACCACAAATTAGAAAATTGTTAAATGATAGCCTTTTTGTAGAAAAACTTTCTCCCAAGGAATTTGCAGCATGGGATTCATTTAAAGCTGTTGTGAAAGGATTCCTTGGCAATAAGAAAGAAGATAGTGAAAAACTAGTGCAAACACTTCTTTAAAATTACAAGGTATTGGGGTGCAGGATGTCTCTCAAAATCCACTTCCTACATTCCCATTTCATTTTCTTTCCTAACAATCTGGGTGATGTGAGCGACGAAGAAGGTAAACGCTTCCACCAATACATTTTGCAGATGAAGCAGCGTTATAAAGGAAAATGGGATCCATCTATTATGAGTGACTATTGTTGGTTTCTTCAAAGAGAGGATTCGGCAGCACATAAAAGAAAAAAGCGGTTCCTGCATTCCACTATGTAAATGCAAGTTGTCACAGATACATCTATTGTATTACACTAAATTGTATTAACTGTATTGTTACAATGATATACATATATGTATATGTATAATAAAATGTTCGTCATACATTTAGTTTGTCAATTTCCATTATATATTCAAGAACATGCAATATTATTGCAAATGTATGCTCTTCATGTTTGTTGCATTCTTTCTTTGTACGTAGTGTATTAAAAACTAAAATAACAACATATCTGAGGGTTCTGTAAAAAAAATGGGTTACATTTTGGGATTCAACATCACATATAGATACGGGATCACAATGTTTCTTCTCTGTACAATTTTCAAAGTTAAAATTTGTTGACATGTGTTATTATTAGGACTGAGTCGATACCACTTTAAACCGATACCGATACTCTTACCGATACCTATTCTTGAAAGTTTGAAGTTTATATTTAAATTTAAACAATTTAAAGTTGTTTAAAATATTGACGACTATTAGTGTGTCAATATTCCACTCCAATTATAAGCATCAATTTACCACAGTATTGCTTTAAAATATTCAAAAATCAAATCAGAATGTTAAAAAATATGTTTTATGCAATCACAAAATACATATTTTCACATAATATTAACACAAAATCAATGGAAACTTCTAATTTTGCATAACTTCCAGGATAATTATACTCTGCGAAAGTGTCGCGTGTTATTTTTGCAGCTAAGGATCAAAACGCCGAGCCGGTAGCGAAGGCTGCTCCACCGTCCAAGGTCCAAAAACCTGCTTTGCTGAAGAAACGAATTCCTGTGCGCTATTTTTCACCTATCCTTAATGCCTGAACTGTATCCCAGTTCTTTGATGCAAGGAACATCAATATTTTACGTCTGCGTACATGAAAGCGCACCCGTGCAAATTTTCACGCTCGCTCGTCGCTCCGATATAATCTTCATTAAACGTGCAATCTATTTTAACCACGAGAGGAGGGGTCGGGGGTGTGGAGGGTTGAGGGGAAGAGGAAAGAGGGCCGAAATCAAAGAACGAAGATTGGTGGTCGCAGCGCCAAAGAAACACTTCGGAGCACTCAGGGGCGGAAGGGCTCGACAAAAGACGGCCGAAAAGAAGATGTAGTGGAGTACTCCCCAGGTCGGATTCAATTACACCGGCAGTTCCTACCCCCGAGGACAGATTGCCTTGCTCAAACGCATAGTTTTCCGCACTCTCGCCAGAGGTCAGAACGGTCGTTGGTTTGAGTTCAATGGGAGGGAAGAGAGAGAGGAGGAGGGAGAGTTCTAAGAAAAGCCGCCAATTTCGGTGAAGGCTCGAATAGAACCCAGAACTTTGGTAAAGAGGCTTTGTTCTCGAGTACACGGTGTCTGCCAAGAACGTGCCAATTTTGCGTGGTCCTTCGTTAACGCGGCTACACTCATAGTTACTTTAAGGTCTATCACGAAAAAAAAGTTGTGTATTTTTTTTAACGCGGAGAAAGAGAAGACTTTTGTCATTTATTGCACTGGCAATAAAACAGTTGCGCGATTTGGGGGGCATCACGCTCTTTAACTAGTATATGTCTGGGTCTCGTAAGTAATAGCGCAACTGACACAATAATAGAAGCAAAAAAGTCTCAGTAAACATGGGTCTGCAAATAAGCCGTTTTCGAGATAATCGCGAATGTGTGATTACAAGCCGAAACTGACTTCATTGTTTGTAAACGTCGTCCTAGTTGGTAAAATGCTACGAGGGATGATTGAAAAAAAAAAGTTACAAAGCCTATTATGGCGTATGTGTTAGACATAGCTGGAAGATCAACACACCTGATGATGGAGGGCACTCAACACTAGTCCTCGATGTAATCACCTTTTTTGTTCAAGCACTTGTCACAATGGTAGATGAGGTTTTCCATACTCGCAACAAGACAAACATGTTATTAATTTGCACATAAATTTTCGTTACGTTACAGTGAATAAAACAAACGTTATATGCTTTCTAACCTTTTTTCCGATCATCCCTCGTAATATGTGTGCGAATGTGTGGATACAAGCCGTCAATTATTACATTTTGTAAACACCGAGTGCTTTACTCCTTACGCGGTCCGAGGTTTGTTCTTTGTTTACAAAACAGATCATTTTCGGGAGGTGGCGTTGTAGTCAAACAGGATGGATACAATCAGTACAGAGGACTGTACGTACAAACTTGTGGCCAATTCCGAAATGAACCGGGGGTGTTCGAAACAATTCGAAACTCAATGCGGAATCGCGTACAGTATTGCATCCAGATGGAAGGACGACACTTTGAACACCTCCTTTAACAGGTACGAGTATACAGTAATTGAAACGTAGAACATACGTACTAGTAAAGTAGTGCTGTTTTCTTTGTTAAGTAAGTTGAATGTTCAATAAAAACAATAAGATCTCCTGATGTTTCATACTGTATTATTGGTATTTTACCAACTAGGACGACGTTTACAAACACTGAAGTCAGTGACAGCTTGAACCCACACATTCGCACACATTATTAGCATTTTACCAACTAGGACGACGTTTACACAGCTTGTAATCATACATTCGCGATTTTCTCGAAAACGGCTCGTTTGCAGACCCATGTTTACTGAGACTTTTTTTGCTTCTATTATCGTGTACTTTCACCTGTGTAAGTTTGCGCTATTACTTTTGAGGCACCCTGTATAGCTTTTCTCTTCTTTTCAAACTGAAGTAGTTGTGGAGGGAGTGTTTTCTTTAAATAATAGTCCATTATGACTAATTTCGACTAGAATATTGGGATAAAATCAGAGCTGGAAAGAAAACAGAAATTACCAGTGAAGGGAATTTCCGTTTCTCAAATATTTGTCAGGATCATTTTAATGTCAGTGCTGAGAACAGTTTTGCAAACACTGTACAAATAAATATAAACAAAAATGTCAACCTGCTGTTCTGTATTGGTCACATATTTGTACATTTTTTCCCCACAAAGTTTCACATTGTCATGTGACACTTCTGGCTGACTTGAGATCAAAACATATTCCAATTTTTTATTCCAAAAATGTAAAAACAGTCATGGTGTGTGTGTGTGTGTGTGTGTGTGTGTGTGGGAAGGATAGGGAATAGTTCGAAGAATTCCCGATTTAGTCGGTAAAATACAATTTTTTGTGTCCCGAACGTCAGGATTTTAAAGATTTCCCCATCGTAATTTAAAAGATTTATTGTAAACATACAAAGATTTATACGCTGTAAGCGCTTGTAATGTATAGAACCAGTACTTTCAATGAAATATGTATAAATATGGTCCAATACAACAGCTGCCAGTAAACGTATGTCATTATGGAATATTCCCGCACTACTTCTTACTTGCTTATCCAGTGGATCTGAAAAACCCTCTACTTTGTCAAGATATCTCTTCTTGTTCTTGTCATTGAGTGCTTTTATGTGATAGCTACATTTTATCTGACCCACAAAAAGATAGAAAAAAACACAAGGACTGAACCGGAAGTTGCTGTGCTAAGTTCCACAATCGATTGTACCATACGATTTATTTTTGTTTACTCCTGAATAGCCCCTACACTCTGTCACGGGAATCTCTAGAGGAAGTCTCCTTTCACGTATAGTGACTCGATAGGGAGGGAACAAGATTGTGTGAAGGGCGAGAAGCGAATGCAGCCTTTGCAGCAGCATGTTTCATATAGCTCCGCTCACTCGCTTTCTCCCCTTCTCTATCGTTATGCGCGACCTTGCTCCAGAGATTCCCGGGAAAGAGTACAAGAGGAAAGTGAGCGAAAGAAGGCGAATTTATAGCGGAGAAATCTGTAAAGATACAAAAGTGCAATACTGTTTTAACAAAATAGATAGATTGATTGATTGGTTTAATTTTATTTCTACTGCCAAATTTTTATTATTATTATATTCTTTAGGATATTCTTCTACTTAATCCACCAGATGAGTGATCATGCAGGCAATTGCTTTTCTTCATTTTCACATTGCATAAGTTAATAAAATGAAATGCACAGTCATTCTATTTTGCAATTAACTTTTACACAATTTATTCAAGAATAATATTTCAATTTGGGGAGGGGGCTAATTTTAACCATAAACATTATATTGTATGAACTCTGAAACAAATATTTAATTTACTGACTTGTGAACTCATAGAACTAGTTATTCTTTGGATTGCAAAAAACATGAAGATATGAAATTTGACCCTAATTCCTGCTTTTTTACTATTTTTCGTTTCGACCTTTTACTAAATTGTATTCAACTTAAGTTTATGCCTATTGTCATCCTCCGTGGCCATGTGGTCTAAGGCGTTGGTTGTGCTTTGAGCTCAGACTCCGGGACGGCATGGGTTCGAGTCCGCATGGGTTCAGCCTCTGTATAGGACCGGTGGCAG
Organism: Lepisma saccharinum; assembly: GCF_977018435.1. Lineage (NCBI taxonomy): Eukaryota > Metazoa > Arthropoda > Insecta > Zygentoma > Lepismatidae > Lepisma > Lepisma saccharinum. The sequence goes on from NC_139232.1 coordinate 9,112,781, forward strand.
CCCGCCATCGTGAGGCAATTGGAGAGCTAGGAGTGAGTAGCGTCTCCCGGTCACGGATATCTCCTATAACGGCTGAGGGTTCGACGTGTTGACCCCACGCCACCCCATTAGTGTGTAACGCCCCGGGTTCGACCACATGGCACAGGCACAACGTTGCAGTTGCGGTATCTCAGAATAGTACTTGACTGCAACGTACCGGGTTCGACGTTGTGACGGGGAACATTATTCAGTTTTACCCATGATGTTTGCTCTTTTCTAGCCGGAGATATGATGTTCTTATACACTCAGGGTTCAGGTATATATATATATATATATACGTATATAATGAAAGTCAGCTTCGACTTAACCAGTTTATTACACTGGGGTGGAATTAGATATTCGCACAAAACAAACTCACACTATCTCTTCATAAGATTTCACTGCACTTTGTCCCTCTTGAAGTTCTAGGTTCGAATCTCCTCTGCAGACATCTTGAAGAGGGAGGAGAGGGACCATTCAATTTTTACTCCAGTGGGGAATAAGGGACCTTATTTTTCTTTTAGGGCATTGGGTCGCCGCTGTGCTGACATGGGGACAATAGGGCATTAATTAAACGACTCAAGGAACATTTAATTCTGCTTTTCTAAAGAGTAATATCAACAAGCAAAAATAAATTTACTATAAACTTATAATAGATAAAGCTTTGTTAACGTTATTTACTCTAATTAATTACTTGAATAATGCTAAGCTGAAGACAGTAATTAAACACTGCTTATTTTTCCCTTAATGAAAAATTAACTAACGATGAACATCACCCTTCGTATAATCTACCTGGTAGGCCAAGAAATATTGCTATCGCTCGTATAATCTACCAGAGTAGGCCAAAAGATGACGTCATTTCTGCATCGAATGTTGTGAAATGTATAATCTACTAGTAGGCCGTCTCCCAACAGTAATTATATTCACGAGCTAAACCGTAGCTTAGAACAATGCGTATGTTCTACCTGGTAGGCCGAGAAATATTGCTATCTCTCGTATAATCTACCAGAGTAGACCACACTGTAAAAAGCCCTCTTGTAATATCAAGCACCCGTGTGCTAGCAATGCTGGACTATTTGCGGGAGCAGAGCTCGACCAAGAGTCTTCGAAGAGTCGACACAGAACTCTCTGGCCAGTTACCAGTTACCAGTTACGAGTCTTGGCTTGCTTTGCGCAATATGATGTGGAGTACCAGCGTCTGTGGACACCTTGCCTCCTCTTTGAATTGTTTTTGAAATGGCGTGCGATGTTTTCGGTGTTGAATTCCACTCCTGCAGCTGTCGCTTGGGGTGGGAAAGTGAGGGTGGCAGTGGCGGTTAGGCTGTGGTCACTTTTCACTTGTCGTGGCTGGTCGGCTCAGGGTCTTGGTAGACGATGAGTGTGTCTGTGTGGGTTGGCGGTACCAATGGCTCGTGCCGTTGGATTTGGGTTTTCCTGGAGTTTGGCCCAGAACGTGGCGGTTGTCCGCTGGATCACGTCATCTAAGGGTGGAATGTCGAGGTCTTCGTGGAGTTGGACGTTTGTTGTATACCGTCCGTGCCCGCTGATGATACGTAGGACCCTGTTCTGTATGACTTGGAGTCTGCGGAGGGTCGTCTTGGGTAGGTGTTGCCAGGCAGGGCAGGCGTAGAGCAGAGCTGGTCGGATGATTGCCTTGTACAGTTGAAGTCTGGTTTCCAGCCGCAGTCCTGGCGATCGTAGCATCGGGTAAAGTGCTCCCACGCGTTTGTTTCCTTGGTTGACGATTTTGGCTATGTGGTCTCTGAGATAGAGCCCTCTGTCTAGTAGCATGCCGAGATATGTTGTGGTTTGTTTGTGGGGAACAGGTTGTCCTTGTAGTCTGAGATGGTATTCGCGCGGACGGCGTCTACGAGAGAACACGATGGCGGTGCTCTTGTCGGGATTCACTCGCACTCTCCATTGTTTTGCCCAGTGATCGTATTGTTGCAGTTGTTCTTGCATTCTGATGTAGGAAACACGAATATCCTTGGCTGCCGCAAAGTATGCGGTGTCGTCTGCGAAAGTGGCTGGGAGGCAACCAAAGGCTGTTGGTACATCCGCTGTAAACAGGGCGTACAGCAGCGGGGAGAGGGAGGATCCTTGGGGTACTCCAGCCGTGGTTGTTCGAATGGTGGAGATGGCTTCTTGAAACACTGCGAAGAAGGTGCGTTGATGTAGGTAACTGTCCAGCAAGCGTACGTAACAGTCAGGTATTCCAAGTCTGTGTAGCTTGTATATGAGTCCTTCGAGCCAAACCTTGTCGAAGGCCTTCTGTATGTCGAGGAATATGGCTAGTATGTGGTGTTTCCAGTTGAAGCGTACCGAGAGATGGTCGACCACCCTCACCAGCTGGGTGGTCGTGCTGTGGTGTTGCCTAAAACCAAATTGGTGGTCTGGGAGTAGATCAAAGTGTTGTACGTGGTCTTGTAATCGGTACAGGAGGAGGCGCTCGAAGACCTTGCTGACGTGAGACAGTAAGCTTATTGGTCGATAGTTCTGTGGGTGTAGCGGGCTTTTCCCCTTCTTCAGGATTGAACATACTCTGGCGGTTTTCCAAGCTCTCGGGTAGTAGCCAGTGAGAAGAATGGCGTTATATATTTGGGTTAGGACAATCAGGAGTTTCCTTGGGGCTTGCTTCAAGGCTTCTGTCGGTATTTTGTCCGGGCCTGGCGCTTTATTGTTTGGCAGCCGTCGTATGACTGTGTGAATCGCTCGGGGAGTAATTAGGTGTGGTATGTCTGCATGCGGCTGCTCTCTGAATGTGTCCAGGAAGTTGTCCACCGTTGCTATTTGTTCCTCGTCGCATGGTTCTGTATTGGGAGAAAACTGTTCTTCAAGGTTGTTAGCGATAGCGTCAACTTGTTCTTGTGGTTGAAATAGAAGATTGCCCTGTGGGTCGTGGAGGACTGGCGTCGTTGAGCTGGCGGTGTGTCCGCGGAAATTTCTTGCGAGCTTCCAGAATTCGTTATTTGGCTTGTCGGAGCTCTTCAGTTTTTCGTCCCAAAGGTGTTCCCTTGATCTTTGAAGGTGTCCTCTCACTCGACGTTTCAAGTTCTGGAGGAGCTGCCTGTATTGTGGATGTCGTGTCTGTTGATATTTGCGTCTGATCCATCGCTTTAGGTGCAACAGGATGTGTAGCTTGAGGTCCGTTGTGTTTGGTTGCTCTTGACGGTTTTGTTTGGTGGTACTGTTTCGAATTGCTGAAGTGATCTTGGCACCAATTTCCTCAACGGCCGTGTCGATATCTTCCGGGGTTGCAACGTGGAGAGGCAGCTGGATTGCTTCGTGAAGAGTTGTTTTGTACTGCTGCCAATTTGTCAGCGGTCGTGTTGGTGCGGTCGTGAGATGCGTCAGTAGTCTATGGGCGACAACACATATAACCGGCTCATGGTCCGAGTCAAGATCGGCGACGACATACGGCGCTACGGTAAAGTTGATTCCTTTGTGTAGTGTGATGTCTAAGACATCCGGCCTAGCTCCATTTTTAGGGTAGTGTGTCGGATCCTTTGGTGCTGTTACCGCAAGGTTTATAAATGGTATGTGGTTGAACAGCTGTACTCCGTTTCGATTGGTGACCCTAGAATTCCACTCTGGATGTTTGGAGTTCAAATCTCCAGCTATCAGTACTCTGGTGCCTAATGACTGTAGTGTTTGAAGGTCTTGAAGCTCTACCCTCGTTTCCGGTCTTTTGTATGCTGCAACAAGGACCAGCGGTTCAGTTGGTGTGATGATTTTGATGGCCAAGGCTTCAATTGTCTGCAGTTGTGGGATGGTGATTGTCTCTGTGGGAAAATCTCTCTTTATTGCTATCATTAGGCCGCCTTTTGGGGTAGGTCTGTCTTGTCTGTGTATGATGTAGTTTCGTAGGGTGAATCTGTTCTTGGGTTTCAGGTGGGTCTCGTTTATTAGAGCGACGTCTATCTTTTGCTGGTGTAGATAGTGTAATAGTTGCAGTCTTTGGTTGAAAACTCCATCCGCATTCCAGTAGAGGAGAGTCATGTGCCGGTGTACTTGGGTTTTCTTAGAAGCACCCATCGTTGAACATGGCGATGACTGTTTCAATGCACACCGTGATTTTGGTCGGAGTGTCGTCTGCTGATCGGAGTTTTTCGAATCCGGTTTTGATGTGCTGGAGAATTTTTTGGATATCCAGGCCATTGATGAGAGTTAATATTTTCTTTATGTCATCGCCGAGGGTTCCTTTTGTAGATGTCGTTGCCGGTGTGGAAGCTACAGTATTTTGTTCAGCTTGTGTGGTGCTCTCCGCTGACGTGGTTGGCTGGGGTACATCGGGTTGGGTTTCTTTTGTTTTGTTTTTCATGACTGGCCATGCCGGAACAGGCGGCAATTTCTTTACTGGTTGCTTGTAATCAGGGGCTGCTGGTTCTGTCGTGGGTTTTGGAGGTTTGTAGTTCGCCTTTGTTTGTTTGTATTGTTGGAAGGCTTTGCATCCTCTAAAGTTGGCTGGATGTGGCTGGCTGCAGTTTGCACATTTGGCCGGTGTAGATCGATCTGTTTTTGGACATTCCCTCGTATGGTGATTGTCTGCGCATTTGACACATCTTGGTGTCGCATTGCAAGTATGCTGACCATGGCCTATTCTCTGGCAGTTGTAGCACTGCAGGGCATCCCTTGCTTGGTACGTCTCTATCTTGACAGGCATATGCAGAAGGCGTGTGACGTCGTACATCTCCTTGGTTATTGGAGACCGTTGGAATGCGGCGAGGAACAGTGGCATTTTTACCCGTTCGTTGCTTGAGTTGTCTTTCTTTGACATCTGGGTTACTTGGATTACCGGGAAATTCTCGTCTCTGAGTGCTTCCTCTATGTGCTTTGGGTCCGTGTCGTATGGTAGGCGTCGGATGACCACTTTCATCGGCCGATCTGCCTTTGGGACTCCGGTGGAAAAGGACCTTCCCGTTTGTCGCAGATAAGCTATCATCTTGTCGTAGTCGCTGTAGTTGCGGCAGGATATTTTAATGTACTCCGCTGTGGGATGTACTTGCGGGTTGTCGAGATTTGGCGTGAGTGTAGATATGAAGGTGTACTTCGATATTATATCATATATGAAAACAGGAGGTGGTTTGCCTGTCCTCCTTGTGTCAGGTCTTGTTTGTATTTCGTCTTGTGTTAGAGGAGCGAATCTGTTTGGGTGGAAGAAATCCTGCTCAACTGTTCCTTGTATATCCGGTTTCACTGTTTTTCTTGGTGTCAGGAATTCTCCCTCCTCTGGGTCGTCCTCTTCTGTGGTGCTGGATTCGCTATCGCTTTCTGCTTCGCTTGGTTTTCCGTGTTTTTGGTTTGCCAGTGTGCGTGTATTGGTCTTCGTCGTGCTGGGAGTTGGTAGATTGTCTCTGTCTGTGTCTGCACGTGCCACTTTGTTCTTGCTGTTCGCTTTATTGTTGACCTTTTCCTGGCATTCTTGTAATAGTGCATCTAATTGTTGGTCGAAGGAATGTTCACTGGCTGTGTTCTTGGGCTGGATCCCATTCGCTTTTGCAGGCGTCGTTGGTCTGTCCGGTGTTGATTCTAGGTCGTTCTGGGGCATTCGTGTGCCTGTCCACCGCTGTTGACCTCTGCCTCTTGATAAACCACCTCTTGTACGCATTTTTCCTCTTTCAGTTCTACCTCCTTTTCTTTCTATTCGATGATCAGTCTATTTATCCCCCTTGATTCTATCTCTCCTCTTTCTCGCACGTGGTTCCGTGACAGCAGGCAACGTTCGCTTGCCCGGTGTCCAGTAACTTCCTTGTTGTTAGTGTGAGATATCGCCTTTGTTCACTTTACCTCCTCCGCTGATGCTGTTCGCGGTAATTTATTCCGCTCGCCCTGCCGGACCGAGAGGGGGGAGGGGGGGTTTCTGTCAAAGTTTGCACACTCTCCTCTCACCTGTCGCAGACGTAGACTAGCTAATACTGCTCAACACCGTCTCGTTACACAAAAACGCTCACTTGTTGCACTCTTGCACTACACTACTACACACTCATCGCCACACTGTCCTTGTCGTTAATATGAGTTGTTTCTTTTTTTTTTTTTTCCCGCCGCTGGTGCGGTCGAGGGGGGGGGGGGCAGGTGATGGTAGGGCACTGACAGTAGGTGTGCGTTCTCTTCTCTCCTGTCGCTGGTCGACGGTAACACTGACGCGTTACACACTACAACTTGCTACCCTTCCTTCTGGATTGCACTTTTACACTACACGCGTCACAATTTTTTTTCCCCCTCACTCTTTGGACACGATTTTTCACTTGGGACACTTGACACTACAAAACACTATTTACACGAGATTTCATAGGTTGGGGGGGGGGTTGACTTCTGCTGCTGGGCACGTTCACTACACTGTTTCAACCACTAAACACTTTTTTTTTTTTTTTTTCCCCACACACTACACTTTTCTATTTTCCGCCTACGAAACACAATATGAATCGCGGTGTCACTTGTTCCTTCCGGAAAGGCAATCCAGCTCTTTAACTACGCCTTTTTTTTTTTTCTCCGACTCGGCGCTTCGGAAAAAGAGAGCTGGCGTACGTTTCAAATTACGCGGGTATGGAACCAGGTCCTTTCGGCGACGAGCGGACCTGCGGTCAGTTCCAGGTTGCCTCTTCCCCTCTTCGAAGGGGCTCGTGAAAAGTGGGGCTCGTGATAGCGACCACGGCCGGCTGCGTAAACAGGCGTTCTTGCTTTTATCACTGTGTTGGAGAAATCAGAGTAAAAACACTCACTACTTATTTACCGCTTAGTATCCCGACTTGGTATGTATATATTACTGTTCCTACTAGTTTCACGTACTCGTGGGTCACTTTCCAAGAATACACACGCACGTTTAACCGCGTTTATCTGGCCGGGGCAGCGTCGCTGCTTATATACAATTCCGAGCGCCGCGCCAGCGCCTCTAGTGGATACTCGTGAACTACGAGAGCGCTGCTTAACATGAGGTGCCATCTATACAGATTAACAAGGAACTATTATAACAATAACGCTTCCTGGTGAGATATGGTAGAACTACATTCTCTACCAAGCATCAGTGAAATCCTATGCAGAAGCGATAACAAAACCGGTAAGATTATACAATGCTATTCAACAATGACAATAAAAAGAACAAATGCGTAACTTTGTATCGATCTAGCAGGATCGTTGCAACTGTTTGAAGATCTCCACACCTCTAGGTAGGATTGTGGAAGGGAGACTGGCAGTCGGGAGATAGGACAAGGCCTTTCGAGGGTTGTCGAACCATGGGTTAATATATTATGCCTGTTTCCGACTATAGAATAAATAAAATATTGCTTCTTTCTTAATTAAAGTGAACGATACAATTTCCAGGGAGTCTACTGATTGGTTCGCCCCCCCCCCCGCCCCCTCCTCGCGACTTCCATGAACATAATATTTTTGGTTGGAGAACATTTCAGGGGTCTCGAGTGTTCGACAGCTCCCGCAGATATTGTCCTTTTTGGAAGTTACACACGTGAACCATTTTAATATTTCAGCATATCATTTGATTATATTTCTATCTCACGTTCTATTTAATTTTATGAAATAAAGTGCATTCGCCAAACACTAAATGAAGTAGAGATGAAATGGAGGGAAATGGTTGCCAATTTTTATATATTTTTTAAAAAGTACGATTTTAACTTTTGTGACAATAAAGTTGAGTAACTGCTAGAATTTTCCAATAAACTACAAATGCTACTATTTTTTATGATTTTAAATCACTAACGAAGTAATGATTCTCCTTCGTACATTGGTATTTTTATTTCTTATAACTTAGCTAATAAGGTTTCAACTGGCGACTAGTTTTAATGCATGAGAAACCAACCACCGCCAAAGTTTCGAAATCCATTTCCGAGTACTAATCTGAACCACCGTGAAATGTACCTCCATCGAGAATTGAACCCGCTACACCTTAATTACAAAAAATATCAGGAAAGCTAAATATGCCATCTACATGAGACTGTCCAATGAATTCTGCCTCCTGTATACGCATATCATATAGTTGTCACGTTCATTGGTTCCCCAGTTGTCACGTTCATTGGTGCCTTTGGAATCGTACCCTGCCCGCCCCTCTTGTAATGAGCCAAGACCTCCTTAGCAATACCACCCCAACAAAGCTCCAGGCCGACGCGCTGCACTCAAAGCATGTGACATAAATAAATAAATCGACACAGATAATTAATTATGGTGTTTCATTATTTCTGTGACCCGAAAATACATCACAATAATCATCTGATTCGTCCAATATTGCATAGCATTTTATAACGTTTAATAAGAGAATTTAATGTGGACCAAGTCTCGTCCAAGTAAATGAGTTTGCAACCTTCTGAACGCAGCTCCTGTAGTCTCCGTAGATACCGGTATCTCCAAGCAACAATTCTCGCCGATTCCACTATTACATTCTTTTTCCTTAAGCGACCAAACCGAAAACCAAGTTTTTTTTATTATTTCTCGAAGCGTTGTTTCTTCATAAAGGAAGTCCAACACACTTTTTAAAAGTTTCAATAGTTCACTCACTGTCGGTGACTGTCCTTTACTATAGAACTTGTAAATCTCGCGTCTAATGAAATCATAAGTAAACTCGTCCACTTTGTTAAATTTTCTCTTTCTATTTCCAGGCTTCTTTGGTGTGACTGGACCTCTCCGAATCACATTTCGCACGGTTTTTCTGTCTAACTTTAATATTTTGACTGTCTCTGCAATGACTCCTTTTCCTAGCTTTTTCTTTTCGACATATTCGTGTACATTACACACAAATAACTGACTTTGTTCAACGTTTTGGTTTTGGATACTTTTCTGTTCGGTGCTCCGGAAGTGCTTGGTTGAGGATTATCTTGGTTTGTGTCCCACGATCGCCACATGTCGATACAAACTCTGTTTTCCCGTAATATTTCTAAGATATAACAATAAACTAGATAAAAAAATACACTTTGTCAATCCGAGAATACGAACTCGCATACGCACCTCACACTGCTCTCTTGTTGCAGAGTTTGTGAAAGGCGGCAAAGAAAAGGCCGTGGGGGAGGAAGTGACTTGGCAACATCCAGCCTGTTGACAGCATGCCCACCCTGCACGCGTCGCAGGATTGCAATATTCTCGAGGGTGGGAGGATCAGGTTTCCAAAGGAAACCAGCGCGCTTTGATGCCGCCTGGGGATCCAAAGAAGGTTTATGAGCTTGACAGTGCAGCAGTGTTATATCTATATAACATCTATCTATCTATATATATCTATATATATAACATCTATCTATCTATATATATCTATATATATATATAGCAGTTTATAAATGGGGTCTAACTTTGAGGGGCAGAACATGAACCTCAGGTCCAAGGAGGTTAACAAGGGATACCCTTAACTTGAACATTTTAATAAACCTGAAAATTTGTGGGGGGTGCAGTCCTCCCTCCACCCAAGTTATGACTAGGCGTGAGTGCTTTCACCCATTAAGGTTATCTTATATTCTGGCGAAAATTTGAGCATTTTCATCGTCAAGCCTGTGTAACACGAGGTAACTTTGGGTCACTATTATCTCGAGAACCGGTCAACAAAAAGTTTTCAAGCACTGAGATAGAATGCTTCTAGATAATAACTTTTTGATATTTGCATTTACTGTATCAACGTTTCGAAAATTAATTAATTGAATTTACTATTGAAATCTATTTTCTTTTTCGCTTCTTGAACAGGGCAACCCTGCACCCAGTTATACATCACTTGCTTTGTTCTCTGCCAAATAGAGCCCGCAGTTCCCTCTGTCAAGAGAGTCAGAACGCTTCGCTGCAACCTTCACAGCGAACGGGAGTGGCAGGCAACATGATCTTATAATGAAGAGGTTTTCTCGGGCAATATTCAATATTCGCCGCCAGGAAAGCTTCAAGAATTATTTATGATCTTATAAGTAGAGAAATAATATGTGGGGTTAAACTTAGCAGACAATTTTAATAGTTATATTTAATTGTTCCTTTTATTTATTATTAAGCCGGACCCTGTGGCCGAGTGGCCTGTCGGCCTCCGTGGCGGAGTGGTTAGCAGAGCGCGCTATGACGCCAGGGGTTCCTGGGTAAGGCATGGTTATTTGTGTTTGTCCAGATGATAAAAACTGAAAGTTGAGAAAAACCGAGAAATGAAAAACTGAGAATAAAGTGAAAAACGGGGAGTACTGCCGCTTAGGGGTATTCCTTTTACAATAAAAAAAAACATAAAAAATGTGGTTAGCACATCGCGCTGCGACGCCAAGGGTCCCGGGTTCCAATCCTGCTCGGGCTTGGTTGTTTGTGAATGTCCTTTCATCAATTTCATCATGTCATCACTCATCCCCATCTTCGTAAATTAGCCAAGAGGCACAAAACGCGAAGTAAAATAAACTAAACCAAATCAAATTATTTATTATTAACACATACTTTTGAAATACAACCAATAAGATTCGCACTGTAAACAATTCTGATTTAAATATTTTCTGGATGTGCATTAAATATTAAGCATTGGAATATAACTTTACTATTTTTAAAACTCCTGCTTGTGTATGTGTGATATTAATATAACTGTCACAACCATTCCAACAAATTTACTGTTTTGACCAATTTTGAGATGCTGTTTCTTTGATTATACGTACAATAAGTGCAAAATATTTACTAAGCCAGTGCGAGGGGTTTGGACTTGTTAAACTCTCCCTTTATATTCGGCCATGAAAGGGAAACGACACACAGGAAGCAGGTATTTGAGATGTCGAAAAGAAGATTCGGATAATCCATTCATGTTATTTGCCTATCCAATCAAAGGGCTCGTGAAACACCAGAGTTAATCGCTACGTTTGAACGAGACATAAGTTTGGCAACAACGACCTGAAGACGGCAGACTACTTAGTGGCGAGAATTGTACCACTAAAAACATCCAGCCATGACTTTCGGTTTGAGACTCTCAATCTGGTCACCATCAAGTATCAAGTAAAAAAAATAGAGAGAAAGAACACTGTCTGTTCTTGATATCTGATGTAATTGGAACTCGCCACACCATACAGGATTCTTACTAGGGTTGAGTCGATACTACGTACTTCGAACCTATACTCATGCCGACGTCGATACTCTTGCCGATGCCCACCGATACCGATAATTGAGAATTGTAACAATTAAAAGTACAGTAAGACCTCGTTAATCCGGACTAATGTGGGGGATAAGTTGACCGTTTTAACGAAACTCCGGATTAACTGAAATAACCTAAAAGAACAGTAGAAAGTACATTAAAAATCCGTTTATAGCAACAAAACACGTTTATTATGGTGTATGTAAAGCGCATAGTCCTAAATACACTATACAGTACAGTACAAAGTCTGCAGGAAACAGAATTTCATCAGTGGTTGACCGCCTTTTCTTTGGGAAGTTCTCTTGTTGACTTCTAGCCACATTTAAAACCTTTAATTCTGTTTTTTTTTTTTTCATTTTGGCCTTTTGCCTGTCCGGATTTAGCGAAGTCCGGCTTATCGGGGTCTGGATTAATGAGGTTTTACTGTAGTTCAAAATATGGATTAATATTAGTGGTTGAGTACTCTATTCCAATTACAAGCATCAATTTATTAAAGTTTTCCTTCCAAATATTCAAAAATTAAATCAGAATATTAAAATATATTTTAAATCACAGAATCCAGTTTTCCACACAATATTGTAGCGAAATGATTTGAAACTTCGATTTTTTGCGGTGAACAAAATATAACAGGTAATTTCTAATGCCAATACACCAATATCGGCTTAGCCCTACTATAGACTGTGTTTTTTTTTTTTTAACGATTCAACATCCCTTAAATATTTGGTAGCCACAGCAAGCATGTCGTCGAGAAGCTAGACAACATGAACCGTATAATAACTGGAGAAGATTTGTAACTCCTCTTAGATGCACCAAACCCTTTAGTTGTTGTCTTTACTTCTCTCGTTTCAATTCCAAAAGGCTTAAGAATGAGAAGTATCGATTAAAACATTAATTAGCAACTTTTCCCTTTCGCAGATAATTAATGAGGAGCATCCGAAGAAGATTTCGTTTGCAGTTCTCGAGCCATTGTAGATCAGAAGCGACGTAATTAGAGACGATGAAAAGAATGGGGAAAGAGGGGTAGATGAGGAAAGAGGAGGAGAAGAGAAGCGATAGCTGGGGTTTTAAATCACTGAATTGCAGAAATTGGGGGAAACCAACCTTCAATTTTAATTGCACAATTCGAGCTCATTTGAATACCAGGCTCGGGGAAGCCATTATGACTTTTGTTTCGTTTCGGTTGGGGGAGGATATCCCGGAGAGAAAAGGAACGTTATTAAATTTTCTTGTTCTTTAATTGAAAACAAATTATATCCATGGTGGAAAGGGGGGAGATTGAATGCAGCTCTCTGTCCTCGCGTCAATTTAAGGGCAGTAACGAGACGGGATGACACTGGGAATGAGAATAAAATTCATCCGGAATATCCCCCTGGAAGTTCCCTGTCGTTTGGATGCTAATGTATTTGCTTCAGTTCGTGTTTTCCTTTCGTACCATCTGCATCGGTAACCGCATTATAAGCGCTGTAATATGTTGGTAAACCCTGGAGAAATATCCGCATAGACGAAACAGCAGATTGCATTTGCATTCCTGAAATCAAGGAAAGATGCTGCTGTGTTTTGCTGTCAATTGAAACATTAATTGACGTGTATGATTCTCAGGTTGTATCTTGTCATGTGTGTGCGCGTGTGAGTGAAAATCTGGCTGGGTTTGTATAATGTTTAGCCACCGTATTTATATATGTCTATGTCCTCTTTTATTTTATGATGGCGGTTTTGTAAGTAAGTATAAAGAGACTGGTCGAAAAAAGAGTTTTATTTTTCTCTTGTCGTTAGACGAAATGTACATGCGACGGAACGTTGTTCATCAGAAAATATCTATGCTGGGAAACATTCTCGGGTGACCAACCACTAAGAAGATGACTGCGCTGTGGCTGAGTTGCGACCGTCAGATATTACTCGTAGCTGTTCGGTAGCAACGAACCCATTCGGTAGCAAGGAAGAAACCTATTTACCGGTAAGATCCATTCGGGAGCAAGGAAAACACAGTATTGACTGGTGAGACGGTGTCGTGGGAGAAGTGCACGTGCGAGGAGCTTACAGTATGATCTGCGCACAGAGAGAAAAAGATCGTGGGTGAAGCGCACATTCAAATGTTCTTCTTTCTTTCCTTGCAGGTGAATGCGCAATGGAAGTTATTACCAGCGCCAAGGGTAAACCTTGCGCTCCTCCCACGTAATCGGTGAGACCCATTCTGCGCAAGAAAACACACTATTGACTGGTAAGATCTATTTGGTAGAAAGAAAAACACACTTATGACTGGTAAGACCCATTCGGGAGCAAGAAAAAAAGACAATTGGCTGGTGAGACGGTCCGAGACCCATTCGGCGCAAGAAAAACACACTATTGACTGGTGAGATCTAGGTAGCAAGAAAAAGACACTATAGACTGGTGAGACCCATTCGGGAGCAAGGAAAACACCAAATTGACTGGTGAGACCCTTTTGGGGCAAGAAACACACACTAGTGACTTGTAAGATCTATTGGGTGCAAGAAAAACACAACATTGACTTATGAGCCCATTCGGTAAAAAGGAAGAAACACTAGTAGTAACATTCAGTAGTAAGGAAAACACACTATTGACTGACACCAGTTCTGTATGAAGAATGATATTTTAATGCCTGGTGTGGCCCGTTAGTTCTATTTCCGAATCCTTATAACTACTAAATTAATGGATGTTAATTAACGCGGAGAGAGAAAAACGAGTGTTCTCTTGTAAAAAAGTGAAAAAATGTTAATGAAGAATGCGCATCTCATATCCAGCTAGTTTGAATTTTTCTTACACTGTTATATTTTACAGTCAATTTTCCAATATTCTACCGTTAAAATTTAACAATCTACTTATCATTTGAGAATAACGGGAGCGATGTTTGCGTGTGCACAGTCGCATTCATGTCGCCACCTCTCTGAGCTGTGTCCAGAGATGTAAACATGGCGTTGGTAACTGCTTGCAATATTCAGCAGAGATACACACTCATACCCCATACGTGTAGCCTTATAACCACCCTGCCTGAAGCTATCAAACACATTTCCGGTTATACAAATAAAAAAAATACAGTTGAAGTAAGATATATATGTAACAGCTCGCTTTCATACAGCATACACTTACATTTCTGAAAACGCACAAGCAACACCTCGAACCAACCTTGCACGTAGCTGGCTTCGTACCGAACTATTTCCTTCACTTGACACTGGTACAAACGAAACAGGTAACTTATCGCGCATGCGCGATACACAAAATCCTGTACGACAGGAAATGGTCATACATCCCTCTCCTTCAATGAAAAATTTCACGAAGGGAGTAAGTGAAATTTTACACTTTTGACATCTTCCATGAATAGTTATTACATGTATAAGTTCTAAATGTTTCACACATAGGTAATTCAAAATAAAATTAAATTTCCATGATACACAAAAAATAACTCAAATTTTTGTTTATTAATTTTTAAAGATGATTGATTAATTCATCAAAAAAATTCAAGTCTTGTATCAATCCAAAAATAAATCATGATTATCATTATAACAAATATCTGTGTTTACAAACAAAATATCAAAATATGTAGAATACATATCTGCATACAACATATTTATCTATACTTTCATTTGAATAAATGCTTGTATAACTCTGCGTTTAACTTTTCTAATTGTTTTAAATAATAATCTCTCTTCTCACTTGAACATTTCCATACTCTCAAGTTATCACTATGATGATTATCACTAATATTACCAGTTTTTAAGTCTATTAACTTGAAGATATTAGTTGCTTTGTTGCAAACTACTAAATATGGACCTTCATAAATTTCACAATATTTTTTGATACGATTCCCTAGAAGATTACTAAGGTAGTGAGTTTTGATAAATACTAAATCTAAAACTTTAATCTCAGCTCTATTCTCTTGCCTTACATTATATCTTTCATTCCTTTTCTTTTTTATCTCTAAGTCCTTAACAGAAGTCATATATAAGTTATTTTTCCATTGTGGAACTTCATTGAGGGATACTTGAAAGTGATTCAGAGTACATGATTCCAGATTTCTATTAAGTTGTAATTCAGATGGAGCATACCCTAAACAAGTATGTATGCTATCATTGAGTAAACTCACAATTATATCAATATACTTGGGCCAATCTTGATGTTTTTTTTTACAAAATACACGCATTAGTCTGTTTAGTTCACAATGACTGCGTTCAACCAAATTAGAATTTGGATGGTACATAGGAGTGTATGTTAACTTAATACCTAGGTTAGTCAAAGTATTTACATATTTCTTAGAATGGAACACTGCAGCATTATCGCTTACTAACTTATGTGGAATACCAAAGTGTCTTATATATCCTTCTAAGAGGACTTTCACAATGCTATCAGCTGTACTAGATCTCATTGGATAGGCAAATAAATACCTTGTATTAGCATCCTGCAATGTTAACAAAAACCTTTCCCCTTTTGAGCTTCTAACCAAAGGACCTTGAATATCTAAAAATAAAACAGTTTCACCTCTGTTATAATGTAACTGAAAAGTTCCTTTAGGCGGATGCCTGTTTGGTTTTGTTTTCATACAAATTTCACAGTCTTTAACATAACTCAAAATATCTTTTCTCATACGAGGCCAGTAATAAATTTTCCTCATTCTTCTAAGAACTTTATCACCACCAAAGTGGCCCATGTTATCATGATAATTTCTTAATAATACAGAAATCAAAGATTGAGGTATACATATCTTCCATGAATTTTCAAAATTAAAATCTCTCATTAACAAAACTCCATTACATATTTTATAATATTTCTTTCAATTTCTACATTGTCTTGGCAAATTCATATTCAAACCTTCAGAATTGTTTAAATAATTAATGATAGGTTGAAACACTTCATCATTACATTGTTCTTGCACCAGTATTTCTACTGGTATATCCAAAATTTCATTTCTCAAGACCATATTATTGTTAACATGAACCAAAACAGGTCCAGATGCTTCAAAATGTCTTGATAATAGATCTGCGAGATCATTATCAGAACCTCTACAATATTCCACTATAAGTTGGTATTTCTGAAGCTGGAGAAACCATCGCAACAAACGAGGGTTCCAATTCTTTGAGTGATTTAACCAAGTAAGACATTTGTGGTCACATACTATTGTGAATTCTCTTCCTAGAAGATATTGGCTACATTTTTCTATACAGAATAATAGACTTAGACACTCTAGTTCTGTTATGGTGTAATGCCTCTCATGATTTCTTAATGTACGACTCATGTAACTTATTACCCTTTTTTCACCATCAACAATTTGAAATAAATAACCTCCAACGCCAAGTAAGGAGGCGTCTCCTTGGACATAAAATCTTTGATGAATATCTGGATGGAAAAGTTTAACATAATTTGAAATTGCTTCTTTCAGTAAATCAAAACTTCTTTGTTCTTTCTCTGCCCACACCCACTTCTTGCCTTTTCTTAATAATTCATACAAGGGAGTACATATAACAGCAAGATTTGGAATAAATTTCCTCATCCATGAGAAACTACCAATGATTTTTTGGAGTGTTTTTATATTTTTTGGAGCTGGAAGATCAAGAATAGCTCTTACTCTTTCGGGGTTTACATGAATACCAGTTCTATCAATAATATGACCTAAGTACAGTAATCTTTCTTTACAAAAATATGTCTTTTTCAGGCGTATAGTCATACCAGATTCTTGCAATTTGCAAAATACTTCTCTTAAATGCTTAAGATGAGCTTCAAATGTACTACTACGAACACATAAATCGTCAACATATATTATTACATTATCAGAGAGTGTATCTCCAAGCACTCTACTCATTGCCATGGTGAAAGCCTGCACACCATTGCAAGTACCAAACACAAGTCTTTTATATTGATATTGTTTCCCCTCAAAAAAGAATGCAGTATATTTTCTTGATTTTTCAGAGAGTAATACCTGATGGAATCCAGCTGACATATCAATCAGAGTAACATAAGGTTTATCCATAAATCCTTGAAATGCATCTTCAATATTTATAGGTCTAATCTGGCTAATCTTCTGATGCTTATTAATATTACGAAAATCTGTACATATGCGTATACTTTTATCTGCCTTAAGTACTACCACAAGAGGATTAAGATATGGGGAATCACACTGTTCAATAATATTCCATTCCAATAACTTATTGATATAATCACGTACAGCTTGTCTGTAGTGATATGGTATAGGATAAGGTTTCGTAACAAGAGGTTCATCTGTATTAAGTTCTATGTCATGGATGTATTTATTACAATGACCTGGTTTATCATCAAATAAACTTTGAAATTCTACTAGTAAATCAAATAATTTCTTCTTTTCATTGTCAGTTAAAATCTCTGCTTGGAAAGTCTTATTCCTTAAATCACCAATACTAGCAACTGTTTCACTCATTTCAGATTTTGTCATTATTCTGAGGCAATCATTTTCTAAATTATTTTCAGATTCAACATAAGTGCATAAAATTGGAATTAACTTAACTAAATGTGAACTTTCTTCTGAATTAAACATCATAGCATTATCTCTGAAGTCAATCTGAGCTTCTATACTATATAAAAAGTCTAAACCTAACAACACAACAACTGATAAATCTCTTACAACAACAAACTGGATTAGAAAATCAATGTTATCCATTTCAAGATTTACACAGAATTTACCTAACACCTTTTGCTTTCTTTTACCAGTATAATCAAGTAAAATTATGTCTCCTACAAGATCAAGTTTAGGACTCTTTACTTCAGACGTTATTTCTCTCCATCTTTTCTCTGACATAAGCGAAATTTCACATCCAGTATCCAATAAACATCTATTCTTTACTCCATTAATGTTCGCAAAAAGAAATGTAGTACCTTTTATCTTATTTCTTAAATTCACAGGTAACACCATATTACTTGAGTTATACTGTGCTTCATTTTCCAATATATCCTCGTAAAAATCAATATCTATCGTACATACAGTTTTCAATTGAGCTTCACTCATCTTCGGTTTAGATATTACATTACAAACCTCCTTTACATGAGTTCCAATGTCAGAATTAATTACAGACACAACACCATTGTCTTCATCTATGCTACTATGTGTCGTCGTAACAGTAGACTCGCATCTTAGTTTAAAGGTTGTGATTGCATGAACAAAGGTGCATTCGCTCTAGGCGAAGAATCTACATTTACTGTTTCTGTGTCTTCAGAACAAGATCTCAGTCCACTAATTTGAGAATTTCCTAATACAGACTCTCTCATAAATCTACTATGACTATTATTACTAACTTGAATATTGTTATACGGTACTGTATTTGTACTACTATTTGGATAACTAGTTCCACTTGCAATTCTCTCATTACTATCATGTCTAATAATGTCATCATTACTAACATCGTAACTATATCTACTTCTTCTACTTATATTTGAATCATTCCCACTTCTATTAGGTAGTCTATAACTTGATTGAGGACGGTTAGGTCTTTGAACCCATGACCTTTGTCTTACATTCCCATTTCGGTTAGACATGTTTTGATCTCTATCAACATTGCCACTATTTTCATTCACATAATTTCTTTGAAAAGAGTTTGTTATAGGTAGTTTATTCCTAACTGTATCACCTTGTACAATTTTCACTTGTCTTACACCTACAAATCTACCATCTCTTTTTGTTTCTTGTTCATACCCTGTATATAATGCTTCATGTCTAGCTACAAGCTCAGCTGCTACATTCAAACTTATGTATGGCTGATTTAAAATAGCTTCTTTTACTTTTACAGGTAACTGTTGAGCTACTAGAATTATCTTTTGTTGATCACTCATATCAGGCTGTATTGTGTTTAACAGATTAATCTGAGACCAAAAGTAACTCAAAAGAGACTGTTTTAACTTTTTAGAATACCTTTTACACAAAATATTAGCCAAAAGAGTCGATTTCCATGAAGAACTCTCGAATACATTTAAAAACATAAGCTTAAATTCATCATAACCACATATTTGTGCTTTCTCTTGTAAGTACCAGTTTTTAGCAACTCCTTCTAATAACAATGGAATGTATCTCATGTATTCATTTCTCGACACATTCAACATTTCAAACCTATCTTCCACTTCCTGTAGGAACTGGGAAGCTAAATAATCGGTTCTTGTTGCATTAAACTTAGGAAATCTATCTACATCAGAATATTTTAATATTCCTTGCTTTAATTTTTTTTCTGACCTTCTAAGCCTTTGTTCTGAATCACTATCAGAATTATTATACTCTGTTACATTTACTTTACTTAACCTACTATCACGTTTACTTTCAGTGTTTTTGCCATATGGAAATCCTACATTTATATCAGCCTTATCTTTATTTCCTTTCACTTTTGCTTGATATTCAGAACCTGAAGAAATACTTTCAGGATTATATTCCTTTTCAACATAATTTTGTTTTTTCTGTACGTAATATGTTCAGATACTTTACTCGGAAAAGATACCTTATTTTCATTCTTAGATTTCGATAAAGAACTTACATCTATTCTGGATTCTCTATCTCCGTATGGGTTACAAGGAACATTCATACTAGACGAAATGTTATTTAAACTAAGTTTCAACATGCCTATTTCATTGCTCAAATCTCTTAATTGATATTCCATGCCAACGCATTTCCCTTCTATTACGTCAATTTAATGTGTAATATCAGAAATTTGCTGAACACAGCCTTTTACAGTAGTATCACATTCTGTAATTTTACATTTGGTAGACTGCACACTTTGATTCAAATCTTGAAAAGTATGACCTACTTTTGTATTCAATTCGTTCAATTCTTTAGCAAGATCTTGTAAATGAACATCATAGTTATCTGACCTTACTTTTAATTCTTTCGCACTATATTCATTACTCTTAACAAGATCGAACAAACTAGCAAACTTAGGCTGATCTTTATCCATTGCTTTCTTTATTTCAACAAACACAGTTTCGTTTTGCTTTACTTGATTGTCAAAAACTTCTCGTAATTTAATGTTTCGTGCATTGCAATTATCTGCAATCTCATTAATTTTACCTTCTAAATGATTACGTAATTCTAAAACTTGTTGTTTGAACACACCTGTACATTCTTTCATATTTGCTTTATCGTCGGCTATTTTCTTTTCTATTCTATTTTCCAACGACACAAAATCTTCTTTAAGTAACTCAACCTTTGGATTCAGGTTACATTCAATTCTCACTATTTCACTTTTTACGACATCAATTTCTTGCTTCAACGAGGTTTCAACTTTGCACACACTTGAATTAATTCTTTCTTCAACGTATTTAGTTTGCTGGATTAACTCCTTACCTTGTTCTCGTAATTGTCCCTGCATCTCGTTGCTCTGCTCTTGTAGTTTTTCGAACATACGAGTTTCCATTTGCTTTAAAAGCTGCTCCATTTCTTTCGCCTTTCCTGACATGATTACTGCACTGCAACGTCTTCACACACAGCTGGCGAGGAAAAAAACTGAATCGCAAAGGTCACGTGGTCGCTACACTGCCAGTCGCTCTCTATCTTAACAGTCCATACGCGCTGAGTAATGCTCGTTCGTTTCGAGTCCCTGTGACGGGTACGCCAAGCTTTGTATAACCACTCTGCCTGAAGCTATCAAACACATTTCGGGTTATACAAATAAAAAAAAATACAGTTGAAGTAAGATATATGTAATAGCTCGCTTTCATACAGCATACACTTACATTTCTGAAAACGCACAAGCAACACCTCGAAGCAACCTTGCACGTAGCTGGCTTCGTACCGAACTATTTCCTTCACTTGACACTGGTACAAACGAAACAGGTAACCTCTCGCGCATGCGCGATACACAAAATCCTGTACGACAGGAAATGGTCATAGCCTCATAGTACAGAATTGAAACATGTCAGAAAAATGTCAAATAAATTCGAATATTTTGTCTTGCACAACAGTAGATAATGATCTGAGTGCATCATAAATATTTTTTTTTAAGAACTGAATCATTAGAATTGCCCTTTGAAATAACTATAATACTTTTTCCTATAATTCTTCTTCCTTTTCTTTTCAAACTGTATATATAGTGCGCTTTACAGAAAATTCCAAAGTACAGCACTTTTAATCATACACTCGTAATCAAATGCGACAAAATAAAATAAGAAAATTAACATAAGCATAAAATACAAATACGTATTTTAGAAGAGCAACAAAAAAAATATCGTACAGAAAGATGTGTAGGTTAGGTGGGCTAGGTTTTTGTATAAATTTCAAATCTTTTATTTTATCTGGACATTGATTGAATAACATAGTCAGATGTCGGGCACACCTGGTACAGCCCTCTGACACTACCAGCACACCTCTTGATATCGAAATACAAGCTCTTTTTATAAATATGCCATAATTAACCCCACAAATCATCTGTAATGCATAAAATGCGTAATAAGTTATCGTTTTTTTATCAGTTCGATAAATACTCACACAGACCATCGATACACATCGAAAAGGTTTTCAAGCTACTCCATAGCTGCCTTTACACATGTTTGTTTTTACTTCGCACAAAAACTTTTTTACACCTTAGTAATTTTCTCCGCGTACAGAACGTTCATGTAGAGCATGATTTTCTTGTCTAATGTTTCAAAAATATCCAAATAGAGAATATTAATACCTAGTGTAATTTTCATGTCTCTATCGCTTTCTGTACAAAATTTATAAACGTTCAAAGTCTCGAATGCGTCACTTTTCGGACACCCTGTATTTCACCAGACAAACAATAGAACTCCTGCAGATACACTGGAAATGTTTCTTTCATTTCCCTCTTTGACTTCGTGCATTTCTCTTACCAGATTTAAGCACTTAGGCAGCTACTTTATGGGGACAAGGCAGTTTTTGCTCCCCCAGCCCTCGCCCCGAAAATACCCCAAAAGAAGCAGATATATTTAGATACAAAAAAAATGTTATACCCCCTCAAAATTTATTTGAACTTGGCGCTACTGCCTTCAGTCAACTTTCATGATCAGGCAGCAAAACCAACTCTTCTTGGTTGGCACTCATGCCTCCAGTAGCGTACGCAGGATTTTATAAAGGGGGGTTATTGCTAAAAGTTTCTCCAAATTCACAATACTCTTGTTTTATTATACTTTAATTAAATAATAATGCTCATAATTAATTAATAATACTTATAATTAATTAATTAGTTTTATTACTACCAATAATACTACTAATACCACTACTACTATTAAGTAGTAGAGATCTGAATAAATATAGTATTTATGAAAGCAATTGAATGAAATTACTTTCTAGTCATTCGATTTTTAACAAATTCAGGGAAGCATTTTTTTTTGTTTCTTTGTTATGAAATAATTGTCTAGTCAACGAGGTGAGACATTTTAAGTGTGAAGAAAATCCATAAACAACAAGAAAATATATTAAAATAAATAAATAAAGTATGGAACTCATCCAAGGAACTGCGGTGGTACGGTCGGTAGGTCGACTGACAACCACGCGGAAGGGTTCAATTCCCGGAATTGGTTGGAATTTTTCCAGCTTGGTCCCCGCATAAATGTCCCCGATAATTCACATCTGGATTCTCTCGCTGTTCTTACCAACAAAACATCTTACAATAGTTAAGCTTATTGTTATTTAAATAATTGTGTAGTCAACGACATGAGACACTTTAAAGAGAGACATTCAGAAATTCAAACGTGCCGCGGTAAACAATTGGAAGATGGACTGGTCCGCCTAGGCATTGTCTATACATTAGCCGCTTACACGAACCTAGAACTTTTGTTAGTTAATTCTCATTGTTCACACAAAAAATACATGTTCATTGAACATTTTTGCAGCTGAGATACAAAACAACTTTTTTTCTCTTTTAAATCATAATTGCCCTCATATTTTATTTTCAATAATTCGTGTTTACTTTCAAGGCTTTCACTCTGAAATACGCGTGTTTTTGGGATGCTGTGTTTTCCTCCATGTAATGGTGCATGGGAATAATATTTCAAATTATTATTATTATTATTAGTAGTAGTAGTAGTAGTAGTAGTATTGTCGCAGATGTGTGACTGTGATAAATTGGCCATTTTTAATTTTTTCCACAGCATTTTTCCTAATATTTCAAAAGCTCAAAGGGGGGGGGGGCGGATTAAACCTCGCAACCCCACTTTGCGTACGCCACTGCATGCCTCATACTGTCAATCGGATGTTATTCCCTTTCGATTATTCGCGTGACCATCTCTTCCTTGTAGTTATAAGCGTAATGTGTTGAGATGCCAGTGAGCCTGTGTTCGAATCCCGAATGTAGCATGAGTGTTCCTTTGTGCTCTCTCCCAACCACTTATTCAATTCATCTTTCATACTCATCGAAGTGTTGCGACGTGAAGGGAAATTTTTCACACTGCAGAGAAATTTAGGAGGCAGAATTTTAGACGAAGAGGAAGAAAAATTATATAGAAATGTGAAAATTGCAGAAAAATTTGGAAATCCGACTCTTTGAAATGTGAAACACATATTCCTCTCGTGTAATGTATCCCCTTCGAAAAATAAACCATAATTAAAAGTAGTGGGAAAGTATATATAACCAGGACAGGAAAGGAAGAGCCCCCCTCAAGCAGGTTTGGCTACACTTAAAACTAGCTCAACATGCCCATATGAGCTTTTTGCTCAAGTGTGGAACCCTGTCTAATCCAAGATTTTTGTAAAAAAGCCCTCATGGATTCCATGAGAAAGGAAGAGCCCCCTCGGATTGATGAGGCTACACTTATAAAAGGCACTTCTGTGAGATTGTTGTCCATAATCCTGTCAAAAATATGCTCCTCTTGATATTTTTTTGGCCACACTTAAAACTAAGCCAAGACACACCCATATACACACCTACACCCACCCACACACACACATATTTACTTCTGGTTTAAGTTCAATTGGATACCAGGTTCAAATTGTATATTAAAACAATGCAATATGCAGAGACCCTCTAGAATTGCTCCGTGACTCTCTCATTTCTTACATCATAAACATATGATTTTTCACCTATGAGAATAACACTACATATGGTGTCATCAGGTAATGCCTCATGGAATTCACAGATAATTTTAATATTTGTTCTGTCATTAACCACAACTTGTTTCCTTTTTGAAGTGTTGATGACAAACATGGGTCTCTGTGCTTTGAATTCATCTGGTGTGTAATACATGTCAGTATTTCCTGTAGTAACACGTTTGAAGGAAGAAAATGCCTCATATAATTTGAGGAAATCATCCTTGGACATGTCTAAATTATAATTTTCTCTAGGAAATACCTCATTTCTGCCATTTTTAAGATATATGTTCTTGATGTTGCAGTTATCAAATTTGCTTGAATTTTTTTCCTGATTGTTGTGTCTTCCAGTCTGAAACAATACCACTACAAAATCAGGCATGTCATATTGAATACTGGAGAATGAATTTGTAGCATCAAACTCATAATAAGAACCAGTTGCGGGCTTCTGTACACATTGATATGTATAAAATTGTAGAGGAACCTGTGGATTTTTTATTATATCTGCTTTGTATTTAAGAGCATAGCTGGCATCATATTCAACAACAGGGATTCTTAACTCCATAGTCTGAATAATGCATTTGCCCTCATCAGGTAGGGTATTGGGCAGAGCTTCTCCTGTAGGGTTTATTGCACTGTACCTCATCAAGGCATTGTTATCATTTGCAGCTCTTCTAAATGTAATTCTTAAACCACCCTTCCACATAATATCTTTGAAATCTGAGAAGAATCCTGGCAATAGGCGCATGGGGAACAGCACAGTGTGGTTCTTAGATAATATCTTATCACCAGCCTCAAATCCACCGATTTTGTAGTATGAAGCCTCGGTTTTGGATAATTTTAATGTGGCCAAAGCTGTGGAGGTAATGCCGGGATAATCCACTCTGTTTATAACAACGCCATGCTTTCTGATCTCAATTTCAGAGAATAGATGTGGCACAAAATTATCTACCAATCTTATATTTGAATTTGCCGGATAATCTGTACCATCGAGCTTTACAACATCAAATTTGATGTATAGATCTGCTCTGTGAGGGTGTATAAATCCATCCCCTACATCAAGATCAACCTCAATTTCTGTGTTGGGTTGATTTAAATTTGCAAATGTCCTCCTGTTTGGGGGGAATGATTGTAGCTCATAACTCTCAATATTTTCCATTTTTTTCTTGTATGTATTTTTTAAATATTAATCTCTATGATTGCAGTTGTTGTGGCTCCAGCAAAATCAACTAATTCTTCTTTTTCATTAGTGACCATCAATTCAATATAATCTATTCTATTATGACACACAGGAAAATATAATGTTGGGGATGGATTGTAGATGATGGGCTCCATAAATTCAGAATTAGGTTTGAATGTTGCAATGATGCCTGTTTGTTTGTGAGAGCCTATACCATTTGATTTGGTGATCATACCCTCTGCTACATTACAGTGAATATTCAGAGTTTCTATGGCCAAGAATTTAGGTATATTCATAGCAGTGTGTTTGATGCCTGCTTCAAGTTTTGTGTTGTTCTCAAATCCTAACAGCTCTCCTATAGTAGCCAGATCCACTGTTTCTGTAGCAGATACAATCTCTACTCTGTGAGTGACAGAATTTTGACTTAACACTACACCTCTGGGTAATTGAGCATTTAGAGTGGATAGATTATATTGCCCCGGAGTGATGACAATTTTTTCATCACCAACTGCAATTGTATTGTTGTGGTGTGTAATATTGGGGATTAGGTACATGCCATAAAATGCCCTGAGAGCTATTGTTTTGGGATATACAATGTCATCATGTAATTTGAGTTTCAATATTGAATTTTGGCTGGTGAGATGGAATACCCCCATGATGTTTTAAATACCACAAGGCTTTTTGAAAATCTTCAATTGATGGTTTATTTATTTGAGACATATATCTAAGAACAGATAAACACAAATGTCCGCAATTAACATCTTTGAAGTTTTGAACACGGGCATTATTGTAATAAAGATTAGCTGAATTTAGATATTTTATAAAATTTTCAGGTGGAACACCTCCAAATGAATCGAACACAAATGCCTCATTTTTTAAATATTTAAGATAACAGATCCAGTGAGTGCCCTGATTTTTGTACTCATCCAAATTAACAATGCCACACTCTTTGTTGAGTGGTTGTTCTGGTAGAGAATCAGACATGTACACACCTCTAAAATGTTTGATGCCCAGTGGCTTGATTAAAGCTTCAATATCTTGGTTTGTAAGCGGCTCTTGTTTTTTTAAACTTATTCATGGCTCTTTTAACACCTTTGCCCTGTTTCTCCATTGCCAGGTTATGGCGCTTCAATTCATCTAATTCTGCCCTATTTTTCTTGGCATCTATTACTGTTTTTGCTATGGCAGCTGATCCCCCAGCCAAGCTCCCAACAGCCCCGAGAGCAGCTAAGATGGCAGGGATGGTAAATATAAATCCCCCCACATGTGATTTTTTTCTTTATTGCTGTAATTTTTTTAATTGGGGGGTGCTAAGCAACAATTTCATACCATGCCTCTTGGCAATACAAGAATTTTTTTTCTTGCGCTGCTTTTTGGTTAAAAGACTGTCAATAGTTTTAAGAGATTTGAGACCTGCATAAGGTACTTGATACATAACACCCTTGGCCTTCATTGTAGGTTTATTATATACATATTCACAACCCCCACCCCAATTTTTGTTTGGTGCTCATAGCTATGGTGGTTCCCAATGCTGCTATTTTTTCACTCAAAGAAGCATCTTTGCTTACAAATCTGCCAAATGCAGCCTCTTCTAATTTCTTGTCTGCAACATGTCTCTTGTCAAGATCAGAATGTGTGTTGTATGCAATATCATGGTCTCTACAAGCAGCATCTAGGGGATTAACACCAGGATCACCTCTGTTTAATCTATGGTCCAATTTTGTACCGGGACCACAATACTGATAGCCTAAAATGTGTAGTTCAAATGGCAACTTGTTTATAATGTCATTAACAAGGCCCCGACCCTCAGAAATATTCCAAAATTTGGGGGGTAGAGTATTAATTATTTTTATAAGATATCCAATCCCCTTAGTGTCATTCACTATAAAATTAGACAATTTTGTGCTTATCATGTCCATAATTCCAACTTTTTCATTGTAAAAATTGTGGTTCCCAGCATTTTCCTCCCCAGCTATCACCAATAACCTATCTACAAGTTTCCTGACATCATCAACCCATACAAATTCTTTAGGCAGGGTGTTGTATTGTTTGATTCCACTGCCAGTCTTGATCTGTGACCATATGGGCTTGATTAAATTATTGTATTTTGCCCCACTGCTCGACTTGACTCTTTTTTGTGTGGGATCATTGTTCTGGTATAGAGCATCTGATTTTATTAATATTTCTTTGTAATATTCATAATCTTGATCTGTATAGCTGCCAGGCCTTTTCCTAGTCATCAGTTCCCACAATCCAGGTGTTCCGGAGTACTTAACAAAAGCACCTTTTTCTCCAAGTCGAGATTCTGAATATACAATTATATCATCTCCCATAAATGTTACTCTGAAATTGCCAATTCTATGTATGATGCTACCATCAAGCTCTGTGTCAGCATATAAGCCAAAAACCTCATCTTTATTGTCTTTAGGTGTTGTTAAATATTTTTGAGCAAGAAGACCCAATTCAATAGGATCTTGACTCGCTTCAATTCTTCTAGGAGCAATAGGACTAGGTGTATGAATACTGGAAAGTGGGGTGAATGGATAATCTAATATGTTCCTTGCAGCTACAGGTACAAGCTCTGTGAGCAAATTTTGATTTTGCTCTGTAACAGTTTTGATATTCTTACCTAAATTATTAATAGCATCAATTACAGGCTGTTCTGTTTGTTTGTGTTTTTCATAAATTCCACGGTTCTCTGATTTCCATCCCTTAAATCTTTTTACAAGATAATCTCTTAACTTAAGATCATCAATGATTGGCCTTTTCATGTTTATTTATATATGTTTCAATGTCTAGAAAATTGTTGATTTTATTTCTGTATTTGCCACTATTGGGTGTTCTTGTCATATCAATTGTGACAAACCCATAACTGTCCTGGTTCCAGCACTTGCTGCAAATCTTGGAAAAATCATTGTAGCTCAAGTCCCCACCTACATATTCATCATGTATGTGTTTGAGGTTGGTATGGTCTTGATGAAACACACAAATAAAATTGCTGTTGTCCCGGATCAGCTGCTTGGGTATTTTTGAAAAAGTCTGTGCCAGGTAGAAACAATCAATGTTTTTGTGCCGGCCCTGTGTAAAGAAATTTCTAACCTTGTTTTGATTATCCAATATAATGTCATCAAACACAACAACAGAATTATCGAGACAGTCATGAAGTGGCTTAACATCTGGTTCAAAAGTGGCAATATCCAATCCATCATATAGCTTCATCAGCTGCTGATATTTTAATTGTTCCAAGCTCTTAGAAAAAATATACAAGTGCCTGTTTTTCCAGTCTAACCAGTTGGGTGCCAATAAAAAATTATCAACCATTAGTGTAGTTTTACCACAAGCAGATGGCCCAACAATAAGACACCTAATATTATCAGGTAACAATTTGCCATTTCTCTTATTCTGTTGTTCAGGTTCTGGCAGCCTTTTTATAACATCCCAGGTGCTCATATTATTATTTTGTTTGCATCGATCCAGCTGTGTTCTGGAAGTCCTAGCCATTTGACAAATAACTTGTTGCCTTTTCTGCGGATGATTTTTTCTATGAGATATGTGTCAGGCTGTTTAGTTTTGCTGAGCTCTTGTTCATAGAACCTGCCTTTGAGAATTTCTCCTCGGTGATCCTTTATTATATATGTGTTAAGGGTCCCGGGTTTAACTTGAACCACTGTAAATAATTCAGTGCTCCAGTTTCTTGTAAAGCCTCTCTTGAATAAGTTATTATATTTGCTGATTCTTACTTGATCCCCAATCTTGTATTTGGCTTTTTTTGCTGTTGGCTGGTATTTAGGATAATAAACAGTGCTGATCAATTTTTGCTCATCAGATGAAGTTACTTCAGAGGGTTTCATGTTGATTGTGGAATGGACCGAGTTGTTATATTTATGTAGAAGTTCTGGAAGAATATTAATCCATTTATAATTACCCTGCAGTGTAAATTGTTTATACATAAGATTTTTTAAGGTTCTGTTGAATCTCTCTACAATTGAGGCTTTGAGGTCACTGTAACTCGAATAATGTTGTATTGCCTGGCTTTTAATAAATTGTTGAAACACTGAATTATAAAATTCTTTGCCATTATCTGTTTGCAAATAGCGCGGGGATCTTCCACTCTGATTGATGATTGTTCTGATGGCTTCTGTAACACATTTCCCAGTCTTGGATTTGAGTGGCACAGCCCAGGCAAATTTTGAAAATGTGTCTATAACAGTGAGTAGATACTTGTAGCCCTTGTTGATTTTGTCTAAGTTTTTCAACTGCCCACTTGCCATTTCAATCAAGTCGCTTTGCCATAAATCATCTATGCTTTTTGTGACTACTGGGAGTCTCTTAAAATTATGTCGGGCTTGTCTGTGTAATTCATCAACAATAATTTTTCTAGACATAATATGTAAACAAGAATATTGCAACTATGGGGTGTTCAGCAGCTGAAACTGCAGGATTTTCTAAATATAATTTGTCTCCAATATGTATTTTAAATTCCAAAGAGCCATCATCTTCAACATAGGCTGTTTCTAATGTATTGGGGTCTGTAAAATCCTGTAACTCTACACTGGTGATTTTCACTTTGTTATCAGCATTTGTTATTGATAAGGTGGGGTAGTGGTGTGCCTGTGGTTGAAGCCAATATTTGAATATGATTGGTCTCAATGTGCCCCCAACAAAAAAATTGGTAATAAAATTGTGCAGGGGACAGCATATATATTTTGCCACCTGGTGTAAATGGTGAATCATATTCTTTGTTGGGGATGCTGTACAATTCAAGAATTACTGTATGTTTCGGATTTTCAATTATGCCTGTTATTTCCTTTTCTGCTGTGAGCAATCTGCTTGTTACAGATTCAAGGTGCTCATTGATGGTCCTAACAACATCATCATGGCCCGGCTTAATTTTTATGTCCACAACAAGTTTCTTGTATTGCTGCACAATTTCTTGTAGCTGGGTGGCAAAAACAGACAGAGCATTTGCTTGATTGGATTCCATGGTCCCTAGCTGTTGCTTGATATTAGCTACAATTTGTTGCAAATTTTCAACAACTGCCAATTTTGAATTTTGAGCTGTAAGATCATGGACCTGTCTTCTGATATCCTCAAACAGGGCATGCAGTTCATTAATATGTTGATTGGTTGGAAGAGTGGCCACTGTCTGTGTGAGTTGTTTGATCTCTGCCTGGATATTCTTGATATCTTCTGATTTCAATATCCTATTCACTGCTCTCTTAATATTTTTAAGTTCCTGTGATGTAGGCAGATTTGATACTGTATTTTGCAAAAATTCAAGTGCCAATTTCAGATTGTTTAATTCAGAAGCATCAGCTACATTTTGCATAGCATTTTGGAGCACGGCTATATCTGCCTGAGAGGGTGTGGATTGTTGTAAAATTTCAAGTTTTGTTTGGATATCATCTATCAAGTGATGAAAATGAGACAGTTCAGATTCAGTGTTGAGGTTTTCAAGCTTTGTGATTTGTTGCTGGACACTGACAAGAGTATCTACAATCCCAGGCAATCGGGATTCTAGTACATTTGCCAAATCACTTTGCACTGCTGCTATTGTACCTTCAAGATGGGTTATGGAACTTTGAATTTTTCCAAAATCTTCATATGTTTCAAGTTGCAGCTTAATATTTGCTACACTCCGAGTTATTGCACTCAAAGCATCAGAAGATGGCAAATTGTTCATAAAATTTTCAAGTGTCTCAATTTTTTCTTTAACCTCGGCTATGCCATTGTTCAGAGGGTCCAGATTAGGAATTTGGAGTGACTGAATCTGTTTCTTTAGAGTGGAAATCACTAGATCAAAATCTTCTTGTGATTTTATGCTTTTGACAATTGTTTGGAGTTGTGCCTGGACATTATTTATTTGCTCTTCCAATTGTTGTTTCAATTGCTCAGAGTTGTTAGCCTGGGTCTTAAATTTGGCTTGAAGAGCTGCTACAGCCTCTTCTAAACTTTGAAAATTATCTAATGTGGCCAAATCAGTATATTTCTGAAGCAGCAATTTGAGTTCAGAATCAATTTTAAGAAGAGGGTCCATGCATTGTGATTGCAAATTTGTAATTTCTAATTGAAGACTGGCATTGAGTGTGGTTTGTAAAGCTTGTAAATCACTTCTTAATTTCTTGACTCTGACATCAAGCATCAGAATCTCATCACTGTGATCTTCATGTCTTGTATGGCCAAAAATATCATTAGGCATTTTGTTTAGTAGTTATTTATTATAGAGTATCTGATTCTTAATTCTATAAAAAAGGGTATAAGCTTGTCATAAGATCCAGGGACCTCAATATATAAGCAGTCACCAGCAGAAACAGTATAAACAGTGCCAGAAACCATGTTTGAGTGCTTAATTCTATAAATATTTCTCCCTACTGAAATTTTAACATCACCCTCAGGGGTTGTAATAAATTGCAATTGCCCACCTACAGGTAATTGGTAATGATTTAAATTATTGTTAAATATGTACAATATTTTGCCTGTTTCATCATCAACATCTGTAAATATGCTGTTCAGATGAATAATTAACAAGCCACTCAGTTTAGACAGCATATCAGAAGAGGGTTGTGGTGTTGGCAGGTCCATAATACCTTGTTTTTTAAACCCAAATAAGTTCATAGGCATGTTTATTTATTTCAAATCATGC
The DNA here is from genome assembly GCF_977018435.1 of Lepisma saccharinum. Taxonomy (NCBI): domain Eukaryota; kingdom Metazoa; phylum Arthropoda; class Insecta; order Zygentoma; family Lepismatidae; genus Lepisma; species Lepisma saccharinum. The sequence goes on from NC_139232.1 coordinate 9,144,681, forward strand.
TCTGTAATTGGGCATTGATTGCCATTTTTCAAATCACAATGACCCCATGGTAGAGTATGTATGCCACATGACAAAATGCATCTCTTATCATCATGTGGGTCCAGAGCCACTTTTCTTACAATATTGCTAGTCAATAAGTGATCCACACTCTGAATTCTGGATTCTGATGTTTTGATTAAATTCTGGGATTTGATGCAATTTTCATAATCTTCAAATTCAAGTTCTTTTTCAACAGTTACTTTGCCAATGCCCTTGGCCTTTTTGACAACAACACTACATGTTTTAAAACTATACATCTTGGCACTTAACCCAGCAAATTTCACAATAACATCACCAAGTGTCTCATCTTTTAACTTGCCAGGCACCTTTTTGTTGTGGGGTTGAATCCTTGTATGCTCACTGGTATCAAAGTATTGAAACAATTCAGGCTGTGCCATATCTTGATAAACATCTTCTGTTTTAATATCAAGAACAAAACTATCCGTGTCCATGTACATCAATTTTATATTATCACCATAAAAAGGTTTCAACACATCATAATACAATATTAACATATGTAATTTGGCCAATTCCAATATTGCAGCCCCTACATAAATAGGTTTATCAAACTTAATCTTTGTTTTTTTCATGTTGAAAAGTGCCATATTTTCATCATAAATTCTTCTATAATTAAAATTAGGCTTTGCAACCAATTTTTTGCTCAGGCTGGGGTCAGTAATTATTTTAACATCGGTATGTTTTCTGACATTTTCAATTGTTTTGCCATATACAGAATTGACCATCAATTTAAACAAAGATTTATCAAATTGGCTGTTTGCAGATGTTCGAAGCTCCGTGTTTGTATCAATATATGGTTTCAACCATCTTGAGTGCCTGAATCTCAAAACTTTGCCAAGTTTGGTCACTTGAACACCATGTTTCATCAGGAACTGGAGGTTTTTGTAATATATGACATAACCTTGTTTTGGCTCCAGAGTCATCATCAATTTCTTCTGTTTAGAGCCAGGTGAGCACTGAACCTCGGGAATTGGGGGCAGATCAGAAAATTTGTTATGTAAATCATCTGGAATTGTCAGATCAACCTCTAAGAAGAGGCCATAATCACTGTCATCAAAATCCTTAAGATCTTCAATATTGAAATCTTCAACCCATTCAAGCCCTGCATATGGCAGTTTTTGCATCATGGCATAACCATAGAGGCTATTTGCATCTACATTAGGGCATTGCATGTAGGTATGGGGAAAAAATATTTTTAAAAATTATATGGTGCACCCCTCCTATGTTGTTTCTACTGGCAAAATATGAATGCATACCAAATTTTAGATCATTTGGTGATGTTTTGACCCCCGCCCAACACGATTAACTGATTTGGTTTATTAATCATCGTTTTCCTACACTAAAATCATGACAAAAATGTTTGCAATATAAGACAGTTTATTATACAGAGAAGACAAACTACATATATAGTAACTAACAAGTATGGTAATAGTGTACACAAAATCATATGAAATCACTTTACTGGATTTATGGTTTTGTGGAGGAGAGTGCTGTTAAGTTCTTTAATGTCTCTTTTTGAAAGCTGGGAATTTTTTTGCGGTGATATTCGACCACTTGCAATAAGAACTGTTTTTGTGTTTCATCATTGGTAACACTAGTTGAGAAGTCTTGGATTAGTTTCACAGCCCGTTCCGACAGATCATTCACCACTTTGACATGCCACACTATGTCTCAGCTTCTTGGTAATTGGGATCATTATGCCATTCACTAACAGGTTTTCTTAGCCAGTCGCCGCCAATTCCCATAGTGTGAAACAAGTACCAGGATTTAGGCCCAATAAGGGATGATAGTTTTGTACTGTGGCTAAGAATAGGAAAAGTTGGATGGCCCCTTTCAAACTCTTTTGGTCGAGGAATTCGGAGCAATGTTCGAGCAATCTGCTGCCGTTCTGAAGAGGAAAGTCTGTTTGAAAATAGAGAGAACACAGCATATTTTTCGGTTAAGTACCAGAAGTGCCTTTCCATGGCTTTTATGGCTGCATTTGCAACTTGAGGATCATGCTTGCAATACTTGTTCAAGTCATGCCATAGCTTGAGATCATTATACACTGCATCGGCACCAATGGATGAAGAGAGCCAGTTTTCAACGTATAATAGTGCATTAAATTTGCATAGTGCTTCCAGTTTACTGATCATGTCCTTGTCATAACCTGCTTGAGCACTGAAAGCAAACATCTTTGCAGGATACAAAATGGATGACATCCATCGAGCTTGATGCTCTGCTCCTGGTTTCAGCCAGTGTATTCCTCTTTCAGGTGTCTCACCCAGAAGTATCAACATCAATTCAGAACACTCCCGAAAGTCAGCGCGAGGTAGCAAGTTCTTTCTATTTGGAGTAGAAAGTATTCTCTTCAGTGATTGTATAGAATTTTCCATAGTCAGTTTCAAACTCCTGTCTTTGATTTCTAGGATGTTAAAACCAGCTTCTGTGTTAATAGTTGACCAAATAGAGTCTCTGAATTGAATGAAATTGGTGTTTTCAGGACCTGATGTTGCACCAAACAATTCTTTGTGAACTGAACTCAGAATTCTTTCAAATATGTGATGCCGACAAGCCAGCATAAACAACTTCTTGTCAAAGAGGTTTTCCAGCCTAACACAAGCTCCAATTTTCCATCCTGAGTTTGAAGCTGTAGTGTCAAAAACAAGGGATCTCACATTATCTGAAATCTCCCACTCGTTTGCGAGGGCAAACGTGGCGCTTGCTTGTTCTTCACCTGTTGTGTTTGTAATTACAGGGATACCAAGAACTTTGCCTTCTTCACAGACTGGCATACAAGATACCAAAATCGCTAGTCTTTCTTTGTTTTCTTTTTTGAAGTCTGGAACCAGCTTACCATCCCAATGTAGTGTTGAGTGCTTCGGTGCTGTGAATATAGCCTTAATTGCTTGCGCTGATGATTTCCTAACTTCTTTACCTGCTGTCCATGTGCTTTTAATTGAAAGAGTTGTTTTTTTTTCAGTGGAACTCCACCTTCTGTAAGAATTGCTCCCGTGAATGCTGTTCGTTGACCAGCTGATAGATTACGCCTGTCTCCCATGGTTGATATGATTTTGCTTGTAAATGGATTTCTGGGTAGATTTAAAGCATTGATGACCTTTTTCTATGAAGTGTTGTACCTGTACCTGTTGCGCCACTGCTGGTTGAAGGAAATACAAACTCAGGATCTTCAATTGCATCAGGTTCAGCATCCAAGCCATCCGAATCACTTGAATCAAGGCTATCAATTTTATCAAATTCTAGGCTAGTACTTGTGTTTGTTTGTCTTGGTTGAAGCTTCCTCTTGGCGACGCTTCTCCCTCGCAGCAAGCTCAATTTCTTTTTTGTTATGAGATAATTTCCTCATAACTTTTGCAAAGTATGTCTTATCAAAAACACCTAACTCCATTTTTCAACATGATCTTTGATCTTCTAAGAATTGCACATCTTCCAGAACCATTTTTCTAGTCCTACATCTGTCATGTTCTATAATAGAAATAGCATTGTCATGTGCTAGGTCAAAGAGTAGAAGAAGAGATTTGAGAAAGCTTTCACTCTCAGCTGGAAAGTTCTTCCTTGTTTTATGTTTCCGAAGATTTTCGTATTGCACAATTAATTTATTGCATTTTGCTTTGGAATGACCCTCTCTGACAGGCGTCACTGGAATGCCAGAAAGCTCCCAAAACTTTTCTGCCTTCAGGATAACGAATTGTATAACATCATCCCTTTTATCTTTCTGCATGGGTCCACGATTGAGAAAAACAAAGTAGCGAAGCACATCCCCATCGGTGGGCGTTGAGATCCTTTTTTCAGGGTCAAATCTTGCAGTAAATTACTTAAGAGCCACGCTTCGGACACTTCTCTATCATCCTTTCTAAGTACCGGGCAGTTTGGTGTGGATGAAATTGAAGGAACTGCTTCATGAGGTGGTTCTTTTCCCATATTTTCACTCATTTCTGCCTTGGTTACAACGTATAAAAGAAAAAGATAACTTGTTGCCATGTTGTCAATGTCCGCAAAATGAACAAAGTATATAAAATTACAAACAACAGAACAGACAACTATTTTTGAGGTGGGCGGGGGTCAAAACATGGCCTACAGACCTGAAAATTTGCAGGCGATTATGTTTCAATAATAGTAACAATATGGCAGGGGTGCACAAGAAACTTTCGAAAAAATTTTTTTTTGCAATGGCCTAATCTACATACTGTATATAATTTGATGGCCGTGCTGGATCAGAACCAGGAATATATTTGTTATTTGCTCTGGCATATCTCTGAGAACATTGCACCATCCCTCCTCTTATACATTCCTCCATAAACAGATACTTATTTTGATCCTTGATCAGATCCAATGGCATTTTAGTGTTTAAAAACATTGCAGACCATGCTAGGTCCGGGGCACTGTAAAAATATATTGGATCCAGTCTATAATTTTGCATAGAAGATTTTCTGAATGCCTGAAGTATATCAGCTAAGAGGGTTACATCAAGTTTTAAATAAGCCATGTGATAATCACCAAATGTCTGGCATTTTAAATTGTTCCACATCAATTGGGCATGGTGATAATCATCATCAGTGATTCCAGATCCTCTGATTTTGCTGTAAAACTCTTCTTGTGGTGGCAAAGAACATTCATCAAATTTAGAAAAATCTGTAACATAATCATATGGATATACACCCTTCCGCCTAATTAATTTCAGGTCCTGATTTGGAAACAATGCACATGTGATTTTGAATTGATCATCAGATAATTGAGTGGCCAGTGTAGCCAGGCTAGCAGATAAAATTCTGTAAGAATCAAGAAATCTTATGTGAATAGGAACACCATTAACTTTAATTATTTTGCTAATGGCAATATATTTCTCATCATTTTCAGCTAAAATATTTAAATTCTGCTTGTCAAACCCCTCATATCTGATCAAATGATGAAAATCATAATTGGATGCTCCATGGAAAAATATGGGGACAAATTTTGGTCTCTTGATCTTAATATTACAGCTATTACACAGGGCCATTTTGAATTTACCATCTGTATGAGAATGGTGTTTCACCTTGATATTTGTATCTGAAAATTCAGAATCACATACCGGGCATTTTTCTGCATTGTTGAAATCTTCAATCTGTTTCTCTGTTAAAGGCAACATGGGTTTTGATTTTAATAAGATGTTAGATGCTATGTCATGGCACTCATTTTCTATTCTATGTGCAAATATTTTGATGGCGTCTGCTCCCATGTATGAATATTCTTTACTAACAACACCATCCTGTACAACCACATAATAAAAGCTGGAAGGTTCATGTAGCTGGTATGGTGTAATTGAAGATTCTTCAGGATCTGGATTGCAGAATGCAAGAGGTTTGAGATTTGATTCAAAATCACAGACAATATATGCTGGGTGTTCCAACAAGGCTTCAAACTTTTTGAATTTGCAATTTTCACTTGGATTAGGCATCACCATATGAACAGGTTTATGGTTGCCACAGTATTTCAGATGCTCAATTAACTTGTTTTTTGCAATTTCTGCATTCACTTTACAAACCCCTTTTATTATTTTTTTACCATCAAATACACATAAATATCTTCTGCACAACTTGAATATTATATTGGATTTGTCTAGTTGTGTTCTCACTAAAGCTTCAAGATTATGTATCAGAGTGTAATGATATTTGCCATCCTCTTCAATTAAGAGCAGATCAATCGGGACAGCAGAATCATCATCAATTGTACTGATTCTGAGAGGTTCTATCAAGCAATTGCCACGGCCAGTGGAACAAATAAATACATTAATAGATAATTGTTTGCCATTGATATGCCTGGCCCTTTTTTCAAATTTATCAATATTCTGAACAGACATTGGATATTCCAAACCCTCCATTGCTTCATCAAAATCATGTTCATGTTGTTTGTAATAACTTATTCTTTCAGGATGCCTTGAAACTGGGTACAAAGCAGCTAAAATACATCACAAAAAGCATTTCTCATCATTATTTTCAATATTAACCACGGCTGTTTTGTTTTTAATATTGGCAGGTAATGGCAGATATGTAGATCCTTGTAATGGGCTGAATTCAGAAATATTAACATATAACTTGTGTGGAGAGCCGCATAGGCTCCATCCAGACTCTTTTGCTGCAAATTCAGAGTGTTTAATATTTAATTGATCCATCAAACTGCTTATTATTCTGTCTGAATTTGCATTTGAATATACCGGTACAGTTTCTGTTTTGTGGGGCTGTGTAAATTTTGTGCCATTTGGTTTCTTATATTGAGTATACAATTTGAGGGACAGCTTATAAGAGCCATTTTGTGCATTTAGAATTGCCTGCAGATCAGGATTTACACTGCTCAAAAAATTCTTAATGCCACATCTTGGCTCTGATACAAACCGATAATCCCTAAGTTGGGCATTAAAACTGCTATGAATAGGTGGTGCATAGCGTGGCTGCTTTGCAGGTCCAGCATTAAGAGGTGTTTCTTGCTTCCTTTTCAGACCAGATGTAGATGCTTGTGGGGGCAATGTTGATGACTGTGCAGAACAAGTGCCTTTATGTGTATATGTGAAGTATTGCATGCTGTATTTTCTATTGCATTTGGGGCATATTTTTGTGGGGGTTTTGCATTTGTCTGGATTACAAATCTTTTGGTGTCTGGCCCAATTAGAGCTAAATATATTTTTATTGCATTGGTCACAATATTTTTGTTTTGGCATTTTTCTTGTTGTTTATTATATAAGATTTTCTGGGCTTCAATTCAAAACTTTATACTGAATAAAAAATATAAGTTGGGTTCAGCAGTGTGATTTGTGTGTGTGTGTATGTGTGTATGTATATATGTGTGCTAATATTTTTGGCTTTGGTATTTATATACAATTTCTTGGGGTTCAAATCAAAACTCTATACTGGATAAAAAATATCAGTTGGGTTCAGCAGTGTGATTTGTAATTCAATTTATACAAATCTGCAATATTTTTGTGTTTAAAAAATATAAGCAGCACTGGAACAATACAACCTTACTCTTCAACAGCTCTTACAATACTGGCTGATATGCAATGCAAAATCTCTTTATATACCCTAAGCACGGACCGCATTGAAAATATCTGAAACAATAAGCCAATCAGAATATAACACATCATCAAATTATGTCATAAGCAACCAATCAGAAAACAACACATCTGAAACAATATGCCAATCAGAATATAACACATAATCACATTATGTCATAAGCAACAAATCAGAAAACAACACGTATCTAATAATTTATTGGATAATAATTTGTTGCACAGCATGATGCAATATAAATAAACCAGAAATAGGCCACAACTTGGCCACAAGTGGACCGGAAGTGGACCGGAAGTAGTCAAACCGGAAGTGGACCGGAAGTGGACCGGAAGTGGGCAGAAATGGGTAGAAATGGCCAAAAATAGACCGGAAATGGACCGGAAGTGGGCAAAAATAGGTAGAAATGGCCAAAAATAGACCGGAAGTAAATATGGGTGGGTATGGGTATGTGGCTCTTATAAGCATCTTGGCTTAGTTTTAAGTGTGGCCAAAAAAATATCAAGAGGAGCATATTATTGACAGGATTATAGACAACAATCTCACAGAAGTGCCTTTTATAAGTGTAGCCTCATCAATCCGAGGGGGCTCTTCCTTTCTCATGGAATCCATGAGGGCTTTTTTACAAAAATCTTGGATTAGACAGGGTTCCACACTTGAGCAAAAAGCTCATATGGGCATGTTGAGCTAGTTTTAAGTGTAGCCAAACCTGCTTGAGGGGGCTCTTCCTTTCCTGTCCTGGTTATATATACTTTCCCACTACTATTAAAATATTTAATCTGGCTTCAATTTTATCTTGCTCTTGTTGCTGTTTCAGTATACCATTGTCATTCATTACTGGATTAGAAACTTTAAGTAAATAAATAAATTATTGTCTTCCCATTATCCTATAAACATTTGAAATATTGTAATAAGACGTTGGATCGAAAAGTGTAATTATGCATCTCCGAAAGGGACGTTGTACTTTCTGGTTCTGGCAACACTATCTCTTCCTCGCAAGTAATCAAGAAAAGTGAGAATTTTAAAAAGAAAACCTACACGAATGTCTTCCCATTGTATTGCCTTCACATCCACCTCATGGGCCGATCTTCCTTGTGCAGAGCCTGAATTATATATAGCAGCCCTTCGCACTCTCCCACCAAAAAGGATGCCTTTATCTCGCCATTGATTGATTGATTGATTTAGTTTATTTTACTTCGCGTTTTGTGCCTCTTGGCTAATTTGCGAAGATGGAGATGAGTGATGAAATGATGAAATTGATGAATGGACATTCACAAACAACCAAGCCCGAGCGGGATTCGAACACGGGACCCTTGGCGTCGCAGCGCGATGTGCTAACCACTTCTTTTTTATTACTATTATTACAAATTACATTTTATATGAAGATGGTTAAAAATAAGATACCTGCTTTTTTATTCATATACAACCTTTAGGAAATTTGCATAATTCTTTCTGTTATAAACAATGGTGTTTTGCATTAATTCTTGTTGCAAGAAAACTTTAAAATTACATGCGTACTTAATATTTGTGCAGTTTAATGTATAGTAAATAGAATTGCTAATAAGCCATTGTACTGCATTCCCTTTGGTTTTAGGATAATACTTAAAATCTGGTACTATTACAGTCTGTGTCGTATAATTAGCTGTTGATGTACGACATATTCTACTTAACATGTTTCGTAATTGTGCCACATGCTACTTGCGTGACGACATTTAGTATTCTGTGTTCTATTGTATGTTCCTCATTACACACATTACATAATGACGTGTCACTGAATTGAAGTCGATGTCTTTTACTTTTGGTATCATATTTATCATGTACTAATATGTACCATAAGGATTGAACCTTGTTAGTTAAATGTTTCGCCCAAACATTCGTCCATACTAGGTTCCATTCATTATTGGGAGTTTGTTGCTCTACTTTCGTTAACTGCGTATTTAGGTCAAGTTCCTGGCGATACAAGTCATTGACTTGTAGGTTCCCTATCGTACTTCCTGCTCCCAGTCTGTACACACATTCTGCAATGGATGGTAAAAGATAAGCAAAGTTTTTCTGGATAGCTGCTGTGTGCATTGGCAAGGTCAAGGGAATTTTATCGAGGATCGATGGTAGCACTTTCGCTGTGTAACTTTCTGGTTGTTGTATAAGCATCTGTAGATTACGCGTGTTGAACAATGCCGCTGCTTTCCATTCCACGTACATTAGTCCCAATATACCTGCCGTTCGCTGTTGCACTGCAGTGTTATAAGCCACTCTGAAAACCTGACCTTGCCACAAGAAATACGTAGCTAGCGATCGTAAACGTGTTGCAAAAATTCTTGACAAAGGGAAGAGTGCTGCAACAAACCAAACATTTGCGAATATGTATCTGTTTAAATAATGCACTTGTGATATAAGAGATAAATTCCTTAAATTGGTTTTAATCAAACCTTGTATGTTATTTATTATTGTTTCAAAATTTATATTTATCGTCGATTGTAATTTATTCTGAAAACTATACCCAATATTCTTACTTTATCTTTAGTTACAATTTCACGTCCATATGTTAAGTTTGTTTGCTTTCCCAGTGGCAACAAATACGATTTTTTATAATTAATTTTTGCACCTGATATTTGCATGTATTCATTTAGACAGACTATAACTTCCTCATAATCAGTCTTCGAGTTAATGAAGGCTATTACATCGTCCATATACCCACATACATGTAAGTTATTTTCACAATATCTCAGAGATGGCAATTTTGTTTGAATCATGTTCAGAAAAGGTGATAACGATAACATGAACAGATATGAACTTAACGGGGATCCTTGAAAGACTCCTCTTTTCACCTGTATTGTCGATGTTAGGAATCCATTAACAAGTACCTTAATATATATATATTTCTAGTTAATAGTTGTACCCAACTAATAAATTTGTCACCAAACCCAAGTTTTTGTAAAACTAATTTTAAGTTTTTATGGCTAACAGAATCATATGTAGATGCAAAGCCAAGCGTGAAAATAGCTGCGTCAGTGTCATTCTTCTCTTTATATGTTGCTATTATATCTCTAGTTATCATTAATGCTTGGTGTATGGTGCCAACACTTGGCATTCCATATTGTGTGTTACCTACTAACAATGACATATATGGTTTTAACCTATTTGATATTATTTTTGTTAAGATATTATTCTCAACATTCATTAGATTAATTGGTCTGTAGTCATTAATTGTTATCGGTTTCTTTACAATAGTTATTAAAACAGTCACTCCAGTACTACAATTTTTACCTATCTTAATTTTGTGAAATACCTCTTGAACCCACTTAGTTACTGTGGGTCCTACAGTAAGCCATAACTTTTTATAACCTTCACTTGAAATACCATCGATACCTGGTGATACATTTCCACGTAAACTGAAAACCGCTTTAGTTATTTCATCCTGAGTAAACTCTTTTTCTAATATATTTCTATCTTCATCCTGAAGTATTGTGGGTATATTATTTATTATTATGTTGTCATCCATCTATTATGTCAATCGTTTCTGTTTCAAATTTTTGTTGAAAATGTTCCTTTATTACTTGTTGAATTTCAGATTGCATTATAATTTATTTCTCATGTTTGTTTTTAATTTTGAGTATAATTTTTCTCTATTTCGTTCTTGTTTTGTATGATATAATGTGGTTGTTTCTGCGTGATCAAAGGGCTGTACCTTACTTCATACTTGAATACCTTTTATTTTATTTCTATGGAATCCTAATAATATCGCCTGAACATGCTTAATTTTATATTGTACTGACTTACCTTGCAATATTTGATATTTTAATTCATGCAAAACACTATAGTAAAAATTGTACATACTATTTCTGTCTTGATATTTTTGTTTTCCATAGTTTTTACAAAGTTTTTGGAATTCTACTTTAAAGCAACTATCCCACCAGTCCACAAGATTTGTCTTATAACTAGTTCTTGTTGAGTAAGTCTTCCAGTTTTCTTGAAAGCGTACTAGGAATTCCTTGTCTTGAATCAATGCATTATTTAAATGCCAGAAACCTGGTCCTCTACAAATATTATCTGAATCTATTTTGATCCTAATATATGCAAAATGGTCTGTAAAGCAAATTGGGAAAGTTTGCACATTAGAAACATGGCGCTTAATATTATTAGATACATAAATTATATCAATGCGCGAGGAATTATTTGGTTTGATGTACGTATAAGCTTCTTCATTTCCTTTAACATATTCCCATTTATCAACTTATTGTAATCCATCTATTAATGCTTTTAAAGTTGGGGAGTAGTTGTAACCTGGTTTCTGATCAATGGTTCTTAGAACTGAATAAAAGTCACCTCCAAAGATGATAGATGTAATATTACCACTTAATTCCGCCGCCACGTCTTCTAGAAAGAAGTGGTTCCGCTGTGTTCTGTTTTGTGAGCCAGAAGGTGCGTAAATATTACAAAGTTTTATTCCATTTAATATTGCTGTTATTATTCTTCCTGAGTAGTAACATTGTACCTGTTGTATCGGTATTCCTTTACGAATATAGAGAGCTGTACCATGATTTTCTGGAGTAAAATTATTATACACATCATATATGTTACCGTCTTCTAAATATGAAGTTCCAATTTCTTGCAAAAAGGCTATTGCTTTTTTAAGGTAGTCTAGTAAAGCTTCCTGCTTAATATTACTACACGACTTATTATAATTAATAGTAGCTACTGTATAGGTAAACATATTATGGATGTATAATGAAAAGCTAAGGATTACATATAGATATATATATATATATAAATATATGTAGAATTATAAGAAAATACTCTTTTCCAGTTCATTTTACCTTAATCTTATTCTGGCTATATATGCAATATTTCACACCAATTATTATCAAGACCAAACTATTTGTTAAATTATTGCTTTGATTTACTTAAATCACCTACCCTGCGCCTCGATCTGCTTTTCGCAAAGTTCATGTCGCTCACTTTCGCCGCACTTTTAGTCCGTTTTTTTTTGTGCCCGTTACATTTTCCACTAACATTTTCATATTGACACTACTGCTCTCACTATCTTCATCAGTAATCAACTCACTATCCATATCGTCTCCTATTGCGTCTTTTTGTTCTTCCTGTTTTCTGCTCTCTTGTGATCCTTAATATCATTGGTGCGTACCACACCATCCTCTAGGACTACTTCTCTCACTGATTACGGTTTGGAGTTGTCTTCCTTAGTTACCAAACATGGTGTACCATCTTCCTCTGGGATCTTCGAAGCCGCAACTTCTGCTTCCTTCGTGGTGTCTTCTACGGGGTTGGTATGTGTTCCGTCCTTCTGGGAACTTCTTGGTGTACGTATCCTTCTCGTTGTTGCGCCACTTGACTGTAGTTTCGTCCGTACCTGAGCGGAACTCTCAGGACAGTGGGTTGACGAAGGTCGCACATCCTACGTTCATGACCAGGCTGATGACAAATCTGGCACGTCCGTTGCTGTCCATCATAGATAACGTGACACTGATACGAGCGGATTGCTAGAAATGAATGTATTGGTTTTGTGACTTCCATTTTAGCCAATCGCACTCCATTATACACTGGCTATCGAAAGTTCCCCGACCATTGTTCTTTGTCTACACCTTCGACAGTTCCAAATTCTCGCAGTTTTTCTTTCACACTATCATCGTCCATTTCCCATGGTAGATTAAATACACGCACAAATTTCACTTCCCTTCCCGCATCTTCTAATGAAACTTTCACACTATTGCCATCAGCGTAACGAAACTCCATGTCAGGCCAATGTTGTTCTAATAGTTTTCTCATTGTCGCTTCTCTCACAAATTTAATATACACACAACGCAAAATTGTCGGGAGTTGTATTCCCATCAATTCGTCAACATGCAGACGGAATTGTCCGTGAATAAATTCATGTATATCCGTTGCCCTTGGTTTAGGAGCATTCACTGGAAAGCTTATCTTTATCGTATATAACCTATTCATTTCGTTATTCTTACTTGCCACTATGGTACTTACTATTTTATCGATTTGTCTCTTATTTTACAAGTCTAATTTTTCAGACGTAGTTGACTCACTAGCTGCACTCGGGGAACGCACTACCAGAGAACGATATCAGCACGTCCAACACCAACGGCGTGCACCGAGGAACTAACCACTCGGCCACAGGGTCCGGCTCTCGCCATTGAAAGTTTGATAAGCTGGCAAATCTTGAAATATTGAAACTTACAACATTTGGCTTTCCCAGATGGGAGAGGTTGAATTGATATGCTAATAGATTAGTAAAGATTCATTAAATAATTTTCGGATACTTCAAATCAAAAGCTCTGGACGAGAATTTGGTTCAATTTTTCTCTATGTCATGCGTAATTTAATAGCTCTTTCAGCGCTATTCACACGGTCGCACTCGAAATAACTATTCTACCATCTTATAAGTAGGGCAAGGTATTGTATGGTTTCTTCCATATTTTGTAAAAGGTTGAAAGATTGCTTGAATCTGACCATTTTTTCCCCCAATTTTACATCAATTTCGAGGGAAATGTTTGGCAACTTTTAAATCATTTGAAGATTTTTAATACTTTGGAAGGTAATGTCATTTTTGTTATATTTTGAGACTTTATTTACTATTGAATATTTCTGTTTGTTAAGAAAGCAACGTTTTCAGGGAACAGAAGGTCTGTAGGAAAAGCTCCTATTATAACAATATTTTTCAAGCTTTGAGAGTTGAAATTTTTTATCTTGCTGAATGTGAATTAAATCCAGGAAGGGCCTCCCGATGGCACAGTGGTAGCGTCGCCGCCTTGTAATCAAGGGGGCCCCGTGTTCGATACTTGGTGGAGGAACATAGTGGTTTGGATCCCACTTTAAACTGTAGGTCCAGTCGCGATTAGCCTTTCTGTGCATAAAGTGGAGTTAAAACAACAATTCAATCAATCAATACATTGCTTGCTTTCAGTATTCTCCAGTTGTTTCAGTGGAAGTAGAGAGGAGCTTCTCCTTGTTTGTGTCTTTACTTGGAGACAATAGACAATGATTTGTATTTGAGATTCATGGCCAAGTGTTTATTATTCAATTATTCAATTAATTCATATTTATTGTGAATAGCCACTGCAATTTCCCTTTTCAATAAACAATACAGGATAACATTATTTTGCGTAAATTGATTTTAAATATCACACATTTGCAGTTCTGAATAATCAGAGAGTTTCTGACAGGGATGTCCGGGGGCATTACCACTTCCTATTAGCTATATTTAAACATTTTGCAATATCATCAATTAAATTTCTCTAAAATTAATTGATTACCTGTTAAGAAATATTTTAGTAAATTCTTGGAGCTTTCTTTACTATTTTAGGTATAAATGCATTTTCATTTGGCATTTTAATAGATTTTTAGGTTATGAAATGCCTTGCCCTACGTATGAGCTTCCACAACTTCAAAAGCATTTATTGAAATAAACACCACATATTGCTATAATGGTTGTGCCATAGAACAATGTAGCATAATTCAGTAAACTGGTCATGATATTTATAAAGTATACGCCTAACGATATTTACTGTTTTGTTTCTAGAGCGGGACTAACATTTGCTTTGTTCTCACCATGATCTCCCCAGCCCGTTTACTTCACGATTGCACTGCCTTTGTAGGCTTGGATAACAGCACTTTACAAAATTACAAAATATGAATTTTTAAGTCAATAAGTCATGATAACCAAAGGAGTTGGTGGGGATAGTTTCCTACTATAGATCTTTTCCTCTCTTACGGCGGCCGGTCATCGTTCTGGCACAGTGTTGCCACAATATGAGAGCACAATTTCCCTTTCCAAGGGGCAAATTTTCCCTTTTTGGACAATTCTTCCCTTCACCTAAGCAAATCATACAATAATAATAATAATATTAGTAGTGGTAGTAGCAGTCCCGGTAATTTTTATTATTAATAGTGGTGGTGGTGGAAGCAGCAGTAGTAGTAATTCCGTTGGTCCATTGTACGTGTGAATAAAAAATGTTATTTTTTTTTTTCACATGTCACTTTCATCGCATCCTGACCAGTTGTCCCAGGTTTGGATCCTGGTCAGGAATCCATTTAATCGTTAATCCTCATCGTTACTATTATCCGAGGGTGCAGAAAAGCGATGTACTTAACAGAAATATAAATAGATGCTGGTTATATTCAAGGGAGCAGGAAAAAGAACAGAAAAGATGAAAATGTGAATTTGAAACTGGAACTTTACATTATTACAATTTATGTTGTCAGGTGTCTTAAAATTTCCCTGAAATTGTGGTATTTTTAATCAAAACTCCATTTTCCATTTTGGCTAAAATTTCGGTCCGAATTTCCCTGCAAAAGGGAAATTTCCCTTCATGTGGCAACACTGTTCCGTCAAGGAAAGCTCGGAGCGGGGATTACACCGCAGAACAACCAGACAACAGCGGTGGCGCCGAGAGTTACGACCCGGCGGAATGAAGTACTACGTGTACCTCGTTCTACTGATGCTGCGTTTCTTATTGAGCTGGATTGGTCGCTTCCGCGCTCTCCACTTCCCGAACGTCGTAAGAACTGAAAACACCTTTAGTCTAGGTTTTTGCAAAAAATATATATAACTTGAACCGCATACTGAAAGAAAGCCAGAAACCTGCACCTCGATATCCAAACCACCCCCTTACGCAACAAACAGGTGGTCCAGTCGGTACGACGTCTGACTGCCACGTTGGAGGCGCAGGTTCGATTTCCGGGGGTGGGAGTCTTTGTCCAAATGAGAATACAGATATATAATATAGATACAATTGATGCATGTGAAAATTGAGACAAGAGGGAAAAACGGGGATACTACCGCGTAGGGGTATTACTTTTATAAGATAAAAAGCGTGGTTATCACAGTGCGCTACGACCCAATGGGTCTCGGGTTTGAATCCCGGCCTGTGCATGACTGTTCTGTGTGACTTTGTATCTTCATCAATTTCGTCCTATCATCACTCATTCTCATCTTCGCGATGGGCCAAAAGCGGAAGAAGAGCGAAGTAAAGTAAAACAAATGAACCATTACACCCGGTACGAAACTTCTGAGCAAGCCATTGTCTACGAGCTCTTTAATCGGAAGCTGTCGTAACAAAATGAAAATTTACTCATTGTTAATATATACATATTTAATGAGATTAATTTATGGTCTGCAACAACAAACAAAACAGATTAGAAAAATAATAGAACGATTGTGGCCATATTTGTTTTCTGTTTAAACTTTCCAGCTGTTAAGAGTTAAAACTTTCAGTTTCGCATGTAGAGAAATTGCAGTTTGCAATTTCCATTTAGCCAAGTATCGGATCTTGACGACCAGAAGATAAAGGTTGCTTGTAACGCGCTCTCCAACTGAGAAGAGTTTGCTCGAATTTAATAGAGTGAGTCAGGAGACAATGGATGAAATCATTGCGGATGAGGCGACAAGGTATGCTCGTCCTTTCTTCTCATGAGTGTGTGCTGATGCAGAACTAACACTGCTTCGGTCAGCGAAAATAATTTGGTCCAAATTCTTCACGAACTTCTGCTTTCAAATGATCATCTTCCCTTTCATCGATATGATGCACTTCCCGCCGGGTTCGTCTGGTCGTGGCAGAAAACAGCGATTCTATCAGTTGATAGGTGCATGTTCTTTTTTTTCCGTTCCTTGGCGTCCCATTTAGATTCACTTTCCTTTCTTCATTTTTGCAATCCATTTAATTTATTTCCTTTCCTCAGTTCATTTCATTGCTTTCCCATCCATTCCTTTTCTTTCCTTTCATTCCCTTTCGTTTCTTTCTTTTCATTCCTTTTCCTTCCGTTACGTTCCTTTCTTTTTCTTTCAGTCCCTTTCCTTTCCATCCGTTCCGTTTCTTTCACTTCCTTCCTCTCTGTTCCTTTCCTTCCCGTTCCATTAATTTCATTCCCTCTCCTTCCCTTCAGCTCCTATATTTTCCCTTCATTCCTTTTCCTTTCCTTCCGTGTATTAATTTTCCTTTCATTCCGTTTATTTCCTTAGCGTTTCTTTATTTTATTTTCATTCCTTATCCTTCGGTTTCGTTCCCTGTATTTCATTTCCTGTTTTGTCACTTCTATCCCTTTCTTTTCCTTCCCTTCCTTTCGTTTCCTTCCCTTCCTTTCATTTCCTGTACTGTCCCTTCCTCTTCTTACCTTTTATTACCCTATTTTCATTTCCTTTGTTTCGTATTATTATTATTTTCACTTGATATTCTTTAATTTAGTTCTTCCTTAAACTTCTGGTTTTTCATTACCGATGACTCTTCCAAATACATACGTCGGGAAAAATACGTTAAGCATCAATGCATACAAACTTCTCAAAACGAATTCCTTCATTATTTCCATATATGTGTGTGTACAGTATACATTTTGTCATCACCATGTCAAATAAATATACTACGTATGGCGTCCTGGTGAGGTCGGTGCCTTGTAATCAAGGGGTTCCGGCTTCGGTACCGATGGAGGTATATAGTGTTTCAAATCCCACTTTAAACTGTAGGTTTAAATTGGCGTTGTAGAGTGCTGTGAGAATCAAATAGTGGCAAAAACCTCATGCACACAGGGATCGAACAAATGGCGCATGTACAAAACACATTCATATAATTTACTACAATCCTCTCAATGCTTGAAGGCATTGGCGGCGATTATGGGGGGGGGGGCAGTTGCCCCCACCCCACTTGTTGCTACCTTTACCCTCGCACTATGCTAAACCTTACGTATAAAGGGAAAGTAAACTGTCCTGCTCCCCCCCCCCCAAAGTTTTGGCACCTTGCCCCCGCAGTTTTGGTACCCAATTGCCGCCACTGCTTGAAGAAATGCATTTGAATTATTTTTTGCGAGACTGTCACGCCATGGAGCTTGTGAAAGTTGACTTGTTTTTTTTCGTCCAATGCCATTTTTTGCTATATAATTATTGGCCCATTAAATAATAAGTTACTTAATCTTACGAAGAAGCGATGCGTAACTGACAGTTGAAAAGTGGAGGAACATGTAGCCCTAAATTAAACATTATTGTATTACATAATCCCGTTGCTGATCAACTGCTTGCAAATATAATCTATCATTATTCTTTTCTTTGCTCTTGCTGAAGTAATTTCGAACGGACCAGATCCTATTTGCATTAGTAATCGGCTGCGAACAAAAAGATGATCCCATGCAAAATGCACTTGAACAATTCAATATTTTTTTCGGATATGGCGATTCCAGTTTTTCTTGCCTTGTTTGCGAACAGTTAAGTAGCCGTTTAAGGTTTACTTTGAAAACAACCCTCAAGTAGCTACAGCAAATGTGCGTAACAACTTTGAACTTTTTTTTTAATGTGGCTCAACACATCTCTATTTTTCAACAATATTAGTTGATAACACGAGCAGCCAATCCTGTGACGTTCCTTTAGGTGTGCGCCACAGGATTTGTGACGTACCCGTATGGGTAAACTAATTGTAAATAGTTAAAAAAGTAACTAACAGATGGCAGAACTATGTAAAGCCTGGCTTTCGTTTCGCTTAAATGATTTAAATAAGACAAAGGAAAGATGAAACCAAATGTATATATTGTTAATAGATAATTAAGGCTTGATTTGTGATGACATGACAATAATGAATTATGCAAAAGGGAATAAGAATAAATGATAACAGTAACAATTACGTACGTTACGACGAGAAGATTAAAGGAGTCGGGAAATGTTTTCAGATTTGTGTCTACCACTTTTGCTTGAAAATACTCGATCGAATCTCCCACGCTCGAGCGTAATTCGTTCTAATATATAGAATTTCAAATATCATTTCAATGGGACAATAATCGTACAAATATGTGTGTAAAAATCCGTCCTGGTAGTTTCAGCCCATAATCATGTATTCATTTTCATATATTGCTATGTATTGCAAGATATACTAAATTACATTTTTACATGGAGATGATGATTATGATCACTTTAGTTTCAATTTCACTTCTTCTATACCTTCACAATACATATTTGAGAACCCACTACTACAGACAAACTGCGGTTATAAATGAACTACTGGGCTTTGAGCGTATACTAGACCGGTCGTTAATGTTCGAGCGTTTTTCGCTCGAGCGAAGAAACTGTCTAGCGTCATCCGTGCGAACTATTAGACGATCGAGTAAAAAGGCCTCGATGCAGCACTCTAGTCTATACTCTCTGGTTGGGAAGGAGATTTTCCATCAGAGATTTTGGTTGTTTCCCTTGGTGGCGCCAAGTCCTAGGCTGCCCCAAAGCACGACGAGTTGCGCATTCATTGCGGCACCGGGTTAAGTTGGGCGCGTGAGAGGACGCGAACTTTAACTGTCCCTTTGGTTGTCACAGATAGTCGGGGGCGCAGTGTTTAGAAACAGCGGCCCGAGGAAAGGGGAACTAGATAGCTTGTACGGATGCCTAAGAAGCGTGGGAAGCGGGATGGCCGCAAGACCCGCGAGGCTTTATTAGCGCAGCGCAGAAAGGAAGGCGGCGAGATAATTCAGCAACCAGATCCATTGGAACTGAAACACGACATCGCTAAGGAGGAGAGCAAATTCAAGTTGATTCCAGTATAAACTGCAGAGATGTTAAAGGATATATATATGAGGATATCAAGGAAATTAACCCCAAAGATCCTAGGTGTGGACCGGGGCAACAATTACAAGAAAGATATCCATGTAAATAGTCTAGCAAGTGCCAGTGGACATGACAACTACAAGAATATATATATATATATATATATATATATATATATATATATATATTTGTGTGTGTGTGTGTATGTGTAATAAGAAGAGTAATATTCCTTTATTGGAAGAAGAAGAAACCTTCATGTATTAATTCCTATGCCACAAAAGAAGAAATATTCTTGCATTGGAAGAGGAAGAAGCCTTCCCGTATTAATTCCTGCATTGGAAGAAGAAGAAGCCTTCCGTCATCATCAACAGGAGAAGCTTACCTGTTGATAAGATGTAGAAACTTTTGAAATATAGACATCGAAATACCTTCAAAGATATATATATATATATATGTAAATGGGAGAAGATATGTTTAGTGAATTATATATATACATGTAAATATATAGACAGGTCAAATATGATTACGTCTATCAAGCAAATGTAATTTAAGGATATACGGTGTATTATTACACTCAGTACTGAGTTAAATGAGTCGTTTCCTTTCATACCTTAACGTTGTTATTCTGTTTTAGTTACCCTCGGTATCTCATGTTCTACTCTGGCCTAATAAGCCAGACTGGTGTTACGCAATGGACGTGACAGATTACTACGTCACTATATACCCTGTCTCGGATATCTCTGGAGCAAGCGAACGAAAACAAGTCTCTGCGCAAGTAGTGACGCAAGGCGGCTCCACCAATGAACACGCGAGAGGGAACGGTATTGAGGGAAGGGGGCGGGGGCAAATGCAGTTACCAGCCTTCGAGCAGCGTGTATTGCTTCGCTCTGCCAACTCGATTCCCCCTCCCCCTCTCTGATGCTATACGCGCCCTTGCTCCAGAGATTACCGGGACAGAGCATAGTTGCCAATCCCCTTGTGCGGCAGAGTTATGAGACTCCTTTATGTATGAGCTACAACGAACCCTCTCAGGACGTGATAGCGGAAGAATTAAATAATAATTTTCTTAACTTTACTAACGTTTATTGTTGTTCTATCACTAAAGAACACTAACAGTTATTTAACACCACTATAGATACATACACGATCAAAACTCAAGTAAACTTTCTGTATAAAAGAGTTACTTAAAAAAGAAGTTCTTACACATCGTAATCAACATTCTGTTTCATCGTGCACTGTTGTCATGGCAACTCAATCAACAACAGATATATCTGTGCCAGACTGCATAGTTTTCAAATATATAGACACCGGAAATTGCTTCCGCTTCCGGTGTCACTTTAATCACACATAAATAAAAGAAACTATATATTTGAAAACACACAAGCCAATAAGAACAGATTAATGTGAAAATAACAAACAAAAGAAGCATATACATTTTTTAAAAAATTAAAAAAGGCGTAGCAATCTATATCGACATTTCCAGCTGCAGGTACATTGCACAGTGGCTTGGATCCAACGTTAAACTGTAGTCCAGTCCCGATTAGCCTTTCTGTGCATAAAGTGGACTTGAAACAAGAAATCAATCAATTCGATCGACATATCGACATTCGACCAGTTTCATTTTTCCATTTATTACCTCCCACATTTTTATCTTTTCATGTTGTTTCCTTCCTCATTTTTACATGGGTGTCGCCAAGAAATTTTGCAGGGGGTAGGGAGCGGGGTCAGGCCTGGATAATATAGTAGAAATACCGGGTGATCCGTTTGAGATGTCAGAAAAGTAAACCTTTATACACAAGAGGTTAATGTACGTATGTATCTGTGAGCAGTTTGTTGTAATATATGCAGAGAGGATGTAAATTTCAAATGAGTGGAGATTTACAGTTTTCAGCTGCGTGGCGGCAATAGCATGCATTAAATACTCGAAAATTTCGCATACCACATGACGCTCTTGTGAAGTGATCACCACCTTTCTTACCATGCATATTAGCGCCGCCATGTGGCGATGTCTGTAATCCAACTCTCATTCGAAATGTACATCCTTTCTGCTTATACAACAAACTGCTCACAGATACGTACACTTCGCAACATCTTATTTGACCGCCCCGAAAGAATTCTAAGTCCCGAAATCGTAAACTTAGCAACATTGCACTTCGGCTCCAGGTGAGAGTAGCCAACTTTGAGTAGGTCCTTCCACTAGACGAAAAACGCTGCGGTGAGAGGTTTTCAATTGAACACTTTCCATGAACTTAGAAACTACAAACCGCTATTATAATACACAATTAAACAGAAATAATAAATTGGAAAAAGAAACTTGAGGGATATTTACGATTCTGCTTGCTCGACTTGATATTTTGGGGGTTTGAAACACTGAATAGAGTATTTCTCCACCTGGAGGAAATTGCCATCACGTTTGTGCAGGTAGAAGCAAATTTATGAGGATTTTATGCGACATTTTATTTACAATACCTTGCAAAATATCGAACAGTTCTCAAAAACATATATTTTACACGACTTGTCGAGAAAATGTGCTTGAAACACAGGAAGGTGGGAGTTTTCTTAAACGTCAACATGTTTCTTAGGGTACAACGTCATTAAGTTAACGTAGAGCAGTTGGTTAGGCGCTGTTATTCTTATTTTTCGTCAAGCGTGAAAGGTCGCTGGTTCAAATCCAACCCTCTCCTCTTTATTTTTTTTTATTTTTTCTTGTTTGCTGAACAGATACCGTTGATATTAGAATATTTAAAAAATGAATCCGATGCACATATTTCCCCTTAGAAGTTGGAGATTTCCAGGATTTAAAGTTAAAACTTTCCTTTTTAGTTTTTGTTCATATGTTGTGTTAACACACACATCATGATTAATTCTCAAATCACATATATGTATTCAGGATGCAAAATGTAATGTTATTTAAGTTATGTATTGTTTGTTCTTCACTGACACCTAAAATATTGATTATTTGATTTCGATATACTAAAAAAGATATACAGTTATGTTAAGTAGTGATGTAGTGCAGTACTGTAACGAAGGAGAGCGTTTTATGAGTTCAAATTGTTAAGATTGGTAATTTTATGTCCGTTCCTTCGTAATGACTGTTTTCAATCCCCTCACCACTCTCTTACCATGCGTTTAAAACTAATAGTAAATCGTTAATTAACATAAGTAAATTGTTATTGCGACGGAGGCCGATTCGATAAGAAATTACTAATAAGTATTTATATAGTGAGTGACAAACAAAAAATTCAGAACCTCATAATGATCGTTAATTCCTCACTGCTTTGTATCTAAAATGTTTGTCTTCTTTGAACAGAAAGTACGAGTATCAGATATAACAAACTTTCCGCACTAACTTTGCAATATTCGAAACCACCATCACAGACTTAGCTCTACGTAACTGAAATCTGCGCATCCCACGTGGCATGTGACTTCCTCCTATCATCGAAATAACTTCCTCTTACTATTTCCTTTCACCTCGTGAAATACAGAGATGACCAATGTTAACTTCTTAGCACGGTGGATAAACTTTACATCCAACGATAAACTCCTGAAAAAAATCCTGCCTAGGTGGAGACTCGAACCTACGACCTCCCTCGTGAATATCAAGCACGCTTCCTCTTCTCCAGATTGCTCATGTTAAAATTTGCTACCAGTTTGAAGAAACCAATTCACACATAATGTCATATCTATAATTTCCTCATGGCAATTTTCATGAGGAAACGAATTCAAATAAAATCGAGAATCGCTGAAAGGGAAAAATGATGAACATGTCTATTGACGTATTGTCATATTTTGTAAATTGTGTAAAAATTCCGTGTTTTGAACAAGCAATAGGTTAGTTACGAAGTATGTTGTTGTTTGTTTAGAATAGAATAGAATAGAATAGAATACTTTATTAGTCATTAGAAAACATGATTGCAATAGACTTCGTCATAATAAGTATATAAATACTAATATAAAATAATTACAAAAGAAAAGAAAATTAAAAATACATATTAAAATATTACACATTCAACAATACAGTTTGCAAATTAAACTACATGTTTTATTACAGCGAAAGCAATTGGAAAATAGTACAGGAGAGCAAAAAAGGAGTCATTTGAACCAGACCCCGTTTGACAAGAAACTTCAGCTATTTTCCAAAGACTGTATGAAAAGAGAGAGGAAATGGATATTCAACGTATGAAATATAAAATATGTTTGAAATTAAAACAATGGAAACCTTGAAAGATAATACTAACTAACTTCAAACTATGAAAAACATATTTTCGTGGTGGAAAACTCCAAGTCATTTTCGAAATATGAACTTGATTTTTTTCTGTATTATAAAGTGGAGATATGGGACGATACGATCCCTCAGAAAGATAATTTTAAGTAAGCTACCTCCAACTTTTTCAATGGTCATAATTACTAATTAGGGTCCGGAAGTTGATGAAAAATCAACTTTTTTCTGACCCTTAAAAACAATGCTAAACCTGATACCATGTCCGTTTCCCTTCAGTTAGAGCCGGAAAACACTTTCTATTTTACATTTTGTTTTTGCATTTTTCGGCCTTTTTTGGCTTGTAGTTTATTTGTCGGTATTTTTAACAGTTTTGTTGCAGTTTTACTTATTTTTGAGGTTTATTTTTCTCCTCCCCTGTTGTTTCGTGCATTTTAAATGGATTTACTAGTAAAACTTACATATTTAGATGTCTTGACATGGTCCTTTTAGCAAATTCACCATGAATCGAAAATACGGTCAATGGAAAAGCATATTATTATTCTTAACTGAAATGTTTGGCAATGGATTAAAATAATTTGTGTGAAGATCTACTTTGAGGTTCTTTTCTGGACACTATTATCGCTTTAATCTGTAGTTTTAAAGTAAAATTAGTCACAATAGTAAATACAATTACACTCTGGTGTACGCGAAGCAGAACTGTATTTTCGAATGCTGGCCGACTACAGTATCATCACAGAAGGCCCACTCTGAAAAGAGATGAATTGGTTGATTTGTTGTTTTAAGTCATTTTTATGCATAGTAAGGCTAATCGGGACTGGACCTACAGTTTAAAGTGGGATCCGAACCGAGTGCATAAAATAACGTGAACCGTGTGTTGTAGGGGGATCGTTTGCTTATGGAATAGAAGGAAGGTCATGGGTTCAAACCTACTTCTTTGCAAAATCTTTTTCGGGAAGTAAACTGCTTTGGACGAGAATGCTTATCTACGTTTTTTGGATATTTCCGCTGATATTTATGCGATTTATGTCCAGCATTTCCGGATGGAGAAAGTTGACATGTAAGTTCTTAATATGTGTTAACTTATAACAGCTGAATGAAAGGAAAAGTATTTCCTAAAATCCTGTCAATCACTGAAAGATTAAAAACATTAGTAGAAGCATTACTTGAGGCATGCACAGTGCCGACGATTATGGAGTGTGGAGGGGCAGATGACCCCGCACTATGCTTAACATTATCTACCAAGGGAAAGGAACTGTCCTTGCTCCCCCCCTCCCCACCTTGCCCCATCAGTTTTGAAACCCAATCGCCGCCACTGAGCATGCATCGCATAAATATTTACAGTAATATCATATAATATTATATTACGTTATTAGAACACTTCGTACTCGGTAAATTAAAATGAAAAAATAATAAGGAAAGGGTGGGATTTGAACCTACGATGTTTCGATCTTGACGAAAACAGTAAAAAAAACGGAAGTGCTGTCATGTAACCGACTACTCCAGGAGATTGCTAACAGAAACCTCAGTAAAGCACGTTAATCTCAGTTGAAGCAACATTGTGCCGGAGTTTCGAACCATTTTTCGCCAAGAACCAAGGAAAAGACACACTTTGCAGGATCGTGTGGTGTTGTGCAAGGTATCTTTACTAATCATTTCGCATAAAATCATCATAAATTTGCCTTCTTGCATTCAAATGTGACCGCAATTCTTTCCAGGTGGATGAGAACCTGTTCAGTGTTTCACAATGCACATAAATTTCCCTATTTTCAAATTCAGAACGAAGAATCTTGAAATATTTTCAACATTCGTATTTCCACTTAACAATTTTTGTCTACTCATATTTTATTACTGCTTTAGGGTATCTTTACTTTATGGAATGTGAAGGAATGAAAGAAAATCACAAGAACGTTTTCATTCAAGAAAGAAATGTTGCAAAGTTGGCTACTCGTAGTTGGCTCTGAAGCGCTATGCTGCCAAGTTTAGGAATTCCGGACTTTGAAATTTTTCAGGGCGGTCAAATAAGATGTTGCGAAGTGTACATTAACCTCTTGTGTATAAAGGTTTAGGCTACTTTTCTGACATCTCAACCGGATCACCCGGTAGCAATAGTTATTATTACCACGGTTATAAATGTAAATACACAATAAAAATATTATGAACTAATAAAAATAAACAAATTTCATTCGAAATTATTATCATCATATAAATTCAGAGACTCGATCTAACAGACGATTAAATATCCAACAAAACTAAATTTTCCATTATTTCTTTACATTTCATGCAGTTACCAGACTGAAATGTACATTGCATTTTGTTATTAACTTTTGCACGTTTCGTTCAAGAAAAGGTCTCAAAGGTCAGGAGCAAATTTTACTCACAAAGTTTACGTTGTGTAATCTCTCACCAGAAACTAGATTTTAAAAGAATTTTGAAACCGGTGGTACCATTTATTCTTTGGATTAAGTGGTAAAATATGAAAACATAACACATACTCTGTCCCGGGTATCTCTGGAGCAAGCAAACGAAAACAAGTCTCTGCGCAAGTAGTGACGCAAGACGGCTCTACCAATGAACACATGAGAGGGAACGGGATTGCGTGGAGGGGGAAAGCGACTGCGGTAGCCAGCCTTTCCAGCAGCATGTACTGCTTCGCTCTGCCCACTCGACCCCTATTCTCTGACGCTCCAAAGATAGCTGGGACAGGGTATAATTCCTGTATTTTTCAGTCAAGTATATCTAATGCATTTTCCACTTTGGTTATCCTGTTCGAATAGTAACTAACCGATCTTTATTTCTGTTATTAACAATACAAGTAAGAAACTTTCTGCTTTTTTGTTACTTGAAATGGACGATAGCAATTTCCAGGAGGCGGGAGGATCTACGGATCCGTTCGACACCCAACCGACGTCCATGGATATGTATTTTTTAAATTTAATGATTCTCCCCTTCCCCCTCCTTTCTCTTCGATCATTAAGGTTTACTATTTCGTAAGGTGCTTTCTTCTTCCCTTCTTAAAGATGGTTTCTTTTCGATCTTACATTCATCGCTTTCCTGATGACATATATTTAACCCTGTCCCCTTGTGATCAAGGGGTCACGGATTCGAACGGAGGCACAAGGTTGTCGAATTTCACTTTATTTAAGTCCGCTTTATATACGGAAATTGGTTACTCGAAATTGGACCTACAGTTTAAAGGGGGTCCAAAATTAATGAATGAATTATATGAATTTTTGGTTTAAGTTCACTTTATGGACAGAAATGCTAATCCGGACTGCACCTTGCAGTTTAATGTGGGATCCGAATCAGTATGTGCCTCCACCGGGTATCGAACCTGAGACCCCTTGATTACAAGACGACTACGTTATCACTACGCCATCAGGAGGCACTAAAGAGTATCCGAGTCACTTAAAATAACAAAACGTTTGATATTCAAGTACTAACGGATTTACATTACTGCCACTGGAGAACACTGCATGCAGACAAATGAAAGACGAAGAACACTGGGTTTCTGTTTCGTTTTTTTGTTGTTTCTGTAGTTATTTTTTTACGGTTCACAACTGTAATTTTACGGTGACAATCAATTTTTTACAGTGTCCAAACTTTGGTAAGCATCTTTGACTTCATGTTCCATTAAAGGATCCTTGCAAATAACATTGGCAAAACTCGGGTTCAAATTCCTGTCTGGCCATGGGTTTTATATTTACTGTCCCTTCATCAATTGTAACACATCATCAGTCATTTTCATCGTCGCTATTAACCAAAAGTGACCACAAAGATAATTACAATAACAAAAATCAAATCAAGCGTGTATTTAACCTTGTTGATTGATTGATTTAGTTTATTTTTCTTCGTTTTTCTGCCACTTTTGGTTAGTTGGGACGATGAGATTGAGAGATGATATGAAATTGATGACGGGACAATCACAAGCACACGTGAGCAACACACAACCCGAGCCCAACAGAGGAGTATACTGACTGTGAGTCCACACGACAGAGCCTCTATAGTCTGCAAAATGTGAGACCAGTCTTTACTCTCCTGATAAGGGTCAAAGGGTTAGGTGGCAGCTAGAGGCTGAACCTCTCCCGCTGAATATATTGATTGATTGATTCATTTGTTGTTTTAAGTCCACTTTATGCACATAGGGGTTATTTGGACTGGGCCTACAGTTTAAAGTGGGATCCGAACCACTATGTGCCTCCGCCGGGTATGGAACCCGGGTCCCCTTGATTGCAAGGCGACAACGCTATTACTGCACTATCGGGGAGGCCTACTGAATATATACAGGGTGTTTCGTAAGTTCGTTTACAACGCTTGGGAGGTGATTGTACGAGTGAAAATAAGGTGGAAAGTTCATGTAACGTAATTCCGGAAACGGCTTTGTTGCCGAGTTATTGACGTTTGAAAACGTGGGAAAATGATTTTCCGAAGTGAATAATGGCAAGAAGGGTGGAGAGAAGTCGTCGGTGTTGGGCGGTCCACTAAGAAATTGGGTACGCTCTTGTCAAAAAATCACGCGGCAATATTGTGCAATGTCGGCGCAAGGAATTCCCCAAATGACGCGAACGAAGATGTTGACGGGAGTGGGGTGGGTGTGTGTTCTGCGTGAGCTGGTATCGACGAAAATTGGCATGTGTTGAATGGCACCAAAAAACAAAGAAAATTCCTAAACGAACTTACGAAACACCCTGTATATGTATGTATGTATGTATGTGTGTGTGTGTGTGTATATATATATATATATATATATATATATATATTACTAATTATAACACCATTAAGCCTTGTTTCCATGATACGAAAAACTCAATATGCTGACCAAGGCAGAAATTTATTTTATTATAAAACATAAACTAAACGTAACGTTTCAACCTTCTAGCAAGGTTTTCTTCAGGCTCTGTATCAAGTACAAATGTAACAAGATACAAAAACAGGACGATATATATACACAAACATTACTCCACTCCAGACTATTAGAAAGTTGTTCTGGAACATTCTATGAGGTGGCTTTCCCGTGTCAACTGTACTTTCACCTAAAAGGCTAAACATATTTTATTCCATCTAGAATGTGGTTGGACTCTTTATCTTACGCTCTTTTTCCTTCGTTCTTCTTCCTTCTTCTCTCCTCTTTCTCTCCTCTTTCTCTCTGGTTTCTTTCCACTCTTTCTAACACCTTCTTCCATTCTTTGTTTATCTTCAGTCCCCCATTCCAGTTCATTGTGTCTTCTTCACCTTTCTTCTTTATTTCTTTGGCCTCCTTCCATTTTCTCACTAGTATTCTCTTCTCCCTTCCTATCTGCTTAGCCTCATCCCACTCTATGTCATGTCCTGCTTCTCTCGTGTGTTTAAATATCGCATTTCTCTCTCTCTTAAGTCGTACATCATCCCTATGTTGTTTCAACCTGTCTTTCAGCCTCTTTTTCGTTTCTCCTATGTACACACTCTGACATTCTTTACATTTCACTTCGTAAATAATCCCTTCCTCTTCCTCTAAACGTTAAACGTTTAGTTTATGCTTCATAATAAAATAAATTTCTGCCTTAGTCAGCATATTGAGTTTTTCATATATTACTAGTAGTAGTAATAGTACTGCCTTCATGGCGTGGTGCTGTGCACAGGGGAACACTTTACCTTTACCTTTTTAGTAGTAATAGTAGTACTACTACGTAGAAGGGAAGCTGACATGTGGGTGTCTTCGGACAGAGCCTCCCTTTACACACCTGATTTAACCTTGTGTCACCTGTGCAGTGCAAATACGAAATTGTTACAGTACGGTTACAGTTTCTTGATACTCTGTGTAGTGTAATCGTATTCCGGTGTCAGGGCGGTGCAAGGAAATGACGTTCAACCAAGTAGACGAAAGGCGGTGTTCAAGTTCATAAGATTCAAGAAATTCCTGTCTGCTGTTTCAAACGTTCGTTTGATCATACACCACACATTACACAGCTCCAGAACGTAGTGAAAACGGTGCAGGCACCAAATGCACGTCTTGACACCAAATCAAAGAAGTAGACGAGTCGGTGGTGCACCTTGTAACCAACTGGACACGCGAGTCCAGTGAGAGCCAAAAAGTGCAGTGAAGTAGACAGTGCTAGTGCAAAACCCAGCGGGATATTCTTCAAGGTTCAAGGTACGCATCAAATTCATTACAGGAAGTGACGTCGCTACGCTGGGACCTATCCGTTCGTCTTTCAGCAGCAGACCTCTTGAAGATGCAAAAAGGGAGCGGAAAAATCGGATACCGTGTCTGCATGGACGAACTCCTTCTCGGAGATCTTTCATCAAATAACATTTTCTCTCCCCCCCGTTTTCCTGCCCCCTTTTTCATCCCTCCGGTGCAACTTTTGTCGAGCGAAAGAGACATTCTATAAGGAACACATGTCGCAGCCAACTTTCAGTAAAAGTTCCAAAGGGTAGGGTATCCTCAGAAAAATATGAAACTCCCTCGCACGGGGGAAACTTTTTCGATGTCCATATAGGAGGGGGGAGCAACAAGAAATAGAATTCAAAGATGACAGAAAATGAAAGTCGGTGTGAATGGAGAAAAAATGTTGGTTCCCAATCTCCAAGTTTTGATTGATTTGTCCAGTAAGATGGAAATGGAAATGAAGTTAGGTTTTTCAAACTCGGAAGTTCGCTTCGAGAATTCACAATACCTATATTTTTTTCATTATGGCTCTTGTTAGTATTCTGCATACCTACAAAACATTGTGCTACTTATTCCATCACTGGCGTGCCTAAGAATTTTGTAAGGGGGGATATGGTATTAAAAAGGAAGGGGGTACAATCAGTTGTGTAGTCGCAAAATAAACAAAACAGTTTACAAACTGCATTACAATGAAATAAAATACTAGCAATAAATCCTTTGAGCCACATTTGTTCATTATTATTAGTAGTATTAGCAGTAGTTTGTCATCATCATTATCAAATACTAAGTGAGTAAAAAATGAAATAGCTTTTCACAGTTATTATGACGACATTATTTATGATAGAAAATCAAACAAGACATCAATATAAATGAAAACTATGGAAGTTTATTTTTTACACTTGGCGCGCTTACGCTGCTTTGCTGCTGCTCCGCCAGGTTTGCTAGTGTAGCAAAGTGGAGAGTATAGCTGCTTTCATCACAATGGTGCAAAAGCACTTCCGCACGCTTTTCGGTAGTATTCCACCATCTTAGAAGAGATTGTGGATTACCGTTGGTACAAACAATTCGAAGACACTGGATTTGTGTGTCGTGAACTTCTTGTGAACACTTCCCTAATTCTGTTCACGGACTCACCGAGTACACGTGGCTGCCCATTGCTCTTCCTTTTACGCACAGACCAAGGCTCTTCGAAATGTTTGTACACTCCTGTTCACATAAAATGGCACACCTTATAGGGTTAGGCAGTTGAAACATTTGCCACTTCATCTGAACAGGAGTGTACCAACGGTAGATGTTCTAGTCACTCTCCATTTTGCTACACTAGCGATCCTGGCGTAGCATCAGCAGCGCGCAAAGTGGGAATGAAACTTCCAGATTTTCTTTACACTGATGTCATGTTTGATATTCTATTATACATTGTGACGTCATGACTGTGTAAAGCTGTTTCATTCTTTTTTACTTACCCTGTATAACTAGTTACATATACAGTTAACGTACAACAATGACTAATTTATTGCTTAGCTGATTATAAATCCAGAAAGATGAAAGTTAAGAAAAATTAATTGAATCTCTCATGCAAAAAAACGTACCTGTCAGAGAGCTTCAAACTTTCCTCTCGAAACTTGAGTATTTCACAATATAATTATCATTTTCTTGTTGTCATACAGCAAATGAGTTATTGTGTTACGTTAGGTTTTGTTTGGGTAGACGTATCACAAATTAATATTAAATTAAACAAGTTTTTTTTTAAAAAAAAAAAATATTTACTGTCATTTTGTGATGAGGACATGCCCAGGTTATATAAGAAACTACGGAGATGGCGACCAAGCATGACTACATCACTGGTTTAATCAGATATAGTAATTCCCGATATTCCACGCTTTCTAATATTGTCTTAAAATTATTTACTACAAGAATTGTCAGAGCACGAAACACCAGGACGAGTCCCTCAATAAAAATAATATATTAGTAATACATTGCTATTAATTTCAAATGATACTTTACAACTGATCAATCGGTAATTGGAGCAACCCTTTGGAGTAAAGGCGGCCGGAGCGTGGTGTTGATCACATCACCTCTAAAATGGCATAGATCGAGAATGTGTGGGACCCTATCCCCACATTTATTCTCATCTTTGCTTTTAGCCAAAAGTGGCAGAAGAGCGAAGTAAAATAAACCAAACCAATCAATCAAGCAAGAAATTAGTTTCAATCGCCAGATGCTTGTTAGGGGGTAAATAATGACGTTTTCCAGGGGAAAATTACGGGAAAGAGTGGTCTTAAGTATGTTTAGAAGAGAACATACAGATTAATTGAAAATGAATGGTGCAATTTTGCACAGTTATTATCACGTTTCTATATAGGATCATGGGCGTCCGGAAGGGGGGCAAGGGGGGGCCGTGCCCCCCCCTGGAAAACGAAAGTCAACCAAAAATTACATATTTCACACATATAATTTAATTTCAGCCACAATAATGTGTGTTAATTATTGCACGAACATGATAAATTCAAATTTAAGCAATGTTTTTTGAGGGATGAACACTATTATTGGGGAAAATATGCCATGTTGGCCCCCCCTGGAAAAAAATACCTTCCTTGCCCCTCCCTGGAAAAAATCCTGCGGACGTCCATGTATAGGATAGAAAATCAGATAAGGCCTCAATATCAAGATAAACTCTGGAAGTTTTCTTCTCACTAAGTGGGCTTATTCTGTTTTACTGCTGTTCCAGCAGGACCACCAGTGTTGCAAAATGGCTAATGACCAGTAGAAGGTGTATTGTGTGTTGGAGCTATCAAGAACTGATTCACTCACAATGTTGCAAAGACATTTCCATATACGTTTTGGAAGTAATGCACATATTTCACTCTTCCGAAAGATTTGCCAAAGTTACAACTGTGAATTGTTAGTGTCTTCGAAACCATGGGCAATGACTTGCTGTCTCGTGCATAGCATGTACTTGATTATCGTTTGGATATTTACTGCATTACACGTGATTCCCATGTTGAATCTTTGTAATGTGAGTCATGTGAGTAAAACTTCCACAGTTTTTCTTCATGTTGATACCTGATTTGGTTTTCTATCATAAATAGTAACGTCATAATAACTGGGTAAAATTGCAACATTCCTTTTGAATATTCTGTACATTAATCCAAAAAAGGAATGTTTGCTTTTTCACACAACGTAAAATAACAAAAAAGTTTATTTCAAGAATTTGTGCACATCGAATCTGGGACTACTTAGGTTTACACTATAAGATACGAACCACGCTTGAGAATCAAACACGAATTCTCTTAGTTAAAAGCGATCAGTGGCAGCGATTGGGTTCCAAAAGTGGGGGGGGGGAAGTACCAAAACAAGGGGCAAACTAGGAGACTTTCCCTTGACAGATAAGCATAGTGCGAGAGCAAAAGTTGCAAAAAGTGAGGGGGGGGGGCAACTGCCCCCTAATCGCCGCCACTGAGAGAAAGTGTTGATCACCCGCTACATTATTGAGTCTGCCCTTATTCTATCTAACCAAGTTTTATTTACCCTCGGAAATCACACACAGATGTGCAGAAGTAAGATAAAATTGAACTACACCCTTTATTAAGGAGGTGCCTGTAGGGGCATAGCCTAGGGGGTGAGAAGGGGTGCTTAATTTTCTTCCGCACCCCTTGCAACACCCCTTTTCCGAAACCTATTTGCAACCGAAAACATTAAATTTTACAATGTCATGTCATTTTGACTGAGTGTATTGAAGTGAGACCGCTGATATTGAACACAACACTCTGAAAGAGAAGCCCCATTTACTTTCCTGTACCGGCGGCAGTCCCTGTACAGATCAGCGGCCGCTCTATCTCGCCTTTATAATTCTTACTTTTTATTTTAAAATTAGCGCTTTAATTTTAGTACACTTTCCTTCCAAATATAGCTTCCCAAAATTATACCTTCATTGTGCTTTTAAAGTAGCATTTTTAATTGCCCTTGATAGTTTCATACACTGGCGTACACAGGATTTTTATCAGGAGGGGCTGGGATTGTAAAGGTGGATAGTACATAGCTGTTTTCTGTGGGGGGGGGGCAATAAGATATTTCCAAAAAAATGAACTTTCCACTCCTAAAAATGATAGTCGGAGATCATTTTATGGGATGTTTGTATTAACCACTGGTTTTTCCCGAAATTTTCAGATTTTATTTGAAAATGTTGCTTTTTTTAATTTTGGAGGGGACTGTGCTATGCACAGGGGAGCACTTTACTTTACTTTACTGTGTCCGCCAGTTCTTTCGTACATTGGAAATAACTTTTGAGGATGTATTCCGATGTTATGCGAAATCGATCTCCGCGAAAATCGCGCAACTTCCCTCCATAATGCAAAACCTTATCGATTAGCCAAAAAACATAAATAAAATCTCCAATTTTATTAACACATTATTATGGATGTCCACTAAAAGTTGATTGGTAGCCAACGGTTGAATGCGTATTTCATTCTTTCCTTATTTTCAACATCGCACCCCCTAAATTCCATTCCGCGCCCCCTCAGCACCCCTAGATGATTAATCCTGGCGCTGCCGCTGGGCGCCAGGGACTAAAATATTTGAATATGGAAATGGCAGATAAATGCAATATGCAGAAGCGCACGGGCCAGAAATACTAAATTCACTCAAGAACTAAATTCTGGACAAATTTCAGGCAGGATTGCCACTACTTAAAACACACTGCCATAACTAGTGCAAATATCTCTTCCACACAACGCTGCTGGGATTATATCTATTTTAACATGTAACTAACTAACTAACTAACTAACTCTCTAGCCTTCTTAAACCCGAAGGTGCATAGCTGCAGGAACAGAGGCCTTCCATCTGTCCCTATCTTGAGCAAGATCTATATACTCTTTTCCATCCCTACCGATTTCCTTTAGGTCCATCTCAACGGTCCCTCCATCTTCGTCTTGGCCTTCCTACACGTCTCTTACCATCAGGTTTCCCAACAAGAATCCTGTAAACTCCTATTTCCTCTCCCATTCGTGCCACATGGCCTGCTCATCTAAGTCTTCTTGATATAATCATTCTAATAATATCTGGACATGAATACAAATTATGTAGTTCTAAATTATGTAACCTTCTCCACTCACCTGTCTCCTCATCCCTTTTAGGTCCGAATATTTTCCTAAGGATTTTATTTTCAAATACTCTCAATTTATTTTCCTCTTTCAATGTAAGGGACCAAGTTTCACACCCATATAATACTACAGGCAAAATTACTGTTTTGTATATTTTAACTTTTAGTTTCTTAGATATTAAACGAGAAGACAAAAGTTTATGAAGAGAAAAGTAACATGCATTTCCTGAATTAAGCCTACTTTTTATTTCCTCTTTAATATAATTTTCATTTGTTAATATTACTCCTAAGTATTTGAATTTGGAAACTGGTTCAAACGAGTTCTTATCAATAATTAGATTTTGATTATTACCTAACACTAGGTTTCGGCCTGTAAGCATATATTTAGTTTTCTCTTTGTTAACTTCCAAACCTACCTCTTTAGCAGTTTTGAAAAATATTTTAGCATTATTCTTAATTGTATTTACATCATCTGCATATGCTAACAACTGAGTCATACCATTTAATTAACATCAATTTTGAAAAATGAACAATGGATTTGAAAACAAGCATATTTTATTTGTCAAATGCAGTCACAGTGGGACACACTATACAGGTACTGGGAGGATTCTACTCAGGAACGTGCCCATGGAAGGGGCTAGTGGAAAGGTACTGGCTCTCCTCTCAAACCATGAAATACTTCAATGTGAACCTGTAAAAATCTACGAAAATAACATTGACGATTTTTCAATTTAAATCCGGTCCAAGTTCCGTTTAAAGGTTCCTGAATCTTTAGCCACCCTGCCTGAATCCTGCTCCTAAAAAGGGGGAAAGGGGGAGGAGTCCTCCAGAGTGACATTGGTAGTGTTTGCACCCTTTTCACAAGAATTCTTATAACAACACCTGAAAAGGCAACCTTTCACTGATAGCAATCATTGCAAAAGTCTGAATTCGCTATGAAATCTTGGGGGAAAAAAATAACCCTTTGATGCGTAGGTTGCTGTATATCTTAGTGCAAATACGGGTAATTCTGCAACACCACTTGGCCTTTGGGAAAAGGAGAGCACGACAAATGAAAGCCTTTAAGAAGGGAAAGCTCCGAGAGGGAGCGAAGATATAAAAGAACCTCCAACAATATGAAAGTCACCACCTCCAATTGAATCGTTCTCTGCCGTCGATATTAGGCAGGATAACAATGAAGATCTTTGTAAGTTGGAATCAATTATCTAATTTTCTTCTGAACTTTAAACATATTATCAGATTTAGCATATCCGGTGGTTCTACAGGCTTGGAAGGGCCTTGGCCTATCTCCCGACTGCCAGTTTCCCTCTCATAATCCTATCCAGAGGTGTGGAGATATTCAACTGGTATTGGGGTGATGTGTGGTCAGCACGTCGAACCCTCAGCCGTTATAGGAGATTTCCCAGACCGGGTTACGCTACTCACTCGTAGCTCCCCAATTTCCTCACGATGGTGTATTGCCACCGGTCCTATACACAGGCCGAAGGTTCAAAAGGGAAACTGAAACTTACTTCCAACACCAGACTTCACTTTGTTTAGTAGTTCAGTCTCTTTATGTACAGGCGAAAGAGTCCATCCTATTTGTTCTTTTTTCTTTTTGTGTTATGTACTAATTACTGTCATTACATCTATATATCATCGTTTATATGTAAGGTGAAGCTCATATGTTTTTCCTTGGTTATTTTCTTGGTTATCATGTGTAAGTTCTAACCTCACCTGTCAGGTTACTACTTTATACTTTTTCAAATCTAATCTTATATTATTTTTTATATTACTGTAACACATATTATCATATTATTGTACCTTATGAATTTTCTGCTTATTGCATATTTTGTGTACCAAACAGTGTTATAATACAAGACACTGTAAGTGGGCATTTGCCTGTAGTGTCATGTCTATAATAATAATAATAATAATAAAAGCCAGACTGGAACCCATGCCGTCCCGCAGTCAGAGCCCAAAGCACAGTGCCTTAGACCGTACGGTCACGGAGGAGGACTATTATTAGTATTGTTGTTATTAATAGTACTGAATATCTACGTCCTCGCCTTGTAATAAAGGGGTTCCCATTTCGATACCCGTTGAAGCCACATGGTTGTCCAGTCCAGATCTGCGTATAACGTGGACTAAAACAAACAAAAAAACAAACAAACAAACTAATATTTAGTGGAAGCTTTCTGCATATTTGTTATTTAACGTCGATTTTCTGCAAACTTTTAGGCTAGTCGTGAAGATGGCTGTGTTCTTGTCTATTATATCCACTTTATTCACAGATAAGATAATCGGGACAGCCTACAGTTTTAAGTGAGGTTCCAATCACTATATGCCTCCCCCGGGGATCGAACCCGCGGTCCCTTGGTTACCAGGTGAGGTAAGGGAGGCCTGCCAGAACTCGAGCTCAGGAACCTCGGTGGTGAAACCGCGCCATTGGTAGGCGCATGCCCCCCCAATAAAAATAATAATTTTCTTCCGATTGCCCACCCAAATAAATTTATTAAATATGCTTTCGACTTTATGCATTTTTCCCCTTGTGAATGTTCTTGACACTACAAATATTCACGAATTATCATCCCATTATAAGCTTCGCTGTCCTTTGTCACAAAAATAGTTTACTTGATAGTGAACAGCCGCTAAGTGAAATTAATATAATAAAGAACTGTCATTAACTTACTGCAAGGATGCAAACTTAAATAAAAATAAAAAAAAAATTAAAAAATCAGTTGTGTTAGAGTCGGATTTGATTCAGTTCGTATTTTAAGTCCATTTTGTGCACAGTAAGGTTAATCGGGACTGGAGCTATAGTTTAAAGTGGGATCCGAACCACTATATGCCTCCACCGGGAATCGAATCCGGAACCTCTTGATTACAAGACGACGACAAGATTACCACTGCGTCTCTAATGTTAGAGTGGGCGCACAGTAATATTGAACACTGTCAATGGTAATTGGGTGATCTTTTCGCAAGGAATTCTAATGTCAACATTGTTCGTTATACACCTTGAAAACTATTATTTCGGGCTACCTAGAATCTGGCCCAGTAGCGACATAGAATATTTTTGTTGTGAAGGGCAGGGGTGAAGAGTGGTGGGATGGGGCACACAGGGATATAGCTGTACGTGTGTGTGTACACACCCATACATACATATATGCATACAATGCGTTTGTTTTGGCTCTGGACGAGATAGCGAGTGACGTGGATTGACATGGCGCAGATTTTCAATATTTTCGTCCCATAACGTCTCGCTTATTTACGTACATATCTTTAGCAGGAAGACAATTATATTTATATTACATAACGATTACAAACATGTGTTATAAGAGTTGTTCAAAGTTGTTCACACGCTATCTCGGCCTAGAGCCAAAAAGAAAGAAAGTGCTGTTGTGTGTGTGTGTGTGTGTGTGTGTGTGTGTGTGTGTGTGTGTGTGTGTGTGTGTGTGTGTGTGTGTGTGTGTGTGTGTGTGTGTGTGTGTGTGTGTGTGTACGTACGGCCATACTTGTTGTCGTACACCGTTGCACCACGAATGCATGAGCGTATCCAGTGGTGAGCAGTGGGGGAGGCATTGTCCCTTTTTACGTAGGAATTAAAATATATGGTATTCCCTTTACAAATAATCCGAAATAAAGAAATAGTTCCCTGGGAAGGTGTTTGCTCCATCTGGAAAATGTTGTTTGCTTCTCTAAAAAAAAAATGTTTGTTCCCCTTCCCTCTACAGAAATCTGAGTCCGCCCACACCTGTGTATGCGAGAGAGAGAGAATAAAAAGTAAATAATAAAAACTAATAATGTCTTACTAGAAATATAACATCGTGAATACTGCAGTCCTACTAACTTCGTTCAAATTTACTTAATTCACTTTCTAAATAGCGACAGCACTTCATCTCCCATCATGCTCCTTGGAGCAGAGACTAAAAAAGCACTACATGACTAGATGGTGGAATGGTTAAGATACTGGAAGTAAACTTACGCAACGCTGCGAACGTTACTTTGTAGACTTTGCCAACAACGTTATGTAGCAATTATAATTGAGCAAAAAACCGTGTTATCTTACGCATGTATAAAAACTGGTGCCACTGCCTCATGAAAGAACTTACTGGATAAGCTTCACAGATCGAATTAACTATATAGGTTTTCGTGGAGAAACAGAAAATTTTGAGGGTTAATTTTCATACACATTTCTTAAATCACTGTGTGATTCTCCTTTGAGCAACACTGATAGTAACCTGTACTGAGAATGCAATTAACTCTTAATTGTTCTTATAAGTGGTGCCACTCATAGGCATCGTCAGAAAGTTTAGCAGGGGGGGGGGTCGGGCAAATGATAAAAGTTGAATAGTAGAAAAATAATAAGTATTATTACCACGGTTATAAATGTTATTATGCAATAATAAATATTATAAACTAACAAAAATA
Source organism: Lepisma saccharinum (assembly GCF_977018435.1). NCBI lineage: Eukaryota > Metazoa > Arthropoda > Insecta > Zygentoma > Lepismatidae > Lepisma > Lepisma saccharinum. The sequence goes on from NC_139232.1 coordinate 9,184,188, forward strand.
AATTTTATTAGAAATAATTTATTATTATTATTATTATTATTATTATTATTATTATTATTATTATTATTATTATATAAATGGGGAGACTCGATTCACCAAACTAGTCAATACCAGCACAATTATTTTCTATTATTTATTTTGCATTTTATGCAGTTAGTATCTGAAATGCACTTTTGATATTAACTTTTGCACGTCTCGTGCAAGAAAAGGCTTTAAATTATAGGGGGATTTTTCTCACCTACAACTGTAATTATTAGAATTTTGAAAACTGTGGAACCATTTGTTCTTTGTATGAAATGGTAGAATATAACTTTATACCTGTAATATTTCACTCAATGTATCTCATCCAATGCATTTTTACTTTGATTATTCTGTGCACATGCTAACTAAATGAACTTTATTTCTGTTCTTAACAATAAGAGGAACAAACTTTCGGCTTTCTTGTATCTTTAAATGAACGATATCAATTTGCAGGGGGTCCACCGACCCGTTCGACCCCCCTCCTCCCGACGCCTATGGTGTCACTGTAGTTAGGTTATGAAAAGTTATACTGAAACAAATTCTAGGTCTTGTTATTAATAAATAGTATAAATATATGCAAACAATTTTGACCAGTCGGAAAAAATGTAAAATCTAACACCTGTATATTAGTGTATATTATTTTCTTCGATATGTAATCACTTTCTTAACTTATGAAGAAGCTAAAAAGTAATATTATATCTCACTTATCACTGTATATGTTGTGATTAAACTTCACTTAGATATTTTATTTGCTGACAATATAACTTATTTAGAAAACTATTTTTCACGTATTTCAGTCAGAATGCATTACACTAATTATTATGAGTTACTGATCATTATGCATTGAATAAATTGTTTTATAATATACTACACTCAGAAAACTAAATGCATCATATCGATTGATACACCAGAATGAATCGATTGATGAACTAAAGTGTGTTTTATGGCTTCTTCAAAGAATCAGATTCACATTTGATGCATTTGGGTGTATTTTTGTATGTCGTGAAAAAAACACCAAAGTGCATCATTTGGTTCAAGTGAGGATTCCTTTCAGTCGAGATGCACTTCAATGCATCAGTTGAGCGTTTCATGCACCTTGATGCGTTTTTATTCACCTTCCTGCATCATCCAAAAAGTTGCAGGAAGGTGCATCAAGGAACATCAACTGATACATTGAAGTGCATCTCGACTGAAATAAATCCTCACTTGAATCAAATGATGCACTTTGGTGTTTCTTTCACGACATACAAAAATGCACCCAAATGCATCAAATGTGAATCTGATTCTCTGAAGAAGCCATAAAACACACTTTAGTGCATCAATCGATATGATGCATTTAGTTTACTGTGTGTACCTACCCTATCTACAAAGAGACAATGATAAATGTACATAATAAATCCCATAATTATGTAAAACATGGCCGTAGCCTACTTATGATTTTAAGGAAATAATACTATTATCACATATTCATTTCTGTAATCTGTACATATGCTCGCATATACTGTGTGTGTATATTTCTACAGACTATTGACTCCGTAACAGTCAATACGTAGTGTAATTTTATCATTTTTCTCTTGAAAATGAGTATGTAACATAGATAGGCTACCCGGCTGATTTTAGGATTGCATATAGTACATATCAAAATACTTTAATTTGCTTTTGCAACTGTTTCATGTAGGGCGGAAGAATATTATGATTAAAAATGCAAGCAAGGTTTCTTTAGGGAAGAATAGGGCCATTTTGGAGAGACAAATGCCTTACTTGAATCATTCTTGAACAAATGCCATGAAGCTATTCAAACAAGCATTGCTCTCAATGTTGTAGATGACATTGTAAACTGAGTAATGTTATCAAAATTTAGATATTTTCATAAAATGCATTGCTGAAACGCGTCTAAGGTCCAGTATGAACTTAGAAATGCAAACTTCATTAATTCACTGTAGGCTGGGAATTTTGTTTAGTATGCCGTTGAGAAGGACCTAATGGAAATCGGTATAGATGGAAAAGAGTGGATAGATCTTGCTCAGGATAGGGCGAGATAGAAGGCCTGTGTTGCTGCAGGATTAAGAAGGCTAGAGAGTTAGTTAGTTAGTTAAAATACAAGCAAACAATTGCTGAGTTCTACTCACTTTTCTTTTATTGTAAAGATTAACCAGCTGAAACTGAAACAGAATTTGATTTCTGACATGACTGATTATAAGTCTTAAAAATGTACACTCTGCCTCGGGAATCTGTGGAGCAAGGCCGCGCATAACGGTAGAGAATGGGAGAAAGCGGGTAGGCGGAGCAACATTACGCACTTCTGCATACAGCTGGTAGCTGTAGCCACATTTTCTCCTCAATGCACTCACTTTCCCACTCACTCGTTCATTGATCAAGTCCTCTCGAGTCCTACTTGCGCACAGAGGACTTGTTTTCGTTCATTTGGCCCAGCGATTCCCGAGATAGACTATAAATTATATTGGTCATAAGAACTAAAAATTGTAAAGTGTTTTCTAATCAATATAGGCCTCGTATAAAATGATATGTACCAACACATCCGTTTGTTTTATTTTTCTTTCAGATCTTCTTAACTCTTGCGGCTTTGGTCGTTATTGTCAGGGCTGGAGAGGAAGAAGAGAAGACGGACGAACAACCTGCAAAAAGAGGTCTTTCCGGGATTGGCTATGGAGGAGGAGCAAGCTTTATAAGTTCCAGCTTGGGCCACGGAGGGGATTTGGGAGGAAGTCTAGTCAATGGAGGTTTTGGTGGCGGTTTTGGCGGAGGGTTGGGTGGTGGAGATATTGGAGGTGGAGGAGGGGGTGCAAACATCATCACGATCACCAGAAATGTTCCGGTTCCAGTTCCGCAGCCCGTTCCTTATCAAGTCGAGAGGAGGGTGCCGTATCCTGTTCCTCATCCTATACCCGTGGCGGTCGACAGGCCTTATCCAGTCCACGTCCCGAAACCGTACCCGGTACCGGTGACGAAAGCCGTTCCAATACCGGTGGACAAACCGGTGCCCTACCCGGTTCCCCAACCCGTTCCCATACCGATCACCAAGACTGTCGGCGTTCCGGTTCCCCAACCGTACCCTGTTCCCGTGTCCAGACCGGTACCGGTTCCTGTTCCTCTGCCCCATCCGGTGCACGTTCCTCAACCCATTTTGATTCCTGGAGGTGGTGGTTTTATCGGCGGAGGACTCGGAGGAGGCCACGGTATCGGCGGAGGTCTGGGAGGAGGCCACGGTATCGGCGGAGGACTCGGAGGAGGCCATGGTATCGGCGGAGGACTCGGAGGAGGCCACGGTATCGGCGGAGGACTCGGAGGAGGCCACGGTATCGGCGGAGAACTAGGAGGAGGCCATGGTATCGGCGGAGGACTCGGAGGAGGCCACGGTATCGGAGGAGGCCATGGTATCAGTGGAGGACTTGGAGGAGGCCACGGTATCGGCGGAGGACTTGGAGGAGGCCATGGTATCGGCGGAGGACTCGGAGGAGGCCATGGTATTGGTGGAGGACTTGGAGGAGGCCACGGTATCGGCGGAGAACTAGGAGGAGGCCATGGTATCGGCGGAGGACTCGGAGGAGGCCATGGTATCGGCGGAGGACTCGGAGGAGGCCACGGTATCGGAGGAGGCCATGGTATCAGTGGAGGACTTGGAGGAGGCCACGGTATCGGCGGAGGACTTGGAGGAGGCCACGGTATCGGCGGAGGACTCGGAGGAGGCCACGGTATCGGAGGAGGACTTGGAGGAGGCCATGGTATCGTCGGAGGACTCGGAGGAGGCCATGGTATTGGTGGAGGACTTGGAGGAGGCTATGGTATCGGCGCAGGACTCGGAGGAAGCTACGGTATCGTTGGAAGACTCGGAGGAGGCTATGGTATTGGCGGAGTCATCTCTTTGAAACAATGAGGAAAATAAGGAACCATTCCTTCCCTCGTGTCTATTTTTAAATTATTTGAAAAACACGACGCGGTAACGTTGAAAACACATGAATTGCAATTACATTTTTCTGTCGTTTGAAACTGTTTATTTATAAATACATATTATGGATGTCAAACCTTTCTCGTAAATTAATTTGCTATTAAAGTTACATTTTTCTGTTTTCAACAATAACAGAAGAATAAGCTAATTACATTATTGTTTAGGTACATAGCCAAATAACATATCATTATTATCTGATACATGAGTAATGTACTAATATTAATGATGAACAACATGCACCTCACTTCGTGGCTTTGTAAATATTGCGTGAAGAAATTTGAAGCATCAATTCGGATAGATTTTATGCATGCAAATTGGTGTAATTTTTAATTGTAAAAATGTTAAATTTTTAATATTTGTTTGGCATAATACACAATAAATAAAATATAATCAAAGTAGCTACTTTTAGTTTCCATTATCAGTAAATAAAATGACTATTGATGCTGTTGAGTTATTTTGTATTTATCAATAACATACATGCAATTCAGTTTTTAGTACACGTAATATGTTATTTAACAATTGAAACAAAATACTGAAAAATGAACATGATCCTCTGTCTTTGTATTTTCTGTTATTTCACGTCGCGTTTCTACTTCCTGGGTAAATAGTGACGATGCTGATGAATGATAAACTTTTGAAATGGATGATGGAATGAATGAAGTGATAGACTCATTGCCCAGGGTTCCAACCTAAGACGACTAGCATCGTAAGCCTGCTGACCAGCTGCAACGTTCGATGATATTGTTATCTGTAATTTTAAACTTATTTGACGTAAGAATATAGGTGAATTAGTATGAGCACTAAAGACAAAGAAGAAAAGTGTACCAATCTAATCCCCTTAAATAAAAAAAAAATATTAATATTTACTTGAAATTATTTTTACTTCAAGCAGCATAATGTTGGTCAGACAAAAATATTAAGAACAAATTTGCAATACGTTGGTGTATTCGATAATAATAACTCGGAAAGAATTTCGTATAATATATATTGCGTTCTAAGAGCACCATTTGAAATTGCGAATTTGAAACCAAGATCCATACCTAGAATTCTGTTGGGCAGGCACATTGAATACGATGACTTTCTTTCTTTTTCGCCTTTGAATCTTACAACTTTTATACAATTATTTTATAACAATTTTTAATTTCGTTAAAATTAATTTAGGTCAATAGATAACTGCAGTGATCATATCTACACACATAGCTACAAACAGTGGCTGAGGAACGTGGGGTACAGGGGTACAGTACCCCCTAAATGCATAGATTCGAGTTGTATCCCTTGTACCGCCTCAAAAAGTTTGATAGAAGCAAGGTGCTGCTGTTAAAAGAACCTAATTTCTAATAACTAAAGAAAAAAGTTTTCTTTGGTTACAAACATACCTTCCTTTCCAAAACAATTAAAACCACTGTAAATTAAGTTTAAGTATCAGTAGAATATCAATAATTACTTTAATATCAAAAATGTAGACCGCGTGTCTCACCCGAGACAATGGAATGCCATATGTATTTGTGAGTGTGTGTGTGTGTGTACATATGTGGGGGGTTGGTTGCGTGGGGGTGTAACTCGAATTTTTTACCCCCTAAATGAAAAACGTTCCTGCACCACTGGCTACAAACACACGCCCTACGCACACGAGGGGCAGAGAGAGCCGCTATGCACAGTCATGAACAGTTCCGGTTTGTAACGATCTCATTTACTTACAATGTGATCGTTAAAACCCAGAAGTGTACGTGACCGTACCAGTTGGTAGGACGTTTGAGTGGCGCGCGGGGGACCCAGGTGGATGATTCCAGGCACGATTTGCCACCAATATTCTTACATGGAGCCGCTCTGGGAGTTTCGCCAATCCTCTTAAAAAATGGGTACAAGAGGGCAATCCTAGGAGGAAGGTAAAGCGTAAAGGTGACCGAGGCGCGGTACTGATCACATCAATTCCACATATTATCGATATCGTGAATGTATGGGGCCCTATACATGTCGAAAGCTGTTTAAACGCTATCTTGCATGCTCAAATATTTGTTGAGTTATCTATCCCTCAATGCTCTCCCCTACTAAATTTCATTTCTAATTTTTTACCTATTTTCAGAAGCCTATATCTCAAAACTGACACTTCTAATTTGATCATTGTTAGCATCACTGGAGAGAGAGCACATCCAAGTTGTCTAGAACCTTGCTTCATTTGGCACTTTACCGCCATATTGAATTCAAAATAAAAGGATTAATATTTTTATATCGCTTGTTTCTTGGTTTTTTATTAACTGATTTCAATTATTATTTTTTAAATTGAATACTCTACATAAGATCTTTAATTGTTGTTTTTATAATAATACTATTACACATTTGAAAGTACCAATAAATTATGTTCAAGATTTTTAGTAATATAACCCATTTATGTTTTATTGGAGGAATTCACCTGGTTTCTTAGATCAGGTAAACCATATTTGTCCAACTTTACGCCGGGGTGAAGTCTGTTATGGTACAGTGTGCCCAGAAAGTAGCTGTTCCGATTCCGGATCTCGACCGTTTCGGTGCTAACGATGACGAAATCGTCTGTTTCCAGCTTGTAACCGTCGGATATGTTGGCACAAATAAAAATATTGGATTAGGAGATATGCTGTATGTCAGGGTAGACAAAACTGCGCTCATAAGGGCCATACCGTAAAAAGCAATGTGGCCCGATATGGCCCTAAGTAGTGTAATTGGTCCTATTATTGGCGCGATAAAGTATGAACCCCCCTCAAGCAGATTTGCCTACACTTAAAACAAGCTCAACATGCCCATATGAGCTTTTTGCTCAAGTGTGGAACTCTGTCTAATCCAAGATTTTTGTAAAAATGCCCTCGGGAATTTTCCGAGAAAGTATGACCCCCTCAGATTGATTTGCCTACACTTATAAAAGGCACTTCTGTGAGATTGTTGTCCATAAATTTGTTAAAAATATGCCCCTCTTGATATTTTTTTTGGCCACACTTAAAACTAGGCCACCCTCACACACACACACACCCACCCACACCCACCCACACACACACACACATATACATACACACCCACACCCACCCCCCCCCCCACACACACACACACACACATACACACATACACACACATATACACATACACACACACATATTGACCCTGACGTTGACGTCGACTTTGACGTTGACGTTGACGTTGACGTTGACGTTGACGTCGACGTTGACGTTGACGTTGACCACACCCACCCACATACACACCTACACCCACCCACACCCACCCACATACACACCTACACCCACCCACACCCACCCACATACACACCCACACACACCCACACCCACCCACACATATTTACTTCCGGTCCACGGTGTTATATTCTGATTGGCTTATTGTTTCAGATATTTTCAATGCGGTCCGTGTTTAGGTTATATAAAGAGATTTTGCATTGCATATCAGCCAGTATTGTGAGAGTTGTTGAAGAGTAAGGTTGTGTTGTTGCAGTGCTGCTCATATTTTTTAAACACAAAAATATTGCAGATTTGTATAAATTGAATTACAAATCTATTTGATTTAATATACAGAATTTTTGACAACCTGTTATAGGTTTATTAAGTATAGAGTTTTGATTTGAACCCCAAGAAATTTTATATAAATACCAAAGCCAAAAATATTAACACACATACACACACACACACACACACACACACACACACACACACACACACACAAATCACACTACTGAACCCAACTGATATTTTTTATTAAGCATAGAATTTTGATTTGAACCCCAAGAAATTTTATATAATAAACCAACAACAAAAATTCCAAAGCCAAACATATTTACACACTAAGTATACACACTAAGTATACACACTAGGTATACAAAAAAAAACTGCTGAACCCAACTGATATTTATTATTAAGCATAGAATTTTGATTTGACCCCAAGAAATTTTATATAATAAACCAATAATAAAAATGCCAAATCAAAAACATTGTAATCAATGCAAAAAAAATATATCCAGCCCCAATTGGGCTAAGCATCAAAAGATTTGTAATCCAGACAAATACAGAACTCCCATAAAAATATGCCCTAAATGCCATAGAAAATATAGCATGGAATATTTCACATATAAACATAAAGATACTTGTTCTGCACAGTCATCAACATTGCCCCCACAACCATCTACATCTGGTCTGAAAAGAAAGCATGAAGCACCTGTTAATGCTGGACCGGCAAAGCAGCCACGCTATGCACCCATCCATAGCAGTTTTAATGCCCAACTTAGGGATTACCGGTTTGTATCAGAGCCAAGATGTGGTATTAAGAATTTTTTGAACAATATAAATCCTGATCTGCAGGCAATTCTAAATGCACAAAATGGCTCTTATAAGCTGTCCCTCAAATTGTTTACACAATATAAGAAACCAAATGGCACAAAATTTACACAGCCCCACATAACAGAAACTGTACCGGTATATTCAAATGCAAATTTAGACAAAATAATAAGCATTTTGATAGATCAATTAAATATTAAACACTCTGAATTTGCAGCAAAAGAGTCTGGATGGAGCCTATGCGGTTCTCCACACAAGCTCTATGTTAATATTTCTGAATTCAGCCCATTACAAGGTTCCACATATCTGCCATTACCTGCCAATATTAAAAACAAAAGAGCCGTGGTTAATATAGAAAATAATGACGAGAAATGCTTTTTGTGGTGTATTTTAGCTGCTTTGTATCCAGTTTTAAGGGATCCAGAAAGAATAAGTTATTATAAACAGCATGAACATGATTTTGATGAAGCAATGGAGGGTTTAGAATATCCAATGTCTATTCAGAATATTGATAAATTTGAAAAAAAGGCCAGGAATATCAATGATAAACAATTATCTATTAATGTATTTATTTGTTCTACTGGCCGTGGCAATTGCTTGATAGCACCTCTCAGAATTAGTACATTTGATGATGATTCTGCTGTTCCGATTGATCTGCTCTTAATTGAAGGGGATGGCACACACCATTACACTCTGATACATAATCTTGAAGCTTTAGTCAGAACACAACAAGGCAAATCTAAGACAATATTCAAGTTGTGTAGAAGATGTTTAAGTGTATTTGATGGTAGAAAAATGGTGAAAGGGGTTCGTGAAAAAAATGCAGAAATTGCTAAAAACAAGTTAATTGAGCATCTGAAATACTGCGGCAATCATAAACCCGTTCATATGGTGATGCCTAATCCAAATGAAAATGCCAAATTCAAAAAGTTTGAGGCCTTGTTGGAACACCCAGCATATATAGTCTGTGATTTTGAATCAAATCTCAAACCTCTTGCATTCTGTAGCCCAGACCCTGAGGAATCTTCAATTACATCATACCAGTTACATGAACCTTCCAGCTTTTATTATGTGATTGTACAGGATGGTGTTGTTAGTAAAAAAGATTCATACATGGGACCAGATGCCATCAAAAAATTTGCACATAAAATAGAAAATGAGTGCCATGACATAGCATCTAATGTCTTATTAAAATCAAAACCTATGATGCCTTTAACAGAGAAACAGATTGAAGATTTCAACAATGCAGAAAAATGCCTGGTATGTGATTCTGAATTTTCAGATGCAAATACCAAGGTGAAACACCATTCCCATACAGATGGTAAATTCTTAATGGCCCTGTGTAATAGCTGTAATATTAAGATCCAGAGACCAAATTTGTCCCTATATTTTGCCATGGTGCATCCAATTATGATTTCCATAATTTGATCAGGTACGAGGGGTTTGACAAGGAGAATTTAAATATTTTAGCAGAAAATGATGAGAAATATATTGCTATTAGCAAAATAATTAAAGTTAATGGTGTTCCTATTCACTTAAGATTTCTTGATTCATACAGAATTTTATCGGCTAGCCTGGCTACACTGGCCACTCAATTATCTGATGATCAATTCAAAATCACATGTGCTTTGTTTCCAAATCAGGACCTGAAATTAATTAGGCGGAAGGGTGTATATCCATATGACTATGTTACAGATTTTTCTAAATTTGATGAGTCTGCTCTGCCACCACAACAAGCATTTTACAGCAAAATCAGAGGATCTGGAATCACTGATGAAGATTATCACCATGCCCAGTTGATGTGGAACAATTTAAAATGCCAGACATTTGGTGATTATCACATAGCATATTTAAAACTTGATGTGACCCTCTTAGCTGATATACTTCAGGCATTCAGAAAATCTTCCATGCAAAATTATAAGCTGGATCCAATATATTTTTACAGTGCCCCGGGCCTAGCATGGTCTGCAATGTTTTTGAACACTAAAATGCAATTGGATCTGATCCAGGATCAAGACATGTATCTGTTCATGGAGCAATGTATAAGAGGAGGCATGGTGCAATGCTCTCAGAGATATGCCAGAGCAAATAACAAATATATTCCTGATTATGATCCAGCACGGCCATCAAATTATATATTGTATGTGGATGCAAACAGCCTGTATGGTTATGCCATGATGGATAAACTGCCATATGCAGGGCTTGAGTGGGTTGAAGATTTTAATATTGAAGATCTTAAGGATTTTGATGACAGTGACTATGGCCTCTTCTTAGAGGTTGATCTGACAATTCCTGATGATTTACACATCACATTTTCTGATCTGCCCCCAATTCCTGAGGTTCAGTGCTTACCTGGCTCTAAACAGAAGAAATTGATGATGACTGTGGAGCCGAAACAGGATTATGTCATATATTACAAAAACCTCCAGTTCCTGATGCATTATGGTGTTCAAGTGACCAAAGTTGGAAAAGTTTTGAGGTTCAGGCACTCAAGATGGTTGAAGCCATATATTGATACAAATACAGAGCTTCGAACATCTGCAATAAGCCAATTTGATAAGACCTTGTTTAAATTGATGGTCAATTCTGTGTATGGCAAAACAATTGAAAATGTCAGAAAACATACCGATGTTAAAATAATTACTGACCCCAGCCGGAGCAAAAAATTGATTGCAAAGCCTAATTTCAATTATAGAAGAATTTATGATGAAAATATGGCACTCTTCAACATGAAAAAAACAAAAATTAAGTTTGATAAGCCTATTTATGTAGAGGCTGTGATATTGGAATTGGCCAAATTACACATGTTAAAATTGTATTATAATGTGTTGAAGCCTTTATATAAGGATCGTGTAAAACTGATGTACATGGATACTGATAGTTTTGTTCTCAATATTCAAACAGAAGATGTTTATCAAGATATGTCACAGCGTGAATTGCTTGAATATTTTGATAGCAGTGAACATACAAAGATTCAACCCCACAACAAAAAGGTGCCTGGCAAGTTAAAAGATGAGACACTTGGTGATGTTATTGTGGCATTTGCTGGGTTAAGTGCCAAGATGTATAGCTTTGAAACATGTAGTGGTGCTGTTGCCAAAAAGGCCAAGGGTATTGGCAAAGTAACTGTGGACAAAGAGCTTGAATTTGAGGATTACAAAAATTGTCTCAAATCATGTAGCACAATCAGAACATCAGAATCCAGAATTCAGAGTGTGGATCACTTGCTGACTAGCAATATTGTAAGAAAAGTGGCTCTGGACCCACATGATGATAAGAGATGCATTTTATCATGTGGCATACATACTCTACTATGGGGTCATTGTGATTTGAAAAATGGCAATCAATGCCCAATTACAGAGCATGATTTGAAATAAATAAACATGCCTATGAACTTATTTGGGTTCAAAAAACAGGCTATTATGGACCTGCCAACACCACAAGCCTCTTCTGATATAATATCTAAACTAAGTGCTTTGTTAATTATTCATCTGAACAGCATACTTACAGATGTTGATGATGAAACAGGTAAAACATTGTACATATTTAACAATAATTTAAATCATTACCAATTACCTGTAGGTGGTCAATTACAATTTATTACGGTGTAGCGTCAAATCATCGCCGACAAAACATCGCCAACAAAACATCGACGGTACAAAACATCGACGGTACAAAACATCGACAGTATAAAACATCGACGGCAAAAACATCGACGACAAAAACATCGACGGCAAAAACATCGACGGCAAAAACATCGACGGCAAAAACATCGACGCCAAAATCATCGACGGCAAAAACATCGACACCAAAAACATCGACGACAAAAACATCGACGGCAAAAACATCGACGGCAAAAACATCGACGGCAAAAACATCGACAACATCGACGGCAAAAACATCGACGGCAAAAACATCGACGACAAAAACATCGACGACAAAAACATGGACGACAAAAACATGGACGACAAAAACATCGACGGCAAAAACATCGACGCCAAAAACATCGACGGCAAAAACATCGACGCCAAAATCATCGACGGCAAAAACATCGACACCAAAAACATCAACGGGAAAAAGATGGACGGCAAAAACATCGACGCCAAAATCATCGACGGCAAAAACATCGACAGTAAAAAATATCGACGGTAAAAACATCGACGGGAAAAACATCGACAGTACAAAACTTCGACGGTAAAAACATCGACGGCAAAAACATCGACGGCAAAAACATCGACGGGCGGGAAAATCATTTTTTGACAAAGTTTTCCACACTAAGGAATTCATATCTAATCCCGAATATTTTGAGATGGCTACCCTAAATTATAAAGTGTTTCAGTGAAACGAACAATGCGTAATGAGCGAATTCAAGTTGCCAACTTACAGTGCTACCGTACTACCAATGTACAATGGTCATTGTTGTAAGAACGGCCCGCGAGGTCGAAACACGCCCTCTCAATAAAGACATTATTATTATTATTATTATTGATAAAATTACAAACAATGAGGTTGCACAGTGAACGTGATTGTTTAGTTTCTGGTAACCATTTATGACTTCTCGCCGGCAGCGTTTGTGGTCGGGGGAAAGGGAAAGGAAGGCTCCTGCGTGTGAAAGATGAAAAGACCACCGACTATTGTTATTCCTTGTTTATTAGACGCAGGAGACCGAAAGGACCAAATACAACTTGACTTTTCCGTAGTGACTTTCTTTCGGTTCATGCACTGGTATACAACGTGTGCAAGTAATATAACTGCCCCCTTGCAATATTGTCTTGCTCCCTTCCCTTCCAGACATTTTCTCTGGGTGCCGCACCACGAAGCGCCGTCACTGTGTATCGGTACCGCTGTTGTATTTGAATCAAGGGGTCCGAAGTTCGATCCCCGGTGGAGGATAGTTGCACAGTGGTATGGATTCTTTAAACTACAGGTTCAGTTCCGATTAACCCTTCGTGGGTCACACGAGAAAAATTACCTTGTTGATCGCTCACGGTGCCAGAGACCGGACTCTTAATATATGTTAAATTAAAGGTCTAAAACGCCAAATCCTCAATTATATATTGATTAAATATATATTGTTTTTGTTATAAATATATTTGCAAACAATTGAGATTGTATAAAACTACAAATTGCATGTTTCAGTTTTAAAAAAATAAATATACAGTACGAGTACAAAATAAATAATAGGCTATTCCAAATACCGAAAATGTCAATGTTACATGTGCACACATAAAATAATAATAATCGCTTAAGTCCTCTTTATGCACAGAGAAGTTAATCGGGACTGGACCCACAGTTTAAAATAGGATCTGAACCACCATGTGCTTTCACTGGGTATCGAACCCGGGACCCATTGATTACAGGGTAACACTGCGTTTATTGCAGAGACAATTGGAAAAATTAGTTTCTTTTGCAAATAAAGTAACTGGTGATTGAAAGTATTTTTAAATTTTTCACTGCACTCTTACAAATGTTACAGTGATGGGTATCAATGACCATCTGAATCAAACTGTCCATCTAGTGAGTCACTTTCCCTCAGAATATTCGCTCTTCTTCCCTTATGTCCACCTCATCAGGGACGGCGTTCCAGGCGGGCTAGGGGACTGAAGCCCCACAAAACATCTCTGGCTCCCTTCTCCCCAAGATTTTTATAGTGGGTTAGGCGCATTTCGACCAAAAATTGGAAGAACTAGAAGTTTTCTTACTCAATATTTTCAATTAAAAAACTTCCATTTGGCCAATCATAATTCACCAAACTTGCTACAAAAATTGAATCACTATTTTTAGGAATAGGGCTAAAAGCTGCGAAAATATTTATTTTATAAGTAGGAGGACGTTCAACACCTAACGAACCTTTAAGCTTCATTTTCATAGACGTGCGCACAGGGAGGCAAGGGTGGCCGACTGTCCCACCCCTAATCCTTTACTTAGAAATGCAATATAATCTTATTGCAGTTATAATATTATACTCTAAAAGAATGTTACCTATTTTTAAGCCGATACATGTCCAAGCAAATACGGGAGAAGGGGTTGCTTGTATTACTTTGTATATAATATAATTGAACTATTCCACTCCTTTTTGTAGGAAATTTCTTGTTATTAACACTCACTCATACTTTATTCGTTAGCTGAGTTGTGAGCTGTGTTGCTTAATGTGGCTGGCGAATAAATGGCTCATACTTGGAAATTAATAAATTATGTGTAGTTGTTTTGAATCTGAACCTGAGAGATTAATTTAAAGTCACATATAATTTAAACAATGTGATCCTTTTTTTTTAATAATGCAATACATATATAGCTTAATTCCAAGTAGTCCAACAAGGCATATTATCTTCGAAAGCATCTTAAGAGATGCAGGATAGAAACTTATTCCTTTAAAGATCCTACCTGTAACAAGATGGGCTTGTTGTGCGAATGCTACGACAGTCATAAATTCTTTCCGTAAATATTTGACATCAGGAAATAGTCTCAAATACAAGAGTAACTGAAGTGAAGGCAATAGAAGAGGACTGCTTTCGCAAGTGAGAATGGCGGAAGCAAGGGTAGCATTGACCGTCTAAAAGTTTCAAGTTTATTAAAATTTACAAGTCAATGGTACTTTTATTGACCTCTTCGGAACAGAGGAGCAATTTTTATGATTTCACAAATGTGACAGTTGTTTCACAAAATAAAAATAATCTTGGACGCTATTTTTATGGCCTAGAAAACTTTTGAATCCTCCCCAAAAAAGTTAAGCGGCAAGTTCGATTGTGACCCCCTAAAGTTAGATTCCAAGTTACGCCCATGAACTTGGATAGAGAAATTCCTCGTCAAAACAAAAAAATAGATAATACGTGGCAAAATGATGTCTAAAAGTGGAGGCGATTGGTTTCCAAAAAACTGATGGGGGGGGGGGTTACTTTCCCTTGGTACATAAGGTTTAGCATAGTGCGAGAGAAAATGTGGCAAAATGCATGGGAGGAGCAACTGCCCCCTCCCACGCCCCCATAATCTCCGCCACTAGTTAAATGTGAAAGAACATTTTTCTACTTTGCAGCAAATCATGGGTTACCTTCGTAATGGGATTGGTAACTAGACGTTGAGTGCTGTATTTATTCCCTCAAATGTAACAGTTATTTAACAAAATAGTCCTGGATAATATTTTTATGAGATGGAAAAACTTTTTGATTCTCGATTAGTGCAGTGGCGGCGATTAGGTTGGCATGGGGGTGCAGATGCCCCCACACTTTTTGCCGCTTTTGCCCCCGCATTATGATAAACCCTATGTACGAAGAGAAAGTAAATTGTTATTCCCCCCCCCAAGTTTTGGAACCAATCGCCTCCACTGCATTTAACTGTTGATGAATAACACTAAGCTTATAAAGTTCGTTAAAGGCAATTTTGAACGTTTCAACCATTGCAGGCAGTTGCTGGAGGGTTATTATTTCTAATTCCCTTCCATATCACAACAGTAGTGAGTGGCGGAAGATTGTAGCTTTCCGTAGTTCATAAATTCGGAACTTTCTGAATTGAAACGGCCAAATCCAATTAACACATCACTTACTGTCCTTAGTAAGGCTTTCCTTTAATTTATAAATTAATAAATCATAATTTTAATATTCTCTTCACATGTAGCTCTTCTGCTTTCACATGCTGGAATCGAAATGGGCTACTATGACAGTGCACAAATTCTTTTCTAACCTCAGAAATGAGGTTAATATACATCCAACCAACTAAATACTGCAATACGGTGCAAAAATCAGCACGCTTGCGGAATGTAGGCATACTCCTAAGACTCCGAAGAGCATTAAATTGCCCAAGCGTGCTGACTTTTGCACAAATTGCAGTATTTTATAGTGGAATTCGAGCCACTTAATGAAATGTACCCCCACCAGGGACCGAACACGGGTATACTTGGTTACAAGGCAGCAGTCTTATTGCCAGACTACCTGGTTCTGGAACTCAATTTTAATATTTCTAATTCATAGTTTGTTAACTCCTTGATTTCATAACGTCGTATTTCTCTCTCTCGGAATTTTTAGCGAAAAGGATATATGTATACGGTGCATTTCACGGCCGAGGTGGCCGTTGGACGGCGGCTAGCGCGTCGGAAAGTAAGAGCACATCTACCGGCATTTAAACCCACAGCTGTACGCTGACCTTGGCATTGGACACGTCCATGCTTCAGTATCCAGACAGCTGTTGTCCAGTTTGCACGTGTGTGTGCAGTGTTAAATTGTTAACAAGTGTTTTAGATTGTTTTGTTTTAGTTTACGTATTACCAGTTTTTTTCTGCAGTCTAATAATGCCACGCTATCCGTAAAATTTTAAACAACGAATTTTTATATACGACTCTTACGTCATTACGAATACTTGTAGGGAAGTTAGAATGCGTTTCGGAGCAGAATTCCCAGATGTTCCTGTTTCACACAGAGACACTGTTCTGTTACTTGGGAACACATTTTGGAAAATAGGGTCTGCTCTTGTTAAGGTAAAACGGCATGTGCTTACTGAGGATAAACTAGACGACGTTGGAACACGATTGAAACATACTCCTCAGAAATATCTCCGGCGCCTTGCACAAGAAACAGACATATTTCTAACGTCATCGTGGCGAGCTACCAAGCTTTTATACCGGAAGCCATACATCAGAAGAATTGAAAGAAAATATGAAGAAATAAATTGAAGCAATTTCGAAAGAGGAACTGATACGTGTTAGTGAAAATTTCCTATAAATATGTGGGTGCAGGAGGACATCATTTCAAACACCTTTTGTAACACGGTACGTGTTCCTTTTAATTGTAACTGTCGATGCATATTTAATTACATAGCTAGCGGTTGCAGTTACGCGGATGTTGCACCCAGTTTGCCGGAAGACGCGTTCCTACTTCCCGGCGCGCTTTCCGTCGCTCCACGGCCACCTCGCCCGTGAAAAGGCACTGTATAATTATGACACGAATGAGAGAACATTTCTAACACTAATATTGTCGGTACTCGAATGAGGAACTAACTAACAAACAGAAATGAAGCTTAAAGGTTCTTTAGATGTTGAACGTCCTCCCGCTTATAAAAAAATATATTTTCTCACCTGTTAGACCTATTCTAAAAATAGCGATTCGATTTATAGGGGAATTATACACACTTAGCTGTATGCACATATTCTTCGTCACCGTTTGAACCTTCAACAAAACAACAACCCCACAACCACCAAATACATCCAACTATTAAAAAATTGTACCAGTATATAAATATGTGTGTTAAGGAATCACAAAATATAGTTTTCTCACTCAATATTGGCACAAAATCAATGGAAACTGAAATTTTGCTGAACATCCAAGAAACTTAGACTCTGCAAAATTGTCGCGCGGTATTTTTTATGGACCTCCAACTCTCAAAACGCAGGAAAAGTATCGGCCAGTATCTGAAAGTAAAATCCAGCCAGTGGTGGCGATTAGGGGTAAGGGCGAGGGGGGCAGTTGCCAAACCATTTTTCGTCACTTTTGCTCCCGCACTATGCTGAACCTTATCTACAAAGGGAAATATACTGTCTTTGCCCCCCCCCCCCAGTTATGGCACCTTGCCCCACGGTTTTGGAAACCAATCGCCGCCACTGAATCCAGCGGATACTTTCCGATGTCGATACTATTGTTATCGGCCGATACTGATACAACGACATCGGTATAGTCTCAGCCCTAATAGGTATATATTATTTTTGTTAATTAGTTTCACTTTTCTCCACATTTGGCTAATCGTGACGATGAGGATGAGAGATATAATGAAATTGATGGACACTCGCAAAGAATGCACATGCCTAGGCCAGGATTTACGTGTATATATATATATATTCTATATTCCGTGCCATTCCCAGAAACAAGTTCTAGATCCGCCTACGTGTATGGCGACAACCTGTGTATTTATGTCTAACACAAACTAGTAGCAAAAAATTACAGCTAAATAAATTCCAATGGACGGAATTCCTTAAATTATTCTCCTTATTTTCTTAAGTTCATATAAGGGTGTGTATTTTAAAAAATAAAACACGTTGTTTGTTAAAAACACTTCATGCACAATCTACATTTGTGACAAAAATTCTAGCAACCCTTCTGGTGTGACTGGCAGAATTGATATCAGTTGCGGATAAACCCTGATGTTTGGGAGAGACGATGTTTTAAAGGCTTCTGTCCAGTGGCTGTCACAAGGGGTCTGCAGATACCGCTGCCTGAAGGTGGGCGGGGGAGGTAAAGCAAAGGGGTCCTCAGTCGGTTCGTACCATAGTCATCAAGGAACATTTCTTCCACGTCCACAATATAACGAACATACAACGATCCCGTCTATGAAGTTAAAAGCAACTTGCTAGAAAGCAGAAGGAAACATGACACTTCGCATTGTTTACGATTCCATTGTTTGAGCTTTGGAGCAAGAATCAAGTGCTAATAATGATATTGTTTTGATGTCAGAAGGTGTGCGTGCAGCGCAAAATTATCGAATCAATTAAAATACCGCTCTTGCGCAACAACCATGGCTGATAAGAAATCTAAAAACAAGATCGACCAATGTAGGTATGTTTGGTCGAAAGAAAGAAGAACTGTAGCTTCATGATGCTAGTATCACAACAACACTAAATCCAATTCATGGAACGAATCAAGATATAAATTTCACCTGGGCAAGTTGGAGCTTTAGCACCACTCTACTTTCCACCCTGTTACTCATCCACGTCTTTCTACTCTGCTCCTCCTACTTTCCGCCTTCCTTCTATAATAATAAAACATGACTGCATTATAAATTAACGGTTTTAATGACAAAAATTGCGATGTTTTTGGCGTCGATGTTTTTCGTGTCGATGTTTTTGCCGTCGATGTTTTTGGTGTCGATTTTTTGGCGTCGATGTTTTTGGCGTCGATGTTTTGCCGTCGATGTTTTTGGCGTCGATGTTTTTGGTGTCGATGTTTTTGCGTCGATGTTTTTGGCGTCGATGTTTTTGCCGTCGATGTTTTTGCCGTCGATGTTTTTGTCGTCGATGTTTTTGGTGTCGATGTTTTTGCCGTCGATGTTTTTGTCGTCGATGTTTTTGGTGTCGATGTTTTTGGTGTCGATGTTTTTGCCGTCGATGTTTTTGGTGTCGATGTTTTTGCCGTCGATGTTTTTGTCGTCGATGTTTTGTGCTGTCGATGTTTTGTACTGTCGATGTTTTGTACTGTCGATGAAATGTAGGCGATGTTTTTGTTATCGATGTTTTTGCGTCGATGTTTTGACGTATAACCATTTATTACAACCCCTGAGGGTGATGTTAAAATTTCAATAGGGAGAAATATTTATGGAATTAAGCACTCAAACATGATTTCTGGCACTGTATATACTGTTTCTGCTGGTGACTGCTTATATATTGAGGTCCCAGGATCCTATGACAAGCTTATACCTTTTTTTATAGAATTAAGAATCAGATATTCAATAATAAATAACTACTAAATCAAAATGCCTAATGATATATTTGGCAATACAAGACATGAAGATCACAGTGATGAGATTCTGATGCTTGATGTCAGAGTCAAGAAATTAAGAAGTGATTTACAAGCTTTACAAACCACACTCAATGCCAGTCTTCAACTAGAAATTACAAATTTACAATCACAATGCATGGACCCTCTTCTTAAAATTGATTCTGAACTCAAATTGCTGCTTCAGAAATATACTGATTTGGCCACATTGGATAATTTTCAAAGTTTAGAAAAGGCTGTAGCAGCTCTTCAAGTCAAATTTAAGACCCAGGCCACCAACTCTGAGCAATTGAAACAGCAATTGGAAGAGCAGATAAATAATGTCCAGACACAGCTCCAAACAATTGTCAAAAGCATAAAATCACAAGAAGATTTTGATCTAGTGATTTCCACTCTAAAAGAACAGATTCAATCATTACAGATACCTAATCTGGACCCCTTGAACAATGCCATAGCCGAGGTTAAAGAAAATATTGAGACACTTGAAAATTTTATGAACAACTTACCATCTTCTGATGCTTTGAGTGCAATAACTCGGAGTGTTGCCAATATTAAGCTGCAACTTGAAACATATGAAGATTTTGGAAAAATTCAAAGTACCATAACCCATCTTGAGGGTACAATAGCAGCAGTGCAAAATGATTTGACAAATGTACAAGAAACTCTAGAATCCCGATTGCCTGGGATTGTAGATATTCTTGTTAGTGTCCAGCAACAGATCACAAAACTTGAAAACCTCAACACTGAATCTGAGCTATCTCATTTTCATCACTTGATTGATGATATCCAAACAAAACTTGAAATTTTACAACAATCAACACCTACTCAGGCAGATATAGCCCTGCTCCAAGATGCTATGCGAGGTGTGGCTGATGCTTCTGAATTAAACAATGTGAAATTGGCACTTGAATCTTTGCAAAATACTGTATCAAATCTTCCTACATCACAGGAACTTAAAAATATTAAGAGAGCTGTGAATCGCATATTGAAATCAGAAGATATCAAGAATATCCAAACAGAGATCAAACAACTTAGTCAGACAGTGGCCACTCTACCAACCAATCAACATATTAATGAACTGCATGCCCTGTTTGAGGATATCAGAAGACAGGTCCATGATCTTACAACCCAAAATTCAAAATTGGCAGTTGTTGAAAACTTACAGCAAATTGTAGCCAATATCAAGCAACAGCTAGGGACCATGGAATCCAATCAAGCAAATGCTCTATCTGTTTTTGCCACCCAGCTACAAGAAATTGTGCAACAATACAAGAAACTTGCTGTGAACATAAGAATCAAGCCGGGGCACGATGAGATTGTTAGGACCATCAATGAGCATCTTGAATCTGTAACAAGTAGATTGCTCACAGCAGAAAAAGAAATAACAGGCATAATTGAAAATCCTAAACATACAGTAATTCTTGAATTGTACAGTATCCCCAACAAAGAATATGATTCACCATTTACACCAGGCGGCAAAATATATATGCTGTCCCCTGCACAATTTTATTACCAGTTTTTTGTTGGGGGCACACTTAGACCAATCAAGATCAAATATTGGCTTGAGCCACAGGCACACCACTACCCTACCTTATCAATAACAAATGCTGATAATAAACCAAAAATCACCAGTGTAGAATTGGAGGATTTTACAGACCCCAATACATTAGAAACATCTTATGCTGAAGATGATGGCTCTCTGGAATTTAAAATACAAATAGGGGACAAATTATATTTAGAAAATCCTGTAGTATCAGCTGCTGAACACCCTATAGTTGCAATATTCTTGTTTTCATATTATGTCTAGACAAATTATTGTTGATGAATTACACAGACAAGCCAGACATAATTTTAAGAGATTGCCAGTAGTCACAAAAGGCATAGATGATTTATGGCAGAGCGACTTGATTGAGATGGCAAGTGGACAGCTGAAAAACTTAGAGAAAATCAACAAGGGCTACAAGTATCTACTTACTGTAATAGATACATTTTCCAAATTTGCCTGGGCTGTGCCACTCAAATCCAAGACTGGAGCATGTGTTACAGAAGCCATCAGAACAATCATCAATCAGAGTGGAAGATCACCGCGCTATTTGCAAACAGATAATGGCAAAGAATTTTATAATTCACTGTTTCAACAATTTATTAAAAGCCAGTCAATACAACATTATTCGAGTTACAGTGATCTCAAGGCCTCAATTGTAGAGAGATTCGACAAAACCCTAATAAATCTTATGTATAAACAATTTACACTTCAAGGTAATTATAAATGGATTAATATTCTTCCAGAACTTCTACATAAATATAACAACTCGGTCCATTCCACAATCAACATGAAACCCTCTGAAGTAACTTCATCTGATGAGCAAAAATTGATCAGGACTGTTTATTATCCTAGATACCAGCCAACAACAAGAAAAGCCAAATACAAGATTGGTGATCAAGTAAGAATCAGCAAATATAAGCACTTATTCAAAAGAGGCTTTACAAGAAACTGGAGCACTGAATTATTTAGAGTGGTTCAAGTTAAACCTGGGACCCTTAACACATATATAATAAAAGACCACCGAGGAGAAATTCTCAAAGGCAGGTTTTATGAAGAAGAGCTCAGCAAAACTAAACAGCCTGACACATATCTCATAGAAAAAATCATCCGCAGAAAAGGCAACAAGTTATTTGTCAAATGGCTAGGACTTCCAGAACACAGCTGGATCGATGCAAACAAAGTGATAATATGAGCACCTGGGATGTTATAAAGAGGCTGCCAGAACCTGAACAGCAGAATAAGAGAAATGGCAAGTTGCTGCCTGATAATATTAGGTGTCTTATTGTTGGGCCATCTGCTTGTGGTAAAACTACACTAATGATTGATAATTTTTTATTGGCACCCAACTGGTTAGACTGGAAAAACAGGCACTTGTATATCTTCTCTAAGAGCTTGGAACAATTAAAATATCAGCAGCTGATGAAGCTATATGATGGATTGGATATTGCCACTTTTGAATCAGATGTTAAGCCACTCCATGAATGTCTCGATAATTCTGTTGTTGTGTTTGATGACATTATACTGGATAATCAAAACAAGGTTAGACATTTCTTTACACAGGGCCGGCATAAAAACATTGATTGCTTCTACCTGGCACAGACTTTTTCAAAAATACCCAAGCAGCTGATCCGAGACAACAGCAATTTTATATGTGTGTTTCATCAAGATCATACCAACCTCAAACCCATTCATGATGAATATGTAGGTGGGGACTTGAGCTACAATGATTTTTCCAAGTTTTGCAGTAGGTGCTGGAACCAGGTCAGTTATGGGTTTGTCACAATTGATATGACAAGAACACCTAATACTGGTAAATATAGAAATAAAATCAACAATTTTCTAGACATTGAAATATATATAAATAACCATGAAAAGGCCAATTATTGATGATCTTAAATTAAGAGATTATCTTGTAAAAAGATTTAAGGGTTGGAAATCAGAGAACCGAGGTTTTTATGAGCAACACAAGCGCACAGAACAGCCTATTATTGATGCTATTGGTGAATTAGGTAAAAATATCAAAACTGTTACAGAGCAACATCAAAATTTGATCACAGAGCTTGTACCTGTAGCTGCAAGAAACATATTAGATTATCCATTCACCCCACTTTCTAGTATTCATACACCTAGTCCTATTGCTCCTCGAAGAATTGAAGCTACTCAGGATCCTATTGAATTGGGTCTTCTTGCTCAAAAATATTTAAGCACACCTAAAGACAACGAAGATGAGGTTTTTGGCTTATATGCTGACACAGAGCGTGATGGTAGCATCATACATAGAATTGGCAATTTCAGAGTAACATTTATGGGAGATGATATAATTGTATATTCAGAATCTCATCTTGGAGAAAAATGTGGTTTTCTTAAGTATCTCGGAACACCTGGATTGTGGGAACTGATGACTAGGAAAAGGCCTGGCAGCTATACAGATCAAGATTATGAGCACTACAAAGAAATATTAATAAAATCAGATGGTCTGTACCAGAACAATGATCCCACACAAAAAAGAGTCAAGTCTAGCAGTGGAGCAAAATATAACAACTTCATCAAGCCCATATGGTCACAGATCAAGACTGGTAGTGGAATCAAACAATACAACACCCTGCCTAAAGAATTTGTGTGGGTTGATGATGTCAGGAAACTTGTAGATAGGTTATTGGTGATAGCTCGGGAGGAAAATGCTGGCAACCACAATTTTTACAATGAAAAGGTTGGAATTATGGACATGATAAGCACAAAATTGTCTAATTTTATAGTAAATGACACTAAGGGGATTGGATATCTTATAAAAATTATTAATACTCTACCACCTAAATTTTGGAATATTTCTGAGTGTCGGGGGCTTGTTAATGACATTATAAACAAGCTGCCATTTGAACTACACATTCCAGGATATCAGTATTGTGGTCCAGGCACAAAATTGGACCATAGATTAAACAGAGGTGATCCTGGTGTTAATCCCCTAGATGCTGCTTGTAGAGACCATGACATAGCATACAACACACATTCTGATCTTGACAAGAGACATGTTGCAGACAAGAAATTAGAAGAGGCTGCATTTGGTAGATTTGTAAGCAAAGATGCTTCTTTAAGTGAAAAAATAGCAGCATTGGGGACCACCATAGCTATGAGCACCAAACAAAAACTGGGGTGGGGGTTGTGAATATATATATAATAAACCTAGGATGAAGGCCAAGGGTGTTATGTATCAGGTACCTTATGCAGGTCTTAAATCTCTTAAAACTATTGATAGCCTTTTAACCAAAAAGCAGCGCAAGAAAAAAAGCTCTTGTCTTGCAAAGGGCCATGGTATGAAATTGTTGCTTAGTACCCCCCAATTAAAAAAATTACAACAATCTAGGAAAAAATCACATGTGGGGGGATTTATATTTACTATCCCGGCCATCTTAGCAGCACTTGGGGCTGTTGGGAGCTTGGCTGGGGGATCAGCCGCCATAGCAAAAACAGTAATAGATGCCAAGAAAAATAGGGCAGAATTAGATGAGCAGAGGCGCCATAACCAGGCCATGGAGAAACAAGGGAAAGGTGTTAAGAGAGCCATGAATAAGTTTAAAAAAAACAAGAGCCGCTTACAAACCAAGATATTGAAGCTTTAATCAAGCCACTGGGCATCAAACATTTTAGAGGTGTGTACATGTCTGATTCTTTACCAGAACAACCACTCAACAAAGAGTGTGGCATTGTTAATTTGGATAAGTACAAAAATCAGGGCACTCACTGGATCTGTTATCTTAAATATTTAAACAATAAGGCATTTGTGTTTGATTCATTTGGAGGTGTTCCACCTGAAAATTTAATAAAATATCTAAATTCAGCTAATCTTTATTACAATAATACCCGTGTTCAAAACTTCAAAGATGTTAATTGCGGACATTTGTGTTTATCTGTTCCTAGATATATGTCTCAAATAAATAAACCATCAATTGAAAATTTTCAAAAAGCCTTGTGGTATCTGAAACATCATGGGGTATTCCATCTCACCAGCCAAAATTCAATATTGAAACTCAAATTACATGATGACATAGTGTATCCCAAAACAATAGCTCTCAGAGCATTTTATGGCATGTACTTGATCCCTAATATTACACACCACAACAACACAATTGCAGTATGGAATCAAAAAATTGTCATCACTCCAGGGCAGTATAATCTGTCCACTCTAAATGCTCAATTACCCAGAGGTGTAGTGTTAAGTCAAAATTCTGTCACTCACAGAGTAGAGATTGTATCTGCCACAGAAACAGTGGATCTGGGTACTATAGGAGAGCTGTTAGGCTTTGAGAACAACACAAAACTTGAACCAGCCATCAAACACACTGCTATTAATATACCTAAATTCTTAGCCATAGAGACTCTAAATATTAACTGTAATGTGGCCGAGGGTATGATCACCAAATCAAATGGCATAGGCACTCACAAACAAACTGGCATCATTGCAACATTCAAACCTAATTCTGAATTTATGGAGCCCATCATCTACAATCCATCCCCAACATTATATTTTCCTGTGTGTCATAATAGAATAGATTACATTGAGTTGATGGTCACTAATGAAAAAGAAGAATTAGTTGATTTTGCTGGAGCCACAACAACTGCTATCATAGAGATTAATATTTAAATAAAAATACATACAAGAAGAAAATGGAAAATATTGAGAGTTATGAGCTACAATCATTCCCCCCAAACAGGAGGACCTTTGCAAATTTAAATCAACCCAACACAGAGATTGAGGTTGATCTTGATGTAGGGGATGGCTTTATACACCCCCACAGAGCAGATCTATACATCAAATTTGATGTTGTAAAGCTCGATGGTACAGATTATCCGGCAAATTCAAATATAAGATTGGTGGATAATTTTGTGCCACATCTGTTCTCTGAAATTGAGATCAGAAAGCATGGTGTTGTTATAAACAGAGTAGATTATCCCGGCATTACCTCCACAGCTTTGGCCACACTAAAATTATCCAAAACCGAGGCTTCTTACTACAAAATAGGTGGATTTGAGGCTGGTGATAAGATATTATCTAAAAGCCACACAGTGCTGTTCCCCATGCGCCTGTTGCCAGGATTCTTCTCAGATTACAAAGATATTATGTGGAAGGGTGGTTTAAGAATCACATTTAGAAGAGCTGCCAATGATAATAATGCTTTGATGAGGTACAGTACATTAAACTCTACAGGGGAAGCTATGCCTAATACCCTACCTGATGAGGGCAAGTGCCCTATTCAGACTATGGAGCTAAGAATCCCGGTTGTTGAATATGAGGCCAGTTATGCTCTTAAATACAAAGCAGATATAATAAAAAATCCACAGGTTCCTTTACAATTTTATACATATCAATGTGTACAGAAGCCCGCAACTGGTACTTATTATGAGTTTGATGCTACAAATTCATTCTCCAGTATACAATATGACATGCCAGATTTTGTGGTGGTACTGTTTCAGACTGGAAGACACAATAATCAGGAAAAAAATTCAAGTAAATTTGATAGCTGCAACATCAAGAACATATATCTTAAAAATGGCAGAAATGAGGTATTTCCTAGAGAAAATTATAATTTAAACATGTCCAAGGATGATTTCCTCAAATTATATGAAGCATTTACAGCATAAAAAAGGGTCACTACTGGCAATACTGACATGTATTACACACCAGATGAATTCAAAGCACAGAGACCCATGTTTGTCATCAATGCTTCAAAAAGGAAACAAGTTGTGGTGAATGACAGGACAAACATTAAAATTATCTGTGAATTCCACGATACACTCCCCGATGACACCATATGTAGTGTTATTCTTATAGGTGAAAAATCATATGTTTATGATGTAAGAAATGAGAGAGTCACAGAGCAATTCTAGAGGGGGTCTCTGCATATTACATTGTTTTAATATTAGATAAACAAATTGAACCTGGTATCCAATTGAACTTAAACCGGAAGTGGACCGGAAGTAAATATGTGTGTGTGTGTGTGTGTGTGTGTGTGTGTGTGTGTGTGTGTGTGTGGGTGTGTGTGGGTGTATGTGTAGGTGTGTATGTATGTGTGGCTTTTTGGCCTAGTTTTAAGTGTGGCCAAAAAAAATATCAAGAGGGGCATATTTTTAACAAATTTATGGACAACAATCTCACAGAAGTGCCTTTTATAAGTGTAGGCAAATCAATCTGAGGGGGTCATACTTTCTCGGAAAATTCCCGAGGGCATTTTTACAAAAATCTTGGATTAGACAGAGTTCCACACTTGAGCAAAAAGCTCATATGGGCATGTTGAGCTTGTTTTAAGTGTAGGCAAATCTGCTTGAGGGGGGTTCATACTTTATCGCGCCAATAATAGGACCAATTACACTACTGCCCTACGAGCCGTAGTGAAATTATTATTTAATCTGCGTAACACTCCATTAGACTATTTTTCTTCTATAGTTATTTGTTGGCAATAGGTCACTAAAATGTCAGCTGTTACTGTAAATTGTTTGACGCCGAGCGCGATGAGAGGATGGTTTTCGGACTCGCCACCGGAGTTCGCAGCTTCGAATCCCTGCCTAGGCATTGGTGTTCGTTATAAGTATGTCCCTTAATCAATTTCATCTAATTATCAGTCACCCTCATCATCGCAAAGAGTCAAAAAATGACAGGAAAGCGACGTAAAATAACTAACTAACTAACTCTCTAGCCTTCTTAAACCCGAAGGTTCATGGCTGCAGCAACACAGGCCTTCCATCTGTCACTATCTTGAGCAAGATCTATATACTCTTTTCCATCCCTACCGATTTCCTTTAGGTCCATCTCAACGTTGTCCCTCCATCTTCGTCTTGGCCTTCCTGCAGGTCTCTTGCCATCAGGTTTCCCAACAAGAATCCTGTAAACTCCTCTTTCCTCTCCCATTCGTCCCACATGGCATGCCCACCTAAGTCTTCTTGATTTAATTATTCTAATAATATCTGGACATGAATACAAATTATGTAGTTCTAAATTATGTAACCTACTCCACTCAGCTGTCTCCTCATCCCTTTTAGGTCCAAAGATTTTCCTAAGGATCTTATTTTCAAATACTCTCAATTTATGTTCCTCTTTCAATGTAAGGGACCAATTCTCACACCCATATAATACTACAGGCAAAATTACTGTTTTGTATATTTTAACTTTTAGTTTCTTAGATATTAAATTAGAAGACAAACGTTTATGAAGAGAGAAGTAACATGCATTTCCTGAATTAAGCCTACTTTTTATTTCCTCTTTAATATAATTTTCATTTGTTAATATTACTTCTAAGTATTTGAATTTGGAAACTGGTTCAAATGAGTTGTTATCAATAATTAGATTTTGATTATTACCCAACACTTGGTTTCGGCCTGTAAGCATATATTTAGTTATCTCTTTGTTAACTTCCAAACCTATCTCTTTAGCAGTTTTGAAAAATATTTTAGCATTATTCTTAATTGTATTTACATCATTCCCTAATAAGTCTACATCATCTGCATATGCTAACAACTGAGTCACACCATTTAATTTTAGTCCTTCTTTAGTTTCTTTTACCTTCCTAACAACATATTCTAAGGCAAAATTAAAGAGCAATGGAGATAATGCATCTCCTTGTTTTAACCCATCATGAATTGTAAATTTGTCAGACACATTAATACCCACACGAATTTTACTTTCTGTTTCACTGGTGCATACTTTTATCATACTAACGAGCTTCTTAGGTATTCCAAACTCTACTAATATATTACATAATTTATCTCTTTTGACCGAATCATATACTTTTTTTAAATCAATGAATAGCTGATGGACATTTTGATTATACAGCGTGAGCACAAAAACACTCCCTGGTTTCAAGATATCATAAAATTAAAAGTTACTTGAATATTTTGATAAAATTGATATCCAAAGCTCAGGTAACTCAAAATGTTTTAATATCTTTCTTTTCAGAATCGCTAGTTGTGAATTCGGTAGCTAGAGGGCAGTAACATCGAAAATGGCTTTCACTCCGCTGCAAAGAAGCTGGTGCGTGTTAGAATTTGCCAAAACAAGCAGCGTTCTGAGAGTGCAGTGTGCATTTAAACGGAAGTTTAATGTTGATCGACCTACACACAAATCCATTCTGCAGTGGCATAAAACATTTGTTGAGAGAGGATGCATTTGTGATCAAAGAAAAGAACATTCTGGCCGACCGTCCATCTCTGAGGAAATTGTGGAGCGTGTGCGAGAAGCCTTTGTACGCAGTCCCACAAAATCAACACGTCAAGCCAGCAGGCAGTTGCAGGTGCCACAAACTACCGTAAGCAAGATTTTACGGAAGCGTTTGCGTTTTCACCCGTACCGGCTGCAATTGGTTCAAAAGTTATATCCACAAGACAAGGTAAAGCGACGTGAGTTTTGCGAGACTATCAACACTTTAATGGAGGACGATGAAACCTTTCTGACAAAGATCATTTTTAGTGATGAGGCGACCTTCCACTTGAGTAGAAAAGTGAACAGGCATAATGTTAGGATCTGGGGAAGCGAGCATCCGCATGCCACTCTTGATGTGGAACGTGACTCACCCAAGGTGAATTTTTTTGTGCAGTGTCAGAGCGTCGAGTGTACGGTCCGTTCTTCTTTGAGGGGCCAACAATCACAGCTGAAAGCTACTTAACAATGCTACGTGACTGGTTAATTCCTCAACTTGCTGCAGAGAGAGGTGAATACATTCTACAACAAGATGGAGCGCCCCCACACTGGCATCAATCTGTACGCAGCTTTCTGAATGACAACCTCCCACACCGTTGGATAGGACGAGCTGGACCCAATGATCAAAATCTATGCAAGTGGCACCCACGATCACCGGATTTGACAGTTTGTGACTTACGTCCTTTGGGGGTTCGTGAAGGACCAGGTCTATGTACCTAAACTACCCATAACCTTGAATCATCTTCAGGAACGCATCAGTACAGCTGTCAACTTCATCACACCGGATACGCTTGAGAAGGTGTGGTTGGAGCTGGATTATCGTCCAGATATTTCCCGCGTAACAGGTGGCGCGCACATTGAGCATTTGCAATTCCAATGAACACCACGAAAACTTTATGAGTTTTTACAACTACTGTGAATATTTCTGTAGAATACTACTTTTGGTATTAAAGTTATACCCTTTCAAAACCAGGGAGTGTTTTTGTGCTCACACTGTATTCCCACTTTTTTTCAAGTATCTGTCTGATGTGAAAAATTTGATTTGTAGTTGATCTGTTATGTTTAAATCCACATTGATAATCACCTATAATTTTATTAGCATATGAGGTTAGTCTTGTTAAACGAATGTTAGATAATGTTTTTTATGTTGTTGAGAGAAGAGAAATTCCACGGTAATTATTGCAGTTTATTTTATCACCTTTTATAAACACAGGAACAATTATGGATTCTTTCCACTGTTGAGGGATTTCTTCTTTATTCCATATTAAACAAATTAATTTATGTATTTGACATATTAACAAATTTTCATCATATTTAATCAACTCAGCTGGTATTAAATCAATGCCAGGTGCTCTGTTATTCTTTAGCCTTTTAATAGCATCTTTAACTTCAGTCAAGTTAGGTTCTGGAACTAAAGGTTCTGCTGTGTGTACTTCATTCACTTCTGATTTATCTCCTACATGGACATTTAAAAGGTCATTAAAGTAGTTCTTCCATCTATTTAGAATATCGCTTGGGTCAGCTAGAAAATCACCGTCTTTATATTTTATCAAGTTTACTATAGGTTGCCACCCCTTTCTAAATTCATTTAACCCTTTATATAAATCTCTGATATTTTTGTTTTTGCTGTTTGTTTCAATTTCGTTAATTTTGCTTTTCAAGTAATCTCTTTTTTTACTTCTAAATGTGCGGTTAACTTCTCGCTTTATTCTATTATAATTGTTTAGATTTGTATCATCAGAGTTATTTAACCACCTATGTCTACCCTGATTTCTTATTTCTATTAGATTATGACATTCATTATCAAACCATGGCTTACTTTTCCTTGGTTTATTGTATCCTATACTTTCTTTAGCTGCTGATTCTATTGCATTACGTATGTGCTCCTAATTCTTATTTACGTCTGTTTCATTTTCATCATCATTTGAATCCTGCAAAACATCAAATCTATTTGACAGTTTAATTTGGTAATCTTTCTTAATTCTTTCATCAGCAAATTTTCCTGTATTAAATTTTAGAACTTTTAGATTTTGTTGCTTATGATTTATCACTGAGAGTTTTTCTCTGAATTTAGCAATTACTAAATAATTGTCACTGGCACAGTCAGCACCTCTATTTGTACGAACGTCAATTATACTAGTATGCCTTCTCTTATCAATGAGAATATGATCTATCTGATTATGAGTTTTACCATCTGGAAAAGATCAGGTATATTTATGTATATCTTTATGTTTAAAAGTGGTACTTTTCACAATTAAATTCTTTGAGGTTGCAAAACTAATCAATCTTATACCATTATCATTACTTAATTCATGAAGACTTTCTTTACCAATCGTGGGTTTAAATGTCTCTTCTTTGCCAATCTGTGCATTACAGTCACCTAACAGAATTTTCATATCATACTGAGAAAATTTATCAAAGACCTGTTCTAACTCTGTATAAAAATCCTCTTTAGTATTATCATCTCTATCTTCCGTTGTTGCATGCATGTTTATTAAAATAATTTTACAACACCTACCCTGTAAAACTGCATATGATATCCTATCATTAATAAATTCTACTGTTTTAATAGCCGAGATAATTTTATTATTTATGAAGAAGCCTGTTCCAAAATTATGATTTTCAGTACCACCATAGAAAAAAGTATAATTTTTAGTTTTACAATTTCCTTCTCCTGGCCACCTAACTTTCTGGACAGCTACTACATCTAATTTATACTTAACTATCTCATTAACTGTACACTGAAATGTCACAGGCCGGTAAAGGCTCAGAACATTCCAGATGCCTAATTTAATATCCTTATTCCTAATGTAGATCTTATCCTTAGTCCAGGGAACTCCCAAAGTAGTCCCCACCCGGAGATCCGAATGAGGGACTATTTTACCTCCGGAATATTTTACCTTGGGAACATCCATGGCCTTATATTGCTGTTTCTTGACGTCTTTTTACAGTGCAGAGTTGTCAGATCTACGCCTAACCCCCAAGATGAATGGAGGACCGCACCTGTCGTTGGTCAGCGGATCCCTCGGATCTAGCTGGGAGGATCACATTGTAGTCCACCAACCATACCCCACTTCTGCCGATTGTGGGACGCTCATAGAGCCATGACAGGACAGCTCTGTAAATCCCAACAGAGCAAAATGTTGACAATTTCAATCTGCTGGTTGAATATAGTGTAATCTAAAACGTAAAATAACAAAATAATATTAATTATTTTAATCATATTGGCAGACACAGAGACAGATCAATCACAATGTTCGATATTTTATTACAGACAACTTCGTACTTCTTCAGTCCTTCGTATTTCATCTTCGTATCTGTTGGTTTGTTCGACTAATCGAGAGGTGTCGATTTGTTCGACTGTTGAATAGGCCAAAGGGTGTCCTAATCAGAATATTTATAGGTGTATCAGCAAATCGTTAAATTATTACAATAATAATAATAATAATAATAATAAAAGGAAGAACATCGGTTATAATTTAATCTTGGCTTCCACCTTCACAGAAATCGGCGCCTATGACTGCAACCACTAGAAGTTTCAAAAGTGAAAGGACAAAACATTCCTCAGCATCTTCTCAGTTCGTCCCCCAAACCTTTAGCATGCAATTACACAGGGCGTTCTAAAAGTTACACGTAAAATTATGATTTTTCATTTAACCCATCTAATCGGCAGCCTCAAACCCATCGAATACTACACATGGCCCATATTGGTCGCATATAACAGATTAACATCCTATCAGTATCACTGTTTGAACAGTGGCTGTTGAATGACTGTTTACTTTCAACTTCCTATCGCTATATGGAACAGTAACTCATGTTAAGTATATTTAGAAATATCTTTGTTGTAAAGGATGATATCAATGTTAATATATTTTTTAGTATTATAGCACTAATTGAAATAACGCCTGACTTTTATTAATACTATCTTACTTTCATTAATATTAGTTCATTGCTCGAATTATTATTGGCTATCAAGAACCTATGCATAGTATTTTGTTCTGAATGTCTTGTTTCACTCAATATTGAAAGAAAAAACATTACCCGATAATACAATTGTTGGGAAGTGTTGCAAATGACCAGTACGTCATTGTAGACTCAAATTATTTCAGTGATTTGATAAGATGTAAAGGCTTGTGTGGAATTGATTAACTCGCAGGAAATGAGCTCTGTTTGAAATGGATAACTGTAAATGCTGGTGGAATTTCATACTGTTTGGCGGCATTTATTGTGCAATTTTAAATTAGTTTTCGGTTAGAGTTGGAACTGAAGGGAGAGATGATGGGTGAATTTTCCCCCTTCAGTGTTTCTTTTCGCAAAATCTACATTCGTTAAGTTCATTTACAACAGCTACGTCAAACTCAATTCGTGATTAGGGTCGCATAACTAAAGTCAAAACTCTCAGGCACGCGCATCTCGAACCTCAATTCCTTGAAATCCAAAAATAAGGGGTTCGTCCCCAGAGGGGAGAATCAGTACTCCAGTGATTACTCTTACAGCATCGGTATATTACACAAATTATACATAGAGTCCCCCCAAGTGCCGAAAATTAGCAACAGGAAGGTGATTAAAAAACCATAAGGGGTAATTTCCCTTTATTTTCCTTCACATACCGCCATGCTTAGAACAAAATAATTACACAATTACATGTGTATATTTGTAATTAAAAATATTTTAATTATATTCCTTATATATTTTATTGACATTTGCTTCAAATATGATTTGGTTACAATTGTCCAAACATATTGGCAAGAAACAGTCTATGGACAATTCTAGATTCGTTTCCGAGATATTTGACACCTTTTCTTTTAAAAAAACGCTACCTTCTGAATGAAGACATTTTCTTCGGATATCAACCGAGAAAACATCTTCATTATTCCCTTCAAGAATTATAGCTCGCTTCTTGATGTCCACAAGTTATTGTGAGCAGAAAACTCAATGCAGACAACAAATTTTCGTCGGCCATTCTTTGTCGTTAGGCTGTTTTATTAATATTCATAATGGAGAACAAATGTTCATATGAGTAAGTGCAGCCAAACATCTCTAACCTCCAGCTCCAAATTGCTTATTACAGGGTAATGCTGTGGAAAACATGAGAAGAATCTGGGAACATCCAACTCATGATATTTCTCTTTCAATACTGAGTCACATTGTAATCCATTAAGATCCATTTGAAGGTCAGGACCTGGACACACACACAGCATCAAAAGAAAACGAAGCAGTGAACAAAGTTGTTGGCGGCAAAATTGCTCTAAATAAACTATATGCGACATTATAACTGCTAGTCAGCCGTTCGTCGGAAACGAAGGTCAAAAAAACATAGTTGCTAATTCGGAAAGGTATATTCTATGTCAAGTCATCTTATGTAACGAGAACAATAGTAACTGAACTTACAGTTTAATGAAGACAATCATTGTCCAAATCTTCCATGATAGAAAATCTTGAGATTCAAACAAAGAAAGTTAGTAATGTATAGTTGTTCTATTCACTAAAATAGTTAAAGAGGAAAAAGGAACAGGTAAGAGACTTCGCATATTTGGGAAGCTATATTTCACAGTTAGAACAGCAAAAAGATGTTGAGAAAAATATAATAAAATACAATAAATTAAATGGAATTTTGCAAAACAAACGAGAAATTAATTCAAATTATATACCATAACATAATTTCAAAACCAGCTCTTCGGTGCCGTGCTGTTAGCGAACGTGCTCTTAGCGAACACAGTTACGGAAGGATTTGCAGGTGCGTGCTGTTAGCAAACACGCTAACTTGTCCTGTCTAATTTGTCCTTGAATCTGGTCAGCATGCAAGTGTTGCCCGTGTTAAGCCAACTTCCGTGGAGAAACACCTCATTGGCTGGTGAATCTTGGCCTGACCTGACTCATCTCTGACAATTCTTCAATCGGGTCTTCCTTGTCGCACAACAGATTTGCTACCTTGTGTTCTGACGTCAGACGAGGAATGCCTACGAGGTTAGGTTAGGCCTGTTAGGTTACGTTCCATTAGCATAAATACGAGTGCAATGACAAATTATTTTTTTAGGCTAAGAGAACTAAACATAGCTAGCCTAACTTAACAACGTAGGCATTCAGCCATGTTCC
This sequence comes from Lepisma saccharinum, assembly GCF_977018435.1. NCBI lineage: Eukaryota > Metazoa > Arthropoda > Insecta > Zygentoma > Lepismatidae > Lepisma > Lepisma saccharinum. The sequence goes on from NC_139232.1 coordinate 9,219,781, forward strand.
AAATTAGGCAGGGAGAACTTGGAGTCTCTAGCGGTAAAAGGAAGAAGACTTACATGAACATCGACACACACCAGGATGAAAATAGCTTTGAAACAACTGAAAACTGATAATAATATTTACAAATGTCTTAGGAAGTTGTCCTTTGTACAAGAAGTAACCTCGGTTGATTAACATTTCCTATGTAAAATTTGATTTTTAAGGAAGATGAAATATATCAATATTTTAACAAAATCTTTCATATACAAAAATCAAGTATTATACATAATTTTGTTAATAGTAGAATGTATTTTACTATTTATTTACTTTTGTTTTGTATTGTGTCCCACCCAAGACAGCAAAAAAACAACTAATTTCGACTTTAACTGTTATATTTCCCCTTCACCTCCAATAGAACATTGGAAAAAAAAACTAAATTGTTGAGGATCTTCATTTAGCTAATTTCCAACACAAAATGATTATAAGATATCACTGGCAACACATGCATGTTGACCACTTGCAAGGACAAACAAGACAGGGCAAGTTTGTGTGTTCGCTAACAGCACGTACCTGCAAATCCTTTCCTTCCGGTGTTCGCTAAGAGCACGTTCGCTACGAGCACGCAATCGGCTCTTCTATGTATGTATGTATATGGTAGCGAATGTTGGACTCTTCGTCAACATGATGAAACTAGGATAAATTGTTCACAAATGAGATTTTTTTATTTGAAGAGTAACTTTACGATACAAAATTAGAAGTGAAGAAATCTATCTAAAATTGTCATTTAACCAATGTTCAATTTTTGTAGTCGAATAACGAGCTTTGGTTAACCGGATTTGGATGAAGAAGAAGAAGAAGAAGAAGAAGAAGAAGAAGAAGAAGAAGAAGGAGAAATGCAAAGAAATAGTTTATAATAGTTTCGAAACAGTTCAAGAGATTCAGAAAAAATAATAAAGCACCTACCTATTCTCTATTCTTTGTAGGGTCGAAGCTAATGTAATCAAAACCACGTGACTTTCAAAAGTCGTAACTGTACAATTTTTTTTATAATATATAAGGTTCCACAACCTCGCTATAGTAAGCTACGGTGAGCGGTGTGACTTTATCATGCGCACTATATTCCTATGTGTAACTTTCTGTTCAGCCTTCATCTGAATAACAACTGGGTTATCTCACAAGCTACGTGCATTTCATTACATAGAGGTTATTCGTACGGCGGACAGAGAATAGAATGTAGCGGCGTACTTAGAGGAGGAATCTATGTCATCAAACAAGAAATGATGTGGTTTACATCACTTCTTGTCTAGAATGATAGATTATATTATTTAACGTCGCTTTTCTGTCACTTTTGGCTAATCGCGACAATGGTGTTGAATGATGATAAGATGGCATGGATGGAATCAAAATGAAAAACACCTATAGACGTTACAAAACAAACCCTGAAAGAGGATTGTACTGACTATGGATCAAGACGCCAAAACCTCGTTAACCTGCAAAATGCAGTCCAGTGTGTACTACGTGAAAGAGAGGTTAACATTTGAGTGCATTCTTGACTTAAAGAAACTTAATTTGTACAGTATGATCCTTAAATTAGCAGTCTTATTTCTTACAGTATGATCCTTAAATTAACAATGCCTTATTTTGTACAGTATGATCCTTAAATTAGCCCTTAAACGCATAGCGTTACCATATGGTAACGCTCAACATTAGCACACTTTCGTGCTAGAGGCTTGTCTATATTGAGTGTGTAGGCAAACCTATTTCCAGAAATCGCTCTAGTAAGCATAAAGCTTGCATTTGAGACCATTTGTTTCGGTCAAGATAATGGCATTGTTGCGAGAGAATGTATTTGTTATGACCTTCCATTTTTTATTCAATATGCCATACACTGGAAAGTTATTATAGTGTTTTTATCTGATTGTCTTTCATTACGTAGTTCTGAATGTTTTCAGTATTTAGTAAACAAATGTAATTAAAAACTTATGAAGTTTCCTGTTCAAGAATTTGCATCACTTGCTCGATTTTTGCTCATAACGGTGGCGTTACCATATGGTAATGCTATGCAGTTACAGTAGCTACAGGCCTATTCAACAATTACTTCATTTATTCTTTTATTATTGCATGTACAGCAAGAAATTTAAGTTTTAAAGGATTTCTCGTCTTTTGCATGGTTTATTTATTTATATTGCTTATAAGTTATATTTTATTTTAATAATAATATAAATAATAATAATAAATAGTATGTATAATAAAATAATAGTAATAATAGATGACCATTTCATGGAACATTTTGTGCCTGTTCAGTAGCTCAGCCTTTTTGAGTCTGTTATCCCGTATTATGGAAAACATTTGTGCAAGCTATTTATTACAGGTAAACCTATAAGATTTGGTTACAAAGCCTGCCTGGTGCTTGAAAACCTTCCGTGGATACCTCTTTCGTTTTGATATCTATCAACACAAGAGTATAAGAAGATTCCACTGACATTGAAAACAAATTTAGAAAAACCGCAGCTCCTTTCATCCATATGCTACACGAATTTCCCCGAGACAAAAATTCTCCCAGCTTGAATTTGGATGGATATCGCTCAAAACTATATGACATCATTTCGTGTTGCGCCTAAGGGAGCTTGGCGGCCCATTACAACACAAAGGAAGGTTTTGAAACATGTGTGATATGCTGGTGGTCCACCAGTAGTGTTCGTATTGGACATATCAAATATGTGGTTGGACTTCACGTTCCATGTTTCATACGTTTCTATGACAAGGGCCTCCCCGATGGCATAGTGGTAACGTCATTGCCTTGTAATCAAGGGGTCCCGGGTTCGATACACCTGAAGGTACATGGCACATTGGTTTTGATCTCACTTTAAAGTGTAGGTCCAGTCCCGATTAGCTATTCTGCGCATAAAGTGGACTTAAAACTTCAATTCAACTCAATACAAAGTTTCTATGACAAGTGAATATTAAAAAATGATAAATAATATGTGAATATAGAGTAATCATTATGTACTAAATAGATACCTCAGCACCTTTAGCTCAAAAAATGTGAGATTAATGTACAATCAATCTATAATACTTGTATTATTTTAAAAAATAATCAAATTTTGAAAGTAATTTTAAGGTTATTTAAAAAAAATCCAAGTTTTCAATAATAAATCAATTTGTAGGGGTGAACGCATAGCGTTACCAAATGGTAACGGGGCATAATTCGAAAAGGGAGGATGAAAATTTTAAAAAAATGATTCAAAATCACTTATTAGTACATAACAACAGGTATTAGACTAAAAACAAGAAAAAATTGACAACAAATAATTCATGCGTTTAAGGGTTGGTTAACTATGTCATTTTGTACAGTATGATCCTTAAATTAACAATGTCTTATTTTGTACAGTATGATTCTTAAATTAACAATGTTTTATTTTCTACAGTATGATCCTTAAATTAACAATGTCCTAAGATAAAATCTCATTATAAGAGTATAGAATGCAGACTGGAAAAGCATACATGCCCTCCCTACCATCCGCCAGAAATGAAATTGTAAGTACTAAATTGATTTGATTTGGTTTATTTTACTTCCGTTCACATTTCTACCACTTTTGGCTAATCGCAAAGATGAGAATGAGTGATGATATGATGAAACTGATGAAGGGTTACGCACGAAGAACACCCATGCCCAAGCCGGGATTCGAGCCCGGAATCACGCTGTGCTAACCACTCTGCCACGGAGGTCGGCGTAAATGCTCAACTGTTAGGATCAAAAGATGTATCAACTTATGCAACACATATGCCCTTATATTCATCATTGTGTTGCTGTGAATGTAATGCTTCCTAAATTTCCGATATTTTACGAGAGAGATGAACTGGCTTGTACTTGAGAGTCTGTGCAAATGCCGAGAAACCTACAATATCATATGATTATTTCTATTGTCATTTGTTTCGTAAGTTTGCCCTGAGAACCCTGAGTTCAATATCACGTAAGGGCTCAAGTTTCTTTGTCGGTCCCTGTAATCCTCTCGATTGCAAAATGATAACAGGTGAATATTAGAATGGGTTGAGTTGAGTTGGTGTTTTAAGTCCACTTTATGCACAGTAAGGCTAATCGGGACTGGACCTACAGTTTAAAGTGGGATCCGAACCACTTGTGCCTCCACCGGGTATCGAACCCGGGACCCCTTGATTACAAGGCAATGACGCTACCACTACGCCATGGTGGAGGCCGAATATTAGAATGGATATGGTCATTCCATTGTCATATGTGGGACACACAAACCTCTTTAAAATTTAAGTAACTATTGTGCTACATTGTTCTACAGTTTCCGTGCAATGAATTATGAAAATAAACACTGTTGATTAAACATAACTACCCTCAGAATACTTTCCAAGATTAATAGCTGTGGCTGATGATTTTTTTCTCATGGGTGGAACACATAAAACACTTCCTCTTTACTTAATAAGAACTTTATTTTAATTTATGAGAATTTTAAAATTATGAGAAATAAATCTATATATGTATATATCAATGGATGTATGTGTGTATATATGTATGTATGTTTGTTCCGGCATAACTCTCGAACGCCTGGAACAATTTCAACCAAACTTGGTACACGTATCACTTGCAATATGGAAAGAACTACTGTGGGGGTTAGACACCCCTGGAATACCTAGGGATGCAGGTGAGAAGGGGATGACATGTAAAAATAACCGAAAACGACCGAAATTAGGGTGGAATCCATAGCTTTCGGGGTCGCTAAGATGAATAGTGACACTCGCAATGCCGTTCAATTTATTAATTCTTGGTCCTGGAGGTAAAACTAAAAATGTTGTTTATAATCAAGTTTTGAGTTCAATTAATATTATAGTGAATTTGTAGAAGATTTTACTTTATAATTTGTATACTGTACTTATACTTTTAAATACCTATGAATAAAATTAGTTACATTTTACACTATAGTTGTTAGAATTCATTATTTTCCTGTCTAATAGAAGATTGGGATAAATAAATACCAGGACAACACCGGTAGTCAGCTAGTTATTTAATACAAAGAAAGGAATTTTTGAATGTTCTAGTGGAGGCGGGGAAATATAACAGTTAAAGTCGAAATTAGTTGTTTTTTTGCTGTCTTGGGTGGGACACAATACAAAACGAAAGTGAATCAAATTGTTAAATTGAACAAATGAAATGTAAAATACATTGTACTATTAATTAAATTATTTATAATACTTGATTTTTCTTATGCAAATGACAATTTTAGATAGTTAACTCAAAAGCAGGGTTGCTCAAGGTCCAGGAATCCAATCTTCTAATCGGTTCTATTGGTTTCCGTATCAGGACCGGAACCTCTTTTCTTTTCATAATTTAAATTCGGTACAATATGCTTGTTGTTTCATTTCAATACCGAACTTGAACCGTATTTAAATTGATCCGAACTGAAATACTTTAAAGATAAGACTGTTCATTACAGTCGAGAAACCAATTATACCTTGCTGGTTTTCTCTCTGGGACCGGAATTTATTTACAATTGCTAGACCTTCGACAACCCTGCTCAAAAGATGGAATAAAGTTACAGCATTTAATTTATTTTTTAAAAAAAATGGAGATTCAGGGGCACTTGGAATGCCCTATATACAGACCGACTTAACTTTCATCTGAGACCGTGCAAATAAGGCATCTATAAGTGCATATTTGAAAGGAGCGGAAACCCTTGACTGATGCTTCGTTTAACTTCCGAACATTTTTTTAAACTTTTTTTTTTCACTGGAAAATCCCAAAGGTTCGAGTGCTGAAACACAGGATATTTACTCATTTTCCTTCTAATTACTTGAGAGAATGTCACACCCAAATGCATCGGGGAAAGCGCAGAAGGAAAACAAAGCGACTAAAAGGAGAAAGTGATTGCTCCAATCTCCATCTTATAAAAGTCGGCCGATTCATCTACAGAAGCATCACAGTCTCTCTCCACTTCTTCCGCTGAGGAACCTAGGTTGCCTACAATGAAGACCTTTGTAAGTTGAACGTCGTAGAATTGCTATACATTTTTTTTTTAACTGATGGCATGATGGCCAAGCGTAACTCCGATAAGGGGCATTTTCTTGAATCGCCGTTACTAAAAGCCTTTACCTTATGTCTTTGAGAGTAACTTCGTCATGAGACCGATAGATGTCGGTAGGAGTCACATGCTGGTGGAACAAAGGGAGTGTGAATCCACACACGTGCAGTTGTGGAGCGGACATCGAGGGAGGAAGTGTGTTGTGTGCAAGTGCATTGTGCTTTGGCGCTGTTTGCAGCAATTTCTCGTGCACCATGCCAAGAACACATAAGAAGGTAGTTGGTGGCCGGAAATATCAGAAATATACCTCCAATCAGGTGCAGGAGTCTTTACGACTGATCGGAAAGAGAAAACTGTCGCCACTTTTCGTGACGATCTTACCTCTTCATGGGGGTAATTTTGACCTGCTAGGAACGTAAGCAGAGATGACGAAATGGGGTAACTTCGTCGCGAAAATGCTGACGTATTTGCCGCCCCCTAATATTTTGGCTTTTCTTTGGTATCCTTCAGTACATATGTAAAGGACAAAGTGTTCCTCACGTATAATTTTCGTGTTGTCACTCGCCACGGATTTTGCAGGGCACATTAGAATATGCCAATATCTGTACGAAGTTACCCCTTTTGACGGTATATTCTTAGCATGCCAAACATGCTCGATACGATTGAGGTCCGGCGAGTATGCAGGCCACTCAATACGGGTGATGTCTTCTGTTTCCAAGAATTCCAAAACAGTATGTGCGCGGTGCGGACGAGCATTGTCATCCAAAAAAAGAACTGTTTTTGTGTTTATTTCCTTCTGTTCACTTGGTGTTTCTTAAGATTTTTGGAGATTGTACATATACGAGTAAAATACATTTTCCGAATTATTGAAGGGGACAAGTCTACCCTCCTGTCCCCCTTACTAACGGCGACCGTGTTACCTTTGGAATCTGAACCCCGGACCTTGTTATATGCATCGATATAATGGTGTGCCCTCCCCTCACTTAATGAGTTTTTTAATGTTTTTTTATAAAACACATTTGCAGAGGATGCAATTCGATAGATATTATTCAACTAACAGGAATTCTCTTTAATTTCATCCAAAGTGTCTTTCATTTTCTCCTAAAGAGTTTACTAATGGTGAAACTGAGTGCATCAATGTTACGTTGTATAAATGATAAAGTACTACTAACTTCATTGACCCTATACAAGGCAAATGTATATGTACGTGCCTTATTACGAGTACAATACAGTGTATTTTCGAAATTCAGTCATTCTTTATATTTTAATAACTGCATATCCTACATTTCTTGAGTTTATGGTAAGACACACATAGGGATTGTTAAGCTTTCTGTAAGCCACATTTTTTTTACTTTATGGAAAGGAACACGTGTGGGTTTTTAGCCTGATAAAATGATTTAGTCAAAACTGAATAGAAATTGATCACTTTTAGCCTGCCCCTGTGGCGGAGCACGGTTATCAAATCGCGCTACGATGCCAGGAGTACCGAGTTCGAATCCCGGCGTGGGCATGGGTGTTCTTTGTGAGTGTCCCTTCATCAATGAATGATAGTTGTGTCCTAATTGCGAACAGTCCTAATCGCGAACACATAAAAGTGAGAAATAATTTCATGTCCTAATTGCGAACACATGAAACTGAAAAACCTGTTTTGAAAAGCAGATAAGGTAGTGACGCAGAGAGACAGCTAGTTTGACTAACAACAATAACCATCCTGATTGACTTATCATGGTATTTTGCTTTGTAAATCCCTCCAAGGTCATTTCACCCTTTCAGTCTGTCCACGTAATCTAACTTTAATTCGTGTGTTAATGACTCGAAAACCCCTTGGTGCCTAAAGTGATGTGGAACTGCTTCAACAGGAAGCACCGGACAAATAATGTAGTGGAGGGATGGAACCGCAAAATCAAGAGTGAGCTACATAGTCCACATCTGAGAGTGGAAGACCTTATATAAAGCTTAAAGGCTGAGGCAGAAAAGTATAATTCTAATGGCATGATTCTTAGGATGGTTTATTGATGTTTTTAATTCCACTTTATGCACAGCAAGGCTAATCGGGACTGCATCTGCAGTTTAAAGTTGGATCCGAAGCACTATGTGTCTTCACCGGGTATCGAACCCGGGACTCCTAGCTCACAAGGCGACGACGCTACCACTGCGCCATCGGGGAGGCCCAATTATTGGGATGGAAATGAGCCTGGAAGATGTACCGGAAGAAAATGAGTTCCTTTAAAAAAAAATAGTTAAAAAAACTCGTGAAGTGTGAGAGAAAGTTGTAGCTCCCAAGGTAGAAAAATGTGTTCGCAATTAGGAGACAGCCCTTCGAGGATATTCCTGTTCAGCAACAAGTGTTTGCAATTAGGACTGTTCGCAATTGGGACGACACCTGGATGATATTCAGCAAACAACGTTCCCCACAATTCATTGCGCGAAAGCACGCCCGCGGCCATGATTCCGGCAAACGTTCCGCAGCACACGTTTGATAACCATTGCGCTTACAGCTTTTGTGGCAGTGATTCAAGGTACAAATATAACGATTATAAACTTTCACAATATATTATATACCAAATGTAGACTTCAACAATGACTAGAGTATCTAAAAAGCTGCTATTTGATACAAAACAACGTTGTATAAAGCTATGTAACATACGAAAAAATACAGGACTATGGAGCCTGTATCTTATGGAATTAATCGGACCTATACCATATACCATACCGAAATTCGATTCCCGCTGGAGGGAATTTTAAAGAAATTTAAAAATATATTTTTTTAAAAAGTGAATTAAAACAAACTTTGTCTCGTGAAAATGATAATATATAGAAATGTTCCGAAGTAGAAAATTGTGTACTATATTTTTTAAGGCCGTAACGTATCACTGTCGCTTTTCGTATGTGTATTGAGATATGCTGAAAAATATATACAAATATACGCATACTTCGAACGCACCCGCTGATTGATAAGCAGTATTTCAAATTTTCTGTGGACATTATTTGAGATCGTACAGCAACCACACACGTTGCAAAGCTTGCGTATGTAAAGAGTAACAGAAAAGTCATATAAGGCTAGACATAAACACAGTACTGCCTTTAAAATACGATTCATATTTCACCCCGGATTGGAAAAATCACGCCATCTTAACCACCGACGAAACTGTATAAAGGTATGATGTTTTCTCACAATTAATACATAAACAATGGGACACACACATACACAACGCATTAATTCACCAAAAGGAAACTTCATTTGAAAATATACAATAATAGTAATACAATTAAAAATGTTTAACATCAGGTCATTTTCATGCACGCAGCATTTGGTTCCCTTCAAGCTTGCTATGGCTTGCCGGACTGAGTGCCGGAGCACGTGCGGTTTGGCCAGATTTCCCATCATGCCCTCCGCCGCTGACGTCACATTAAATGTCATCCATTTCATCATATTTTCACTCACCCTCATCTTCGCGATTAACCAAAAGTGGTAGAAATGCGAATTAAAATATACCAAATCAATCAATCTAACAATGAAATTAATCACTTTTGATTAAATCGAATAGTGAAAAGAAACAGTCATTAGCTCATTTCACGAGCATGGTCTGTATCCTTCCGCTCTAATTATTACCGTCCATAAGAAAATATTCCCAATTTATTCCAGCGAAAAACTTATAGTTTTAAAGCTTTGAGCAGCTTACATGGTTTACCTGTACATGCCCGTTTCACAAATGTATGTGCCATACTGTATATAGTACGATGAAAGGAATTAATTCCATTATCTGAACTGTGTGAATGTCGAAAGACTTGGCTATACAAAGCAAATTTTCGAGGCCAAGTAAATAACATGTGAATATATTGATTTAGTTACTTATGACTGTCATATTTAATAGTGTATGCTATCATTATCTCTAAAATTTAGAATAAAACATTTAAAATGTAATAGCTACCCCCACATTCCCTATACGCCTTCAAGGCGTGCTGCTATGCACAGGGAAGCACTTTACCTTTTTTATTTTTTATGTAATAGCTACGTCGTTTAAGAGAGGCAGTGAGCCATTAATTCTGTGACCACGATAACTTCAGCGGGTTTAAACTGAAATTTATGCAGCGCCTAGATACATCAGTTGATATAGCGGGTGATCCGTTTGAGATGTCAGAAAAGTAAACCGTTGTGTACAATAGGTTAATGTACGTATCTCTGAGCAGTTTGTTGTAATATATGCAGAAAGGATGTAAGTTTTGAGTGAGTGCAGGTTTACAGACTTCAAACGTGTGGCGCTTGCGTTCATGGTAGATAAAGATAGTGGTCACGCTACAACAGCGCACAATGTATCGTATGGGATGTGTAATTTTCGAGCGTTATATGCACACTAGTACAGCCACATGACTGAAGTCTGTAAACCTGCACTCCCTCAAAACTTACATCCTTTCTGCATATATTACAACAAACTGCTCAGAGATACGTACATGAACCTATTGTACACAACGGTTTACTTTTTTGACATCTCAAACGGATCACCATGTAGTGTATGTAACACTTGAGCGAAAACGGTAGATGCGTTTCAAGTTTTCAACGAGAAATCTGTTTTCTCTATCTTGCGAACGCTCCAAATTCTGTTGGCATTTCTAATTCTCTACCTGACAATATTTTAAGAGATGAACGACAAACAGTTATTTGACTGTTTGTATTTGACTGTACGTGGTTGAGAAGTGGGGCGAGGTGGAAGCGAGTTTCAAATACTGTAACCATGACAATTTCCGTAAGTTCATAACTCTCAAAGTAACATTATTGTAGTACTGACATACTTCAGTGGACTGGACTTTTGCAATTGAACGAAATCGGTCAACGAGTTTCATTATGGCGGACTTCAGTCAAACAAAACTGCGGAAGATACACTTCGCACTTGAAAATTACAGTCTAAATTTTAAAAAATACAGAAAATACAGTATCACTATTGAAAAATGTAATCAACTGAACCGCAGCAATGGCATGGTATGCCAGAGAGCCGGATTCGAGTCCTGGTCGAGCCTGAATTTTCTGCTTAAATTTCTATGTGGCACGCCTCCTGCGTGTGCCAAATTAGAAGGTAGTATCACTGTCATTCATGTTCATGTTGCGCCTTATTTTTTATAGTAGATCCCCATGATCTATCGGATAACGTATTACATTGCTGGGTGCAGCCTTAGCAACTCACTACCCACTACAATGTTAACCTAAAACAAAGATTGAAAAATAACAAAATCGTAGAATTGTAATTGTCTTGCAGACCTATATTATATTTAAAAATACTTTGAAGTGATCTTAGTAGACAAACAAGCTGTTGATAAAATTTCTATGTCAATGCATTTTACCATAATTGCAAGACTTGTGCAAGAAAGTTGATCATACGATTAATTTATTGATTTGTGTATTTATACTTTACTTTTCTGCCACTTTTGGATAATTTCGAAGTTGAAGATGAAGGGTACTGACATGAAATTTATGAGATGATAATTAAACACACATTCCACCCTCCGTGGCGGAGTGGTTAGCACAGCGCGTGACGACGTCAGGGATCCCGGGATTCCATCCCGGCTAAGGGCATGGGTGTTCTTTGTGAGTGTTCATTAAGCAATTTCATCATATCCTCATCGTCTCGATTAGCCAAAAGTTGCAGAAAATCGAAGGTAAATAACAAGAATCAAATTAAAAAAATCAAACGTATATGGACTTGACCCAACAAAGACCCCAGACAGGATTATATTAGCTATGAGTCCAGACACTGAACGTAGAACCACGTTAGTTTCTAAAATGCAGTCCATGGTGTGCTACGTGAAAGAGAGCTTGACATTTTGGCCATTCCCAAACCCACTGCTTATAAGAGTTACGAATTAGATATGTGTTCCATTATCACTTCTATCAAATATCAAAATGCCAGAAAGAATTGATTCGTGAGAAACTACAGCAGTAAGACAAATTAAATGTGCAAGATTGATTTATTTCAAGAATGAGAAGTTTAAATTCATACCTAGATATTATAACTTTTCATGCAGAAAACTGAGATTTACTCACTTAACAACAGCACCGAAAATACGACGTGTTCATGTTCAATGAAAGGATTTACAAAAAGCTTGTCGATAAACCAATTCAAACTGCACAAACGTGTGATGTGTAATAACTGTAATGCAAGCAAGACAAGGATAATATAAAATGGTACTGTATGTATTATATTAACTTCTATCTTGACACTGCTTACAATCCACTGAATTTACAATTCCATGACACAACACTACCTGTTTCGACAACGCGACCCTTGCTAATATAATTCTCTCTTCAGAAGTGTAACGTAAGTTAATGAAGAGATTAAATTAATGTACTGCAAAAATTGCCCGATAAATGGACTCTGAATCATCCAATTAAGTTTCCTCGACATAGAATTGTCACTTTACGCCGTGTTCTAACATTAAACTTCCATTTCATATATTGACTTAAGCATTCGTATCCAAAACGTAAGATAAGGTTCCGGTGATTAAGTGCCTCATAATCCTTTCTCTTTTAACACCAAAAGATAATGATGAGTGTACAGATATAATGTAAAACAATGAATAGAAAATATATTTCGTAATTCTGATTTTAGTTGCTTTATATATTATAATCATTATTAATAAAGTTACCTATTCTCGTCTCTTCTCTTTCCAGATGTTCTTAGCTCTTTCCGCTTTGGTCATAACTGCCAAAGCTAAAGAGGAAGAACAAAATGCTGAGAAACAACAACAGAAAAGAGGAATCTCAGGTTTAGGCGACGGAGGTTTCGGAGGAGGCCACGGAGGTGGTTTTGGAGGAGGCCATGGAGGAGGCGGTGGTGGTTTCGGAGGGGGCCACGGAGGCGGTTTCGGAGGAGGCCATGGAGGAGGTGGTGGTGGTTTCGGAGGAGGCCACGGAGGAGGTGGTGGTGGTTTCGGAGGAGGCCACGGAGGAGGTGGTGGTGGTTTCGGAGGAGTCCACGGAGGTGGTTTCGGAGGAGGAGACGGTGGTTTCGGAGGAGGTTCTGGCGGTGGCTTCGGAGGGGGTGGAGGAGGAGGCGGTGGGGTCATCACCGTCACAAGGAACATCCCAGTTCCAGTGCCTCAGGCCGTTCCTTATGCCGTGGAGAGGACAGTTCCGTACCCCGTTCCTCAGCCAGTCTTCGTCCCCGTAGAAGTCAAGAGACCAGTCCACGTACCCAAGCCATACCCTTATCCGGTGGACAAGGTGGTTGCAGTTCCAGTCGATAAGCCAGTGCCTTATCCAGTAGTCCAGAAGGTCGCCGTTCCAGTTTACAAGCACGTCAACGTCCCAATCCCAAAGCCCGTCCCTGTTCCTGTTTCTAAACCAGTGCCTGTCCCTGTTCCTGTGCCTCACCCAGTTGTGATTCCCCAGCCGATCTTGATTCCTGGAGGCCACGGTGGTGCAGGTGGTTCTGGAGGTGGTGGCGGTGGTTTCGGAGGAGGTCATGGAGGATTCGGAGGAGGACATGGAGGACTTGGCGGAGGGTCCTTTGGTGGTGGCCATGGAGGTTTCGGTGGCAAATATTAAAAACCAAAGTAGGTAAGTCTTTTTGTGTACATATTTGCTAAAAATGTTTATCATTCATGTCAGTATAAAGTAAAAATTGTTTAAAAATCGATCATTGGAATACATTTTTATGTACCGTAAGTATGAAATATTATAACCAGAACTATGCTATTATTAGAAAAAGAAAGTCTTATTAGGAATATATTGTGTTTTTTATTAACATACTTGGTCATATTACACCTTCAGTTTCATCGTGAGGAAGAATATATGAGAAAACTAAACATCCCTCTCTTAGAAGAGATTCGAAGCAAAGACCTCTGGTTTTCCATAATGTTACGTTAGCTTATTGTCTGTATTTCTGAGCATATATAATAGTTACTTACTAAAAAAAGATTCTATGTACATTTTCTAAACAGTTATGAATAATTTTTATTTATTCGCAGTGTCAATAAATATAACCAAAATTAGTACGTTTTTGCTAAAATTTATCATGCATATCATGCATATAGATGGAATTGTACTTGTGGTAGTTTCTATTTTTCTGCCTTCTTGTTTTTCAGATAGGTCGACAGAAAGATTTTTCCCTGAAAAAATGGATGTTGAGTTTTATTCTTCACGTTGTTTCATGTTGTTGATCTTCACAGCTGTAAAAATTATCCAATAAATATATTACCTTACAAAATTATATTCATTTGTTTCATTATTTTTATTGTTTCTAGTGTGTTTCATTTTTTTTTGTCCATCAGCTTTTCATTGATTTCAAAAAAAGCATATGATTCGGTCAAAATAGATAAATTATATAATATATTAGTAGATTTTGGAATACCTAAGAAGCTTGTTAGTGTGATAAAAATATGCACCAGTGAAACAGAAAGTAAAGTTCGTGTGGGTATTAATATGTCTGACAAATTTACAATTCATGATGGGTTAAAACAAAGAGATGCATTATCTCCATTGCTCTTTAATTTTGCCTTAGAATATGCTGTAAGGAAGATAAAAGAAACTAAAGAAGGACTAAAATTAAATGGTGTGACTCAGTTGTTAGCATATGCAGATGATGTAGACTTACTGGGGGATGATGTGAATATAATTAAGAATAATGCTAAAATATTTTTCAAAACTGCTAAAGTTATAGGTTTGGAAGTTAACAAAGACAAAACTAAATATATGCTTACAGTCCGAAACCAAGTGTTAGGTAATAATCAAAATTTAATTATTGATAACAACTTGTTTGAACCAATTTCCAAATTCAAATACTTAGGAGTAATAATAACAAATGAAAATTATATTAAAGATGAGATAAAAAGTAGGCTTAATTCAGGAAATGCATGTTACTTCTCTCTTCATGAACTTTTGTCTTCTCGTTTAATATCTAAGAAACTAAAAGTTAAAATATACAAAACAGTAATTTTGCCTGTATTATTATATGGATGTGAAACTTGGTCCCTTACATTGAAAGAGGAACATAAATTGATAGTATTTGAAAATAAGATCGTTAGGAAAATCTTTGGACCTAAAAGGGATGAGGAGACAGGTGAGTGGAGAAGGTTACATAATTTAGAACTACATAATTTGTATTCATGTCCAGATATTATTAGAATAATTAAATCAAGAAGACTTAGGTGGGCAGGCAATGTGGCACGAATGGGAGAGGAAAGAGGAGTTCACAGGATTCTTGTTGAGAAACCTGATGGTAAGAGACCTGTAGGAAGGCCAAGACGAAGATGGAGGGACAACGTTGAGATGGATCTCAAGGAAATTGGTAGGGATGGAAAAGAATATATAGATCTTGCTCAAGATAGGGACAGATGGAAGGCCTGTGTTGCTGCAGCCATGAACCTTCGGGTTTAAGAAGGCTAGAGAGTTAGTTAGTTAGTAGTTAGTGTTTCATACTGAATATTGTAATTCTTGTATATGTCAAACGTATTGTGTTTATGGGATGAATTCTAATACATCTATATTGTAAAGCTCTTGAAGATAAAGTGAAAGGGTCAATTGTATGATGCTCAAGAATTCTATTCATATGTATCAAAGGGAAGCACTGTTGTCCAGACGAAGATGATGTGGTGTGAATGAAAGAGCAAAGAACAAAATTCAGCACACACGGACTATAATGGTATAATTTTTGATAAGTTGATATTAAATAATCGAGCAAACCTTAATTTTGAAACCTATGGAATTACATAGTTAACTACATTCAGATCGTGTCTTCCCGTTTCGCCTTATTGGGTTTTCACCTCCCCCAATAGAATTTCAAATGAATTATGTGACACTAACTTTCTAAGGCGAAACGGGACATCCCATTTCACCTTATCCTGTTTCGCCTTACACACAAAAAAATTCGCACATGGGAATATTATCGACTTGAAGGGTAATTCTTAATGGGAGCGCAGAGCTTGTGATATTGCCTACCTTGGCTCCCATTGTCCTGTCGGTTAGGTTAGGTTTGGGTTAGGTTAGCTTAGGTTAATAATACATTAATAATAATGTATTCAAAAACATTATCAATTTTAAATGATTATAAAATTAATGATAAGTTTCTAATGAATCAAATCCAAAAAAAGTAAAATTAGAGAAAAACCAGACTATTTTTGTAGCAATATGTTTTACGCAACATATCTTCTTTTACGCATTTGGTCAAAATGAAATAATATTTTCAAATTATTCTTCAGAAAGGAAATTATTTGACTTTTAACAAAGATAATAGCAAAGTAGGAAATAAAGTTAATGTTTATTGTGATGTAAATTAAATTTGTTGAAAAATCTACAACCTACTACAATAAGCAATAACAAATAATAAGGAAAGAAAAAGTATACATATAATAAGGTAGAATGCCTAAAGAGAAATTGAATGAGGAAAACCAAAATCACTTCCTTAAGTTTTTACAACAACGAGCAATGGTAATAGAAACAAGTCCAAGATAGATGCTAACACAAAACATATTAGCATTAATAATGTAATTCAAACTGAAACACAATTAACAGCTAATCAAATCAGAATTCTTTCTGAAAGTTTTGTCTAGAAATAATTGTTATAGGTTTGAAATATATTAGAATTTATTATTATCTCAAGAAAGATATTAGTGGAAGAGGTCGATAAAGCTTTATGAAATTAAAAGGTCCAGAATTTTGTATCATTTTATTTTGAAGGCCTGTCGTGAAATGTTTTCACCTATTTTAACATAAATTTCTAATTTTTCTTTGAAATCTGAAATATTTCCAAACATGTGTATTCATATTTGCTTAATCCCAAAAGGAGGCAATAAATTGCAAATGTGTTTTTATACACCCAAAGGAAATTCCTTTCGAAAAAAATTGGCATCAATATTCGTATTTTAATCTTCAGTCAACTATAGATATACCAACATGAACTCACGAAATGTAAATCTACAGCGACTAAGCAAGTTCATTTAAACAGTGCCATCAATGACACATCCTAAAGAAATATACATATTTATATATTCTATGTGTACTTGTGTAATGAAATCATTGAAACTGTATTCAATATGTTGGTTTCTAGCCTAAATCAAAACTTCTATTTGGGTTGATAGTTATGCACATAACGTTTAAAATAAAATTTAATGATATTTTTTTTGTATTATTATCTAATTGCTTTTCCATTTGCATCTTACGGTTATCATTCAAAGAAATTTTGTTGTCCAAATAAACTTGCTTAAAGAAAAAAATGCGAAAGGTTCGGAAAGTGCTAACTTTTTAACGATTTTAATGGTATCGATGTCATTCTCTTTAGTTACGTTGACGAACAATTGATTGTCCGCTTTAGTACGATATCATTTTTAATTAAAGCCTTTGACGGACTTTAACACAATGGAATAAAGACACCTCGAACGTCGTTTAATGTGAGTTTGATGTAACCTATTTTATACCATTACATGAGAGAAAGTTTTCTTACAGGTGATCATGCCTTTTTATACATGTACAAGGTAACCAAAAAAGTTCTTGCCGTTTTTAACGTCCCATTAATAACGCGCTCACAGAGAGGAAACGAAATGACGCACGTGCCTGCCAAGTGATCGGATGTTAGTCTGATCATCGACTGTCAGTAATACAGGCACGTTGCACACACACAGCAGTAATAGCTCGTCTAGTATCGAAGAGAAATGAAGGTATCGAAGCAGCTTGTTCGCGTGTGTTTGTTGTATGAGTTTAAAGTGGGCCTGTCAGCTGCCGCATCAAGTCGTCACATTTGCCAGGCATTTGGGGAGAATGCCGTGAACGAACGCACTGCCAGGCATTGGTTCCAGATACTCCGTTCGGGAGATGTGAGCCTTTCGGATGAACCTCGCAATGGACGACCACATGTGTTGGATGACGAGGCCCTGAAAGCAGCCATCGAGGAGGACAGTGGTCTAACGTGTGATGAACTTGCAGAAAGGTTCCATGTTTCCGCTGAAACAGTCAGACCATATTCACCGGACCTTGCACCAACAGATTACCATCTGTTTCATTCCCTCGACAACCACCTCCATGGGAGATTCTTCGCAAATGAGGGATACCTACGGAACGCACTCACGGACTTCTTTGCATCCAAGCTCGCCGAGTTTTATCACCAGGGTATTGTGCAGCTGCAGGAACGTTGGCAAAAGGTGTTGGATGCTGATGGAGATTACTTCGAAACCTAAAGGTACGTACCGTCCACTGTATTGCTCTTTGTTTATCACTGCTCTAGTACGGCAAGAACTTTTTTGGTTACCTTGTATTATAGAATGTCTTCATGAACCTGAATATCCTTTACCTACTGTACAATAAAAATGGTCCTAAAACACTCACAAATTACCACTACTATGAGTACACATAATATTAATGGATTTATTGAATACGTGGGAGAAGCATTACTGTAATGTTTTATCCACCTTTGGCTCACAGAAATTGTACTAAGACCAGAGTTTTTGTCTGGAATGCATATGGGTCAGTACATACCGAATGGTCCAGCACTGGCTGCTTTACCATTTTTAAAAATTTGCATATTTTTGTTGTTCTAACCTCTATGCAAGGGTAGTTCAAAGCAGACATTATTTTTCTAAAACTTGACTTCGTTTAAAAAATGGCCACTTTCATTTCATGACTTCCGGAATTCTTTACCTTTACAGACAGTTGCGACAATTATGATAACTCAGAAAAATGATAGAAAGCTGTGTTAGAAACATTGTTTTCAGTATATTTCAAGCTTTATTTCATGCCATGCAACTTTTTTCACAATCTCAAATGCAAATGGTTGAAACAGGTTACGACATGAAAATGAAATACCTTTAGTGGAAAGCTTCAATCTGTCAAATGTCAAATGTGAGGTCATTTTTCAAAAATATAACTGCATGCCAGAGGAAACATTGGTTCACACAGAAACCTGTGATATTTTTATTATGAACAATATTACATCCATAATTTTTTAATATTATGTTGAACATGTATTGATTATGCTGTGTAACAATTTTCATTGTGGTAAAACCTGGTACTCCGTATCAAATATTTAGCCGAAGTGGAGAGTTTTTTCGTACAACATATTTTATTTAAATATGTTTCTACTTTCTGAGCAAGTAATAATTGTTAACACCGGTATTCTCCGTTAGGACCGTCCTTCTCCTTTCCAACAATGCCTAAATCGTCACAATATTCCACATATTTTCCGAGAAATGGCATATTTTGTGTCACGTTGTGCGTTCGTTTGTCCGCCTAATTTCTTAAGATCTTCAAATTTTCAAAAATTTGTAACTTTCAACATATTTTTTTGTTAAAAAAATGAATCAAATCCATGACTATGAAGCAACTTTTGGCCTTTCAATTGGGTGATTTCATGTGGAATGACCCAGAGGTGTATCCCCTACCATCTCAGTTTCGTAAGAAGATACGAGATACAGTGCGTTCAACGAAAAACCGCCCCGCGGTACATGTTTAATAGTTGGCCCATTTGCCTGTTTCGTTGTTGTGGCAGTCTTGTAGAGGGAAGTGAGGGGGTGCGAGGAAGGGGCGAGAGGGGATGTAGAGGAGGAGGAGGGAGGAAGGGTGGATGGAGCGTAGCGTAACCGGGGTCGGTTTTTCGTTGAACGCACTGCATTACATTGTATAATATACCATGTACCGTGCGTCCATTTCGATCTGCAGCCGAGAGATCGGGAGAAGCGTGGCGGGCGGCGCTGGCGGAGATGCCGACATTTGCGGCCTGTAATGCTCGCTTATTTTTACGGACATATCCAGACATTTATATAAATATTGCAAAACGAGCACTAACCTGGGTTATAATTCATCATCTGTAATTCATCCAAGTTCTGCAATTATATACACAAAAAAATACGCTTTAGAAGTGACGATAAGAGTCACAGATAATAAAACATTTTAATCATAGTTTTGACCAGCAACGTCCTGCTTAAGTTTATATCCTTGAAAGAGTTTTGTGTCGATGGGGATCGTTTGGAGGTTTCGAATGTGCAACACTGTATCAAGATTACGCTGCCGACGAAACCATTAAAAGTCAATGGTTTTCGTGAGCTTCCTCGATGAACTCGATGAAATTGGGGCAGCGTTAGAAAGTTATCCAAACAAACCTCTACGCCGTGTTTCACAGGAGATGGGAGTGTCAAAATCATCAGCACATACAGCCACTAAGCTACTAAAATTAAAACCATACTCTTATAACACAGGTTAGTGCTCGTTTTGCAATATTTATATAAATGTCTGCATATGTCCATAAAAATAAGCGGGCATTTCAGGCCGCAAATGTCGGCATCTCCGCCAGCGCCGCCCGCCACGCTTCTCCCGATCTCTCGGCTGCATATCGAAATGGACGCACGGTATAAAGACATGAAACAATTTTCTTACAGGTGATCATCTTTGATCAAGTAAGTTCATTCTACATTTAGATCGACCCCACATATCAGGTTACCTGGACCCCTCCGACTGAGCCAGTATGCCACTGGTCTGGTATTACTTTTGAGGTGAGAAAAACTTATTTTTACTAACACGCGCGCTGTACCTACTGTACAATATAATCAAACTCTGTTCAGATAACTCCAGACTACATTTGCGGAACCCAAGTAACTAAAAATGTATAGAATGTTTGGTGCATCAATGGACCTACATTATACAAAAATGCCATAATAGTTTCAAAATATAGTGCATAGATGGAGATTAGAGATGAAATTTAAACACTGTGACTGAGATAAAAGCCGTACATGTAGCTGATATTTTATAACAGCCTTTAACCTTTAAGAGTCAACCTGGTATTGTATTGGAATGTAATCGAGACATTTTTCAAGATAGTTGCCATTATTTCAAGATAGCGGACTAATTTTCTGTATGTATCGTCCACCCCAAAATTCTATTGATATTTTGCAATACTGGCAAGATTTCATGTAGCTTAAGATTTGGCTTTTTCCTAGTTCGCTTTTCTGCCACTATTGGCAAATTGCGTCGTTGATAGTGAGTGATGAAATGATGAAGGAACACTCACAAAGAGCATTCAAACCCTGGACACCTGTCATCTTTTCGGAGATTATGAAAAGAAAGTCACAGATATTTGGGGGTATTGACTACACTATATATATTTTTTTATATATAAACCCACACTATGTATAGATCGGCTAATCAGGAATGTATCTACAGTTTAGTCGGATCCGAATCTTTATGAAATATCGAACCTGGGACCCTTTGATTACAAAACGACTACGTTACCACTAAACCACTCAGGAGGCCCTACAGTACAATTTGATAGAAGGACTTTGGTATATAATGCGTGGTTGAAGAAATGCTTGAAAAAAGGACAGTAAGTTTAAGTAACCAATATTCCAACCACGTTAGCTTCTACAAAAGCAGAGATTTTGTTCTGCAAGGCCGAAGGACTGTTGCATTTGAGCAAAATCGGGCAGAGCGTTTCAAGAGAGTAACAAAACTTGAAAAAAAAAACAAAAAAAAAAACACTTGTCACGTTTGAAGCACGGAAGAGATCTTTTTGTGGCACACTTCAGCAGCGGTAATCGTAGGACAGTTTCCAATCCTAACGAAGAGAATCTGATATGTTCTTGAATTATAGTGGTTCGTGAAAGTCTTCAAGTGCAACTTGGGTGTTTTTAGCTATTGTATCTCTTAAGTGTTCTGCTTCAACGCGTTTTCCTTTCGAGAAATCTGTGAACAGTTTGAAACTAAGTGTAGGCTTATATTGACATTCTCCTTAACCAAAAGTTCCCGAACAAAACATCACCGAAATATCTGCTCCATGGTTGATTGAATGATTTGATTGGTGATAAGATGAGAGGCAATCACAAACAAACATAGGCATATGGACTAAGGATGGCCAAATCGTTTTTTTTTTAAATCCGGAAGCCGATAGTAAAAACGGAGAATCCGGATTTCGGAGGGCATTTGTGATCAGTGTTGTTGCAGTAGTATTGTACAAAGTTCTTTGTTTAGGCCAAACATGCCCACATTGCTCAATGGCTTCTTATCTGTCGTAGCAGTTGCACAAGAGCGATATTTTTGATAGATTGCACAAGTTCGCGCTTCAGTTTAATGCGCAAGCACTTTCTGACGCCGAAAGAATATAATCATTTGCATCTGCTTCCTGAGATTACATGCTTCGGAGCTCAAACAATGAAATCGTATACAACAGAAAATGCCATATACAGGGTGACTGGTAATTAGATCTATTCCCTGAAAGGGGTTAAAGTGGAGAAAATTTGCAATAAATTTGACCATATGATACCCCGTCCGAAAATTACTAGTTTTCGAGATAATCGAATTTCAATTGTTTTTTTTAAAAATGACAATTTTCCACATAAAAAGATGAATTGAAAAAAACTGCTCATTGTATGGAACTTATTTCAGCGTTTTCTGATAGGTAACAAATAAATGGTTCGTTAAAAAAAAGTTTTCCCCAAATAACAATCACATGTAAGTAACGGGTGGGTCTAAACTTACAAGTGATGATAAAAAAATGAACTCTTAGTTTTCCTTGCCAACGTATTAATAACAAAAATGGTATGACACGAAGCGTACAAATTACTTGAGTCATCAGCTATCCAACAAGGTACAAATGTTGCTAACATTCACATTTGTGTACAAGAAATAATACTTCATTCATCTTCATGTGAATGGAATCAATGAACAATACAATTAAAGAACATTACAAGTCTTGCTCAAAGTGGGCACCTCCGTTACGAATACAGGCACGCAGGTTTTTACGGACATTTGGTCTCGTAACTAGTGATGTGATGGTGTCCTTGATGTGTTGACCAGATGTTAAGATCCTCTCCCTGAGCTCTTCTTGCGAGTTTACCGGTGTCTTGTGATGTGGCTCCAAATGTAAAAGTCGCATGGCGTCAAATCGATCGGGGGATCGAGCTGGGCAGTCATCATGCTGATAAATCATGTCACGTCTTGTAACTAGAGGCACATCCTCCAACAACATTGCCATCCCGTTCCTCAAAAAATGTTCATAAGTGATGCCATTTAAGATTTGGGGCAGGAAAAATGGCTCGATCAAATGATTGTTGATGATTCCCATCGTTACTTCTGCCTGGGCGTGCGACAGTGGCTGGATGAAAATTACCCAAAGAAATGGATTGGTCGAGGCGGCCCGATTCCATGGCCGGCTCGATCCCCCGATCGATTTGACGCCATGCGACTTTTACATTTGGAGCCACATCACAAGACACCGGTAAACTCGCAAGAAGAGCTCAGGGAGAGGATCTTAACAGCTGGTCAACACATCAAGGACACCATCACATCACGAGTTAAGAGACCAAATGGCCGTAAAAACCTGCATGCCTTCATTCGTAACGGAGGCGCCCACTTTGAGCAAGACGTGTAATGTTCTTTAATTGTATTGTTCATTGATTCCATTCACATGAAGATGAATGAAGTATTATTTCTTGTACACAAATATGAATGTTAGCAACATTTGTACCTTGTTGGATAGCTGATGGCTCAAGGAAGTAATTTAAGTAATTTGTACGCTTCGTGCCATACAATTTTTGTTATTAATACGTTGGCAAGTAAACTAAGAGTGCATTTTTTTATCATCACTTGTAAGTTTAGACCGACCCGTTACTTACATGTGATTGTTATTTGGCGAAAACTTTTTTTTAACGAACCATTTATTTGTTAGCTATCAGAAAACGCTGAAATAAGTTCCATACAATGAGCAGTTTTTTTCAATTCATCTTTTTATGTGGAAAATTGTCATTTTTTAAAAAAACAATTGAAATTCGATTATCTCGAAAACTAGTAATTTTCGGACGGGGTATCATATGGTCAAATTTATTGCGAATTGCCTCTACTTTAACCCCTTTCAGGGAATACATCTAATTACGAGTCACCCTGTATATTTTTCTTTCTGCTTTCGACCAAACTTTTCTTGCTCTCATGCATGTGTGGCGCGGTAAAGAAGGTGCGAAGGGGTTTTTCAGCACCCCTTAATTTTCCTCCGCATCTGCAATGTTACGTTATGTATGACTTACTAAAACTATGTCGTCACATTGGAGTAACACCGCTCTCATTCTAGGCAACAGATTGATCGTAATCTGAAAGAGAACCCGCATTTGCTTTCCTCTATTAAAGGGGGGGGGCGTCTCTACAATCATTTGTGGCTGTTGACTTTCTTCCACCAATACTATTTTTTTGTTAAAAATTTATTTTTATTTTTTAATACACAGTATATGGTCACTGACCTGCATAAGCAAGCTTTGTTCGTTTAAAATTGCAAAACATGCACTTGTAGTGGCCAAAACAAACAAAACTGAAACAAGTCAGCAGTAGTGTTCAGTTTCATTGGCATATTTTCATAATAGCCTGTTAAATGTTCATTGGTATTTAATGTAATGGTTAAAGAATGCATGTTTTCTTTATTTTCAACATCACACCCCCAAAATTTCATTTAACACCCCCCGCACACCTACATGATTAATACTGGAGCCGCCGCTGCTCTCGTATCACACGTACAAAAGAATATTCAGATTGCATCTGATTGTTGCGGAACTGATCTCATGTACCAACTTTTTGTTAACCTGTACCAATTATTTTATGGTCAAAAATGAAAACATAATGTAGCGCAATCCTTTCACAAAAGAAGGGAAATCTATTATGTTACTATGCGCAGTCGGCTTCTTTCATGCGCGGCGCCAGAAAATTTTGACCGGCTGGGCAGGAGCCAAATACTGATAAACTAGGGTTGACAGATATAAAGTTTGAGTTTCACACACACAGATATTCCCGAATTCCTTTTAATTTCTTTCATATTTTCTCATTGCTATTGCATGTCTTATTTTTCCCTTCCACCATTTTCTCTGGTTGTATTACCCCCGCCCCCCTCTCTCTGTGCTTTAAAAGACACATCTGCGTGCACAGGAAATCCGTTCACCAAATCTTCTGATTAAAATTCTCCCTATCCCCTCCAGTCTAGAAAGAAGTATTATGATTCGAGTTGTTAGTGAATGATTTGCTAATGTCACATGACAAGCAGGAATATTTCTGAATTAAATCACATTTCTGGAAGAAATCTGTTACCAACATTCCACGTCGCTTCCTCTACAGCAGTGGTATAAATTTGAAATTGAAATTGAATTGTCGTTTTAAGTCTACTTTATGCACAGATAGGCTGATCGGGACTGAACCTACAGTTTAAAGTGGGATCAGAATCACTGCGTAATGTGCCTCCACCGAGTGCATAACAAATCGAATTCGTGAGTATCCATCCAATTAAAAATTCTGAGGCTCGTAGAGTTGTAAACCATCGCTAGTATAGAGTTGACAATGAAAGAAAGTATTAGTAACAAAAATAGGTTAATATAATCTTGTTGAAATGGACACAGGCCTGATTCAATCAGAAATATCCCAAGTATAATAGCAAGAAAACCAATCGATAGACTTCGTTCTGTATCAAGTTTAACCTTATAGTTGTTTTTAAAAATTGTGTTGTTCAATTGCTAGATTGGAAGGCGATTCTAAATGATCAAGAATTTTGTTGATGCATTACCTAGACCTTTACAGTATATAAAACAACAGTAGATGTGTTCGATTACAATATTGTTGTGAGAATACTTTCATACCAGAAGTATTCCTCATTTCTTAAGTTTGCAAACTGATCCACAATTTTACTGTGACATTCTCCAAAAATGTTTATTCTGTGGAGGCAAAAGCACGAAGAACTTCATTATTGCTTCTGGTTTTCAAGATTCATGTAATCATCAACAGAATTGATGTCTTTAGACGGATTCGGTTGCTAATATTTGCCATTATTACGTTTCGAAAGTATAACATAAAAAAAGCACAGGATGTTTACAGCTGCTGTAATAGTTGCCTAAATCCTTGTCACAGACTCTGAGCATGGGAAAGGTGAAGGAAAGAAAGTCAATGAAGAAGAGAAAGTATCACAAGTGATTCGAGTGATATAAAAGACTCTGCCAGGATCTGAAGGAACATCACATCTTCCCGAACTCTCCTCCGCCAAAGGATCAGAGAGGGAATAGCCATGAGGACCTCTGTAAGTATACACCTGTGTACATACATATTACGGAAACTCATTAAGCTCATAATGAAATTGTCAATAAGTGAACTGTATTCAAATAGGATAACGTAGACTGCGCCGAATTTTAAATTAGAATTCGAACCAGGCAAACACCAATGAATCGAGCCTACGACCCCGTCATTACAAGGATATTCCAAATGACTATGTTGTTACTTATAAGAATCCATAGTTCAATGCACCAGTCTCTTCTCTCTGCAGATGTAAATACCTGCACATGTCATACTTAGCTCCCGATATTAAGCCCTTCAGTAGCCAAGTACGTCGAGTGGTCGACTCTCCGATATTTCTATCGAAGGTTTTGTGTTCTTGTCCCTGTCTGGACATTATGTTTTCTTTGAGAATATTCCATAATAAATATCATCTAATCATCATTCATTTTCCGGGTCGAATCCCCCGTGAAGAGATATAAAAACATACAAAATCCAGCTTCTACCATTGGCGTTAGGTAATAAAACATATCAGTAACTAATTGCAGTTAGACAAAACTATATCATTGTTCAAAACGTCGAATATTTAGTAAGTAGAAAGATAATGGCTGTTCTTTCGAATATTGCCATTACAATATACCATGCCAATGACAATGGACGTGTATATGAAATACTCAAATCAAACATACAGGATACACGATCAATAAGTTTACCTAATTATCTAATTGAACATTGTGTTCACTGAATAACATTAGATCATATCATGATTAATTTCTGGACTGTGTGTTGAATAGATTTTTGCGTGGGAATCGATACAAAAAAGTATATGCTAAAGAGGATGTTATCTTGTTGATTGATTGCTTCGGTTTATTTTACTTCGCTTTTTTGCCACTTTTGGCTAATCGCGAAGATGAGGATGAGTGATGATGTGATGAAATTGATGAAGGGACACACACAAAGAAAACCCATGCCCAGGCCGAGACCCTTGTGTCACAGCGCGATGTGCTGTTGTTATTTTATTTTGTATTTGAATTGGATCGAGAGATCATTACATTCATGGTATACGTAAGAAAACACAGTAATATCTATAAACTGTCTGGAAATCTCTTAAATGTTTCAAAATCATTTTCAGATTATTTTCTACGTAATATTTATTGACCATGCTAATATTTTATCTGGCATATTATTAAACTGAAAAATTAATTACGTGCCTTTCTCTAAATAAAGCGATATAATAGCAAAAGTTTCAAAACGTTTCTAATCTAACTATGCAATATTCACACGTGATTCCTGGAGAAATTTTATCAGTAAGAACATTAAGTTTGAAAAGAGAGTCAGCAAGAAATTTAAAATATTGTTCATCGTGCACATCGTGTTCATCGTAAACTGTTAATACAATTAATGAATGGAAAAGAAAGGTTCAATCGTCTTATTGAATTAAAAACTAAACTTCAAGCCGCAACAGCTCTCTAAAGACCAGGTTCTGCCAGCGCATCGAGTTACATCGTCTGCTATTCCTTCTTTTCTGAAGTAGAATCCCAACTGTCGTCACGATGCTGGGCTCAATGGGAATCGAACATGAGTCAGCTCGTACCAAAACCAAGAGCACTAACCATTTGGCTAAGAAGGTGCCCATACCAACTTCAGTTTAAATTAAACGTTTTAGAAACTAATTAGTGAAAACATAAATCATTATACTTCTATTATCCACGGTAATATCAAGTTTATTTTAAAACAAAACTAACGCATAGAATGACATAACACGAACAAATATTAGTCAAACTGTTAATTTCTGAACACTACTTCTTCTAAAACATTAATGAAATATAATGTATATTTCGTTACAGATCTTAGCTCTTTTCGTATTGGTCATCACGGCCAACGCAAAAGAGGAAGAACAAAATGCTGAGAAACAACAACAGAAAAGAGGAATCTCAGGTTTAGGCGACGGAGGTTTCGGAGGAGGCCACGGAGGAGGTTTCGGAGGAGGCCATGGAGGAGGCGGTGGTGGTGGTTTCGGAGGAGGTGGTGGTGGTTTCGGAGGAGGCCACGGAGGTGGTTTCGGAGGAGGAGACGGTGGTTTCGGAGGAGGTTCTGGTGGTGGCTTCGGAGGGGGTGGCGGAGGAGGCGGTGGGGTCATCACCGTCACAAGGAACATCCCAGTTCCAGTGCCTCAGGCCGTTCCTTATGCCGTGGAGAGGACAGTCCCGTATCCCGTTCCTCAGCCAGTCTTCGTCCCCGTGGAAGTCAAGAGACCAGTCCACGTACCCAAGCCATATCCTTATCCGGTGGACAAGGTGGTTCCAGTTCCAGTCGAGAAGCCAGTGCCTTATCCAGTGGTCCAGAAGGTCGCCGTTCCAGTTTACAAGCACGTGAACGTTCCCATCCCAAAGCCAGTTCCAGTTCCCGTTTCTAAGCCAGTACCCGTCCCTGTTCCAGTTCCACACCCAGTTGTGATTCCCCAGCCGATTTTGATTCCTGGAGGCCACGGTGGTGCAGGTGGTTCTGGAGGTGGTGGCGGTGGTTTCGGAGGAGGTCATGGAGGATTCGGAGGAGGTCATGGAGGTTTTGGCGGAGGGTCCTTTGGTGGTGGCCATGGAGGTTTCGGAGGCAAACATTAAAAACAAAATAGGTTGGTTCTATATTTGTATGTAATTGTTACAAATCTTTTTCAATTTAATTATTAAGATAATTTTAATTATTAATATTATATTGGTATATAGTTTCATAACAGAATTTTAAATTTCAAAGCTAAATTTCTTCAAATACATCTTTTACTTGCACATTTGGCTAGTTCTAGTGGAGGTTCTAAAAATTGAATTGAATTGAACTGTTGTTTTCACTTTATGCACATAACGGCCAATAGGAACTTGGCCTAGAGTTTAGAGTGGGAACCAAACCACTGTGCAATGTGCATCTACCAGGAACATTGCCTTGATTACAATGCGTCTACGCTCTAAGAAATTTACTTCTTATGAACTTTTACTATAAGAATTAAAACTTCTTTAAAATGTGATAGTAGATGTTTCAGTGAAATTATATTAAAAGGAATTACTATGTTGAGAATATACAAGTGTTTTAAGAAGAGGTTATATTCGTTCTTCAGCATGGATGATGATAACAGATTTACAATATAATAATCATTCTCAAATTAAGATCTTGGCAACCATTAAAAACTTTGAAAATAACAATTTTCATAAAATACTGCAGTATTATTGTATCGGATTTCACGTTGATATGTAAGACAATATTAATATTTAATTTTTTTTTATTTTCAGAGTTTGAAGATAAGTTTAACACACAAGGGTTCCGGTGACCATGCGAGCGTTAAACTGTGCTACGTTGTTGATTTAATGTGTTTCATATAATTATGTTACTGCGTCAATAAAATTCTGTTGTGTACATTAAGTTTTGATTGTTATTCCAAATGTGTTCCCACAGAAACATTTACTCTACGTGATGAGAATGATGATTGTATGTGTATGGTAGTGTTAAAACTTGATTGTCAGATGTTATTTTAAATAAAGATATAAGTGTTAAAACAACCCAAAAGGTCAACTGTTGCCTAAGCGCAATTCTTCAAGTATTTCCCTTATCGGACTCTGGAATGCCACTAAGAGGTCATGAGAATCGCTGAATATTCATATGGATGGACACCTAGCTGAAAGTCAGCGGAAGAAACATGTAGATATAAAAATAAGTCTCTACTACAGAAAAAGATGGAGTACTACTGTATAATCAATCCACAGATGTAGTTATCAGTAAACTTGACATTTCTTCATCCATATGACCCATAGTCTTTCAAAAATGCTATGAATTCACATGCATGCCGATAATTGTTAATTGCAGTAATTACAAACGACATTCATCATGCAAGTACGAAATAACATAAAATTTTCCATTCACTTTAATATGAATTTCCATGGACGAACTTCAAATGTATATGTTACATTAGTATATTTACTTTAACAAAAGACACAACGTTCCGTCAAAAATAAACTAATCTCAATCCACTTAATTGAAGTATCTTGAAGAATTGATAGTTTCACTTTTCCTGAATTAAATTAAACATTTATAACAAAATCAATACACTGATCTTGCTAAAGAAAAACGATTAATGGGTTACGATAAATTATATGAATTTTAAAATGTCCCATGATAATTGTTTAACATTATTTCCAGAACACTAGATGTGGCTTATCTGAAGGGTCAGGGAGAAAAATCATGTAAGTAACTCTCATCAAAGTCCAGAAAAATAAACTTTTAATTGTAAATAAGTTACCGAATATATAAATGAAAAAGTACAAACATGTTCTCTGAAGAGTAGAAGTGTCAAATGTTAGAAACGAAAGAAAGCTTGTTTGTAAAGTCTCGCACATCACATATGTCAGGAAATTACACCGCTACCTCACTTTTGACAGAAAATTGACTTACATGTTATCTCTCTCTGATCCTTCGTTTATCTATTCTTTCATAAAGAAATATATATTAATAAGAATTAGGGGTTGAGAGGTAGAGAACGAAGTTGCAAGTAGAGTGTAAAGTTACTTATATTAAATTACATGAAGGACGGGTCGAGCCTGGCGACTGCCCGAAACGCTGTCCTCGGGGGCGCCAAACCGGGACATCTCCCATGAATAGAACCAAAAATGTATTTCTAATTATATAAGCATAGCTATTTGTTTTCAAAAGAGTTCGATTTCTGAAGGCAAAAATTAATTGAAGTTACTCCTGCATAGCATAATAGCCCTAAGTATATTGCAATATCATGAGGCAATTTAAGCTAAGAGATTACTGTTATTTTGATATTATGTAGGTATTACATAAATACATATATAAAATAAATGTGTTCTTTAACAGTAAAACTTAAGATACGTATTTAAAGAAATAATGCTATTTATTATTTATTCCTGTTCAAACCATAAATATGTAACATGGCCATGTTTCTATATTGAACATTCGTGTAAAGTAGGGGAACCTGTGTGATAAGTCATGGGGTGGCAGGGTACAAATTAAGGGGGCGCCAGAAATCCACCGCGCTCGGTTGAAAATTTTATTTTGAGCCGCCTCTGCATACACAAACAAACACACACACACACACACACACACACACACACACACACACACACACACATACACGTCACAAATGGAGCAAATTATTACATTAACATGCCCCGAGTATCTCCGTCTCTTCCGGGGGTAGCGTTTGAAGCACCCATTGGTTAAATATGGTAAAAGAAAGGCTTGTAAATCAAGGGAGATCGAATTATATCAATAGCCTTATTTCCATCAAGAATTTTATTGAAATATTAATATGGCATAACATTATTCGTGTCTCAAAATTAGAAATGATAGAATGTTGTCATCCCTCTTCTAGGAACTGAATCGCGTCCTGTTTTCCACACCGCAACAGCAACAGGTTTGTCGTTGCGATAATAAAAATATCGTCTATATAGCTCCGGGCGAGGAGGAGAACGCTTCGGGCTTTACGATAAGGAATTTAAGCTCAGGACCAGCGAAACTGAAATGGACCAAACGTAGGAGAATCTCCGGATGAAGATGTGCTTTCTTCTTGCTGGAGGCAGCATTAGTTCCAGAGGTTCCAAAGCGGATATGAATCTCTGGAGAAATGGTAGTTTTTTTTCGGAGAAATGGAAGTTGTTGACGGCGACTGAAGAAAAGAATGAAGTTTCGGGCTGTTGTCGAAATGGTATTGCGGCAAAACAGGCTGTATTTCAAGAAATAAAGTCCGAGGTATAACAATTTCTAGAGTCCTAGTTACCTCAATATCAAATCAGAGGTTTTTAACATATTTAAGATATAAAATCCAAAAACCAGTCTTGATAAGGATTATAACAGAACCATACTTATATATTAAACGCTTCATTCATTACTTTTTTACCGCCACAGAATTTCCAGCAATTGAATTTGCTATTTTATACACATGTACCATGTCGCAGTTGGAACATTATGTTAGATCTCAAGCAAAACGTAATGTATCCTATTATTCAGAAATGTAAACAAATAAATGAAATCGTCTAAACTCTAGAAAATCAATAAGTTGAGCAAAATTCAATATTTGCCTTTTTCGACTGCATGATTTGAATTTGGAGTAATTGAGACATTCACTGAGAACAAAATACTTAATATTCTTTTATGTTAAAATATGAACATTATAAATGTATATATTATGTATTACGTTCTTATACTGATATAAATTGGAAGTGGCAAAGATTCTGACGATTGCCCTGCACTTGTAAAGAAAGATTGAAATTCTCCATAGTGTAACGTAACGTAAATTTGGCTGTTTTTTACAACCTTCCCACTGTTGTAACTTGTGTTATCCATGGATTATCCAAGTCATTTTTTTGCAGGCACCGCTCACTGAGTACTTTTTATTCGAAAATATATATATTTTTTGTTTTGTCCCGCACTAGTGATATTGGGGCTTAACAGGTGAGCAGGTACACATGTGCCTCTATGTGTCCTACGAGTAATTAAACTTGTGGTAAGTCATAAAATTCCTACTGTTTTTATTGATTGATTTGGCATATTGTACTTTGCTTTTCTGCCAATTTTGGCTAATCGTGAATATGAATAAATAAAAATAAATAAAAATAAAACACGAGTATTTTCAAATAGCTTCAACTAAAATAGAAATATAGTAACAGAGTTCAAACATTTTGTGCTAAAACTTCAAATGCATATTCTCCTTCTAAGAAAATTATAGCTATGATATTATGTTCGCTGCTAAAACAAATTCTAAACTTTGATTTTTGTTGAAAGGCGAATGCCATAAATTTCAGTCATTTCATTACACATGGTAAAGAAACGTACAGAATATAAAATGTAGCTTGAAATTGACTGAAAACACTGTTTCTTGCCCCAGATTTTTATCATTTGCCTTACCTGAGTTATCAAATTTATAGCAACTTTCTGCAAAGGCCAAAAATGCCGGAAGACATAAAATAAAATTGCAGGCTACACTTTTAAACGAAGTCATATGAAAAAGATGCCATTCCTGTTTTGAACTACCGTTACATAGGGGTTACAACAACAGCAAAAAATTACATTTTAAAAAAAGTGGTGAAGCAACCCGTACTGGATCGTCACAATTAGCCAGAACTGTCAAAAGCGACGTAAAATAAGTTAATTCAAAATTAATCAAACCAACCAGTGATGGACCATTTGGTATGGACTGACCCTATAGTCAGTTATAAAGTGAAGTTCAAATTGTGCTAAATCCACTTCCTAACATGAATCGAGGATTGTATAAGGAAGTTAACTAATCAGCTTTGTTTCACATCTTTCGTCAATTTATTGATGTTCATAGTAGCACTTTGTAGTGTCGTTTGCATAAGAAACAGTAGCCGACCTCACAGGCAGAGTGGTTATTAAAACGCGCTAAGATGTCAGGTGTCCCAGGTTCGAATCCCGGCCTGGACATGGGAGTTCTTTGTGAGTGTCTTTTTGTCACTCATCGTCATGTTCAAGAATAGCCAAAATTGGCAGAAAAGCAAAGTACAATATACCAAATCAATCAATTAAAACAGTAGGAATTTCATGACTTACCACAAGTTGAAATACTCATAGGACACACAGGCACACATGTACCTGCCCACCTGTTGAGGTACACAGATTAGCAAAGTACACTGCAACCTACGAACACTAAAACACTCGCATCGCAAAACGTAAACAATGCATTCCAATTCACTTGACTTAATGCATTGAAGAAAGTGGTGCTGGGAAGGAGTGGAGGGTGAAGTATGAATCGTCATGTAATTAACACTTTACCGGATCTTCTTGTTGAGCATAACGAGGCGGCTGGCTTAAAAATGCAGTTGTACATTTCTTTTTCTCACTTTGTGCAGCTTCAATGCGTGGATCGGTATGTTTTCCATGACCTGCTTAACATCCAGGAATTCCTCGTCTATTTTGGACTGCTGATACCATTTCTGAAGTTAGCGTGGAAGTAAATGGGATAACATATTGAGGTTCGTCGAGTTCGCTCACCTTTCCTTCTTCTGTTGTCAAGGTCG